>NW_020173036.1:1016414-1229303 GCF_003031525.2 Neophocaena asiaeorientalis asiaeorientalis | reverse complement strand
TTTTTTTTTTTTTTTTTAACATTTTATTTAATTTTTGGCTGCGTTGGGTCTTCGTTGCTGCATGCGGGTGAGCAGGGGCTACTCTTCATTGTGGTGCACAGGCTTCTCATTGCGGTGGCTTCTCTTGTTGCCAAGTATGGGCTCTAGGCTCACGGGCTTCAGTAGTTGTGGCACGCGGGCTCAGTAGTTGTGGCTCTTGGGCTCTAGAGCACAGGCTCCATGGTTGCGGCGCACGGGCTTAGTTGCTCCATGGCATGTGGGATCTTCCCGGACCAGGGCTCGAACCCGTGTCCCCTGCATTGGCAGGCGGATTCTTAACCACTGTGCCACCAGGGAAGCCCCCCTTGTCATTATTTCTGAAAATCGCTTAAGGTTACTTCTAGCCCTTTGTTTCTTGGAACAAGAGGTGGAGTTATTTGTTAAATTTTGTATATAAATAATAAAATATTTGAGCATTTTTGTTGGACATACAAAGAGACATGGTATTTGCTGCCTCCTGGAGAAACTTTCGACATCATTGGGAAGACAAAACATACATATGACACACAAATTCAGGGCCAAGCAGTGGCCTATGGAAATGAATGACTCTCCTTTGGGGACCTGAAAGTGAGTAGAAGTCCCATTCTTGAAATTGGAAGGAATTTTGGAGACTTGAATGGATACTTTCAACCTCCTTTTTAGCCTTTGTAGGCTAGCAATGGATGAGATGCAGCAGCAGCAATATATTGTAGTGGAAGGAGCCCAGCGTTATGAGTTAACGCAGCTAGATTCTGATCCTCTCTTTGCCATAACTAGCTAGGTGACATTAGTGAAGGCTCTTGGTTTTTTTATGCTTTAGTATGTGTGAGGAGAAAATAAGGTCTGCTTAGTCAACTTTATAGCACAAGGGTTTTGTCAAAATAAGATGGAAAATAGATTATTAGTGTTTGAAATATTTAAAGTGCTATCTAAATGTGAAATGCTGTTCAGTCACTTAAATATATCATTCTTTTTTTCTTTTCTGAAAAATAATTTATTTAAGGAAGTAGCAAGTAACTGATTAATTCTGCAAAAGAATAGACATTAAAACACCTAATATTTTTCTCTCCCTTCCAGGTAGCCAGATATATATATGTGTGTGTGTGTGTGTGTGTGTGTGTGTGTGTGTGTGTGTGTGTATGTGTATATATATATATTTTTTTTAATTAATTAATTAATTTTTGACTGTGTTGGGTCTTCATTGCTGCACGTGGCCTTTCTCTAGTTGTGGTGATCGGGGGCTAGTCTTCATTGCGGTGCAGGGGCTTCTCGTTGCCATGGCTTCTCTTGTGGAGCGTGGGCTCTAAGCGTGTGGGCTTCAGTAGTCGTGGCACGCGGGCTCAGTAGTTGTGGCTCATGGGCTCTAGAGCGCAGGCTCAGTAGTTGTGGCTCACGGGCTTTGTTGCTCTGCGGCATGTGGGATCTTCCTGGACCAGGACTTGAACCCATGTTCCCTGCATTGGTAGGTGGATTCTTAACCACTGCACCACCAGCGAAGCCCGGGCAGATATATTAACCAGGCCTCTTGATTACCCCAAGGGCTAGACCAATGCAGTGAATTACTTCATTGCATAAAACAGAAATTAAAACATATCATTCTTGTAGAGAATTGCTTTTATTCTGTACCTGTCATAAATTCTTTTTATGTAAACATCTATGTGGTTTTAACCTCTTTTAATTGATGACTCCACTGATTTTGATCTTTTAGTTCAGGCATTCTATGCCAAGTGGCCTTTATTTTTCGTCCTCCAGTCACTTTTTACATATTCTTAACTATTGTGGTCTTCTTAAAGACTACAACAGATTATTTGGAGCCCTTTAAGAAAATCATCAGCCGGGACTTCCGTGGTGGCGCAGTGGTTAGGAATCCACCTGCCAATGCAGGGGACATGGGTTCGAGCCCTGATCTGGGAAGATCCCACATGCTGTGGAGCAACTAAGCCTGCGTGCCACAACTACTGAAGCCCACGTGCCTAGAGCCCGTGCTCCACAACAAGAGAAGCCACTGCAATGAGAAACCCGTGCACCACAATGAAGAGTAGCCCCTGCTCGCCACAACTAGAGAAAGCCTGTGCGCAGCAGTGAAGACCCAACGCAGCCAAAAAAAAGAAAATCATCAGCCAGAAGTCACCTGGGAGAAGATACCTTGTCCAATCCTAGGCTCTCACAAAAGATCACTGTTAAGCAACAAATGAAGATATTTACTGACCTATTGTTTACTGTCCTTTAGTTACTTTAGTGCCTGAAATTCAGGAGTAGCAAATTCAGATGTCCCCAGTTTCCCCTGATTAATCAGTGAAGCAAGCCAGATGGACAATAAAGGTGGGGGATTGTTTCAAACAGGGGACAGCGCGTGCTCTGTCTAAAGGGGACACTGCTACTCAGTTCCAGCCTGTGTTACCTTGTAGGAATTTGGGCTTAGGGTTGCCAGATCTTTCCATTTCTCAAAAGAAGGCTGAAATCTGGATTTTACTCTGTTATCTCTTACTTTTTTTTAAAAAATAAATTTATTTATTTATTTTTGGCTGCATTGGGTCTTTGTTGCTGTGCACGGGCTTTCTCTAGTTGCGGCGAGCGGGGGCTACTCTTCGTTGCGGTGCTTGGGCTTCTCTTGTTGCGGAGCATGGGCTCTAGGCTCACGGGCTTCAGTAGTTGTGGCTCATGGACTCTAGAGCACAGGCTCAGTAGTTGTGGCACGCGGGCTTAGTTGCTCTGTGGCATGTGGGATCTTCCCAGACCAGGGCTCGAACCCGTGTCCCCTGCATTGGCGGGTGGATTCTTAACCACTGCACCACCAGGGAAATCTGATTATATCTTACTTTTAAATGTGGGCTTCTAACTAAAACACCTACTGGGCCAAACAAAATGTCCATCTGTGGGTCAGATTCGACTCTCAAGCATTTGTTTGAGACCTTTGTGTACTTGCTTCACTATTTTTTTCCTAATATATTTAACTCATCAGTCCATCTACTTTTACATTCTGCCCTTTCTCTTCTGTGAGCAGAGTGGTTGGTGGTACATGTGGGGGCATGTACCATTTCCATTGTGGAGGAGCATGCGTTTGTAGGAAGTTTCAGAGAATGGAGCAAGTTAAACTCAGTTGGGGGTTTCCAGATATGGAGAAAAATGGGATGCAACTTGATCTCAGAAAATTGACAAATGTAATAACAGGTCCAGTGACCAAGGAGGTGGAAAGTATAAAATAAATCTTACATGTATAGTTTTCAAAAAAAAAAAAAAAATAGGATGCATTGAGATGTGGCTGCGTCCAAGAGTGATGTTAGTGATAAATTCTGTGTTTTGCTGGAAGGCCTGAGAGGCAAGTTTATGGGCTTTTTGTGGTCTTTAGTATATCTAGCTGTTGCTTGTGCTGGAGAGGAGTTGAGTGAGGGGGAGCAAGCGGCCACCTGAGGGAGAAGGGAAGGCTGCTTGTGGAGTATAGGATGTGCCTTATCCTGCAGCAGTTGCTTGTGGAAGAGGATTGAGACAGCTTTGGTGATAGCAGAAATTATGGAGAGTGTAGAACCCTGTATTGAATGGTTGGTTTGTGTTTTTTCCCCCATTCTGTCCTATTTTTATTGTCTATGTCATATTTCCTGTTATGTTACTCTTCAGGTAATGTGACACTGGGTATTCAGCACCAATTGCTAAATGTTCTTTTGGGAACAGAGCAGTATAAGTATTCAGCACTTACTTTTACCTAGAGTATATTAAATTGGTTGTTGTACATAAATCTTAATAAATAGCTAAGTCCAAGTTTTGACATTTGTCTTGTTGGTTACTGTAGGAAGGAAGGAGGATACAGTTTAAAGAGGCCCCCGTGACTTTCTTCATTCCCAGTTTTAAGGCTCCAAATGTGGAGACTATCCTACTTTCCAGTTCAGTTTTTAGATGGTTTCTAGGTTGTGTATGTTTTTCCGAGGCCATGTATACTGTAGATCAGGAAATGAGGTTTGGTTTGATGGGTGTAGACTTGTTCTCTAAGCCTTCTAGGGCATAGGATAACCTATGGTGGTTGGCAGATTTCTTTTAGTGATTTTTCTCACTGTGTTACCCCAGCCATCTTGAAAGATCATGCTATCCTAGAATTGGATATAAATTCCATAATCTAAATGAAAGTGCTTAACACAATACCTGATATATCACAGTTAATACTGTTTGAATCTGAATGACTCTCTAAACAGGAAGACATGTACTTCTGCCAGGCATTTATTAGCATGTATAAAATCACATTATGACTTTAAAATCTGCTTTGTATACCACATAGACTTTGAATACCACCTTAGATAGTACCACCTTTGATGCTTAATTCTTTGTGATTTTGGACTCTCAGAGCCCTAAGTAGCTTCGTATTTATTTTAAAAGGGAGGATAAGGGACTTCCCTGGTGGCACAGTGGTTAAGAATGCAGGGGACACGGGTTTGATCCCCGGTCTGGGAAGATCCCACATGCTGTGGAGCAGCTAAGCCTGTGCGCCACAACTACTGAGCCTCTGCTCAAGAGCCTGCGAGCCACAACTACTAAGCCCGTGTGCCACAGTTACTGAAGCCCATGTGCCTAGAGGCCGTGCTCTGCAACAAGAGAAGCCACCGCAATGAGAAGTCCACACACCACAACGATGAGTACCCCCACTCGCCGCAACTAGAGAAAGCCCACACGCAGCATCGAAGACCCAACCCAGCCAAAAAAAAAATAATAATAAATAAATAAAAGGGAGGATAAGGGTAGATTTGATGAGTTAAAAGTCATTTTGAGCAGTTTTACAAATAAGGCATTTGATGAAATAGAGTTAACACTGTTTTTAATCAAAAACAAAGTATATTTATAAAAAGTCTTGATTTTCTTTTGGTATGGCTCTTAAAACTGATTTTGTCCAGTTATTTTTTAAAGGATGGCAATATCTTGGAATAACTGTGTAATTTCCAATGAAATTGGCTTCTTCATGATATATACTACTCAACTGAGTGGAAAGGAAAAATATTTTTATACTTAAAATAATTATGAATTATTTGAAAAGTGTCCTCAAATATGAGACTGATATAAGTGGATGTTAGAAAGCATTTATGCACCCTATCTGGGAATTTTAAGAATTCTATCTGTTATTCATATTATTAGATGATCATCCACAGTTGCTGAGGCAGTAGAGCGTCCTTGGGAACTTCCTGGGCTGGTTTTCCTCTCTTTGTTTGATCAACTTGGTAGGGCTTTGGGTAAAGCAGTTTGGGCCAACTTGTAAATACCACCACAAAATAAATTCTACTTACAAAGCACAAATACCAGTGTATTTAGGTTCTGTTGGCCAGTAATAGTGTAGTCCTACAAATACAATAAAAATGTGAAATAGTAACCTTTCAAAGCAGTCTGAGGGGTGCGATTTTTTAAAGGGCGAGGGAGACTTCTCCACTCAAATAATTGTTTCTTTAGTGCAGTTATCAATTGTAATTGCTTGCCATGACATGCCCTTTTAAGTCCTTGGCCTCTTTGAGCTAAATAAATTCTCTTCATCTTCTTTCAATCCCTTAGGAACAGTTGAGAATCAGCAGTTTTAGGGTATTTGGGAGGAAGGTTTTGTATCCATAAGTGGTGATTATAGAAATCTGTGTATAGTATTTCTGTGCTGTTAAGTCAGCTCTTGACTGTCTTTCCACTGACTTAAATCTCTACCCTTTTCTATTGGTAGGTTAAGAAAATTAGTAAAGGTAGAAGATAAGGTTGTGACAGGGCTGGAACAAATAGGAAGCTTTGTGACCAGCAGATATTTTCTTCTCAGTTATCAGACTAGAGTCTTAGCAGTGTCATGAGTCTTCTGTCTTCCACAGGTGATCAATGGAAGCTTGTTATTAGTTAGGTTTCTTATTACCTGAAGGCAACAGGGGGTCCCGTACTAAGAACACTTGTTGTTTGTTTTCCATTTTAGTGTTACAGTGTAATCGGACTTCATTGGCTTGAAACACTGATTATCAGGTTAAAGCAGGTACTAATGACTCAGTAAGCTAGTTTTTTTCTGAGTCGTAGTGTGTGAACTAGTGCCCTAGGGGAGTAGATTTAAAGGGGTTTCTCCATTTTAGATGTAGCAAAATTCAAGGGTTTTTTAAATTTGGAAAATAAAATTTGTATTTCTATAAGATGCATTTATTGTGTAAAATGTAACATCAACAACTGGAGGAGGCCAGAGAATTTATCAAGTCAGACTTTGATGCTACTGCAGAGTGTATTTTTGCCACAGATGCTGAAAAAGACAGCAACTCAACATAGGCCCAGTAGGGGAGACATGATAATATAGTCCTTTGCCAATCTGTCTTGAGTTCCTTTAGGTGAATTTTAATATTTGTGGATTTAAAAAAAAAAGGAGTTCCCTGGTTGCCTCGTGGTTAGGATTCCTGGCTTTCACTGCTGTGGTCCTGGGTTCAGTCCCTGCTTGGGGAACTGAGATCCTGTAAGCCGCATGGTGTGGCCAAAAAAAAAAATTTTTTTTTTTTGTGGATTAACTGGTTTGTGCCTTTTTGGTAACTGTCAAAAATTTGGCTCCACTTTATATCATTTGCGTATCACTGGATTTCAGCATAATTGGGGGACTAGAGAATTGTAAGCTGGAGAATAGAAAAAGGAAGGTAGGGCAGAGGGCAGGCCGGGTACTTGGAGTTTTCCCAGTAAGGCCAGAAGGTGAAGAAAAGTAAACCGAGGCCAGAAAAACTGTGCTCTGTTGGCCTCTGTGTTGCAGGAGGGAACTGGGATGTGCCAACAGTAGTGCTTTGGCAGCAAGCCAGTAATTGGTAGAGCAAAGACAATGTAACCCTGGCTAGTGGAGAGGGATTTAAGAAAGAACCACCATGGGCATGGGTGTGTCACATATAGTTTATCCAAAACTCTCCCTGCAGTGGGCCTAGGAAGCAGAACCATATAAGGAGTCAAACAGTAAATGATGTTGAACATTTGATGGTCCAGACCTAAGAAAATAAAATTCCTTGAATGGGTAGTACATGCACTTAATAAAAATTTGAAAGATACAAAAGATAAAATAATGAAAAGTAAATCTACCTCCTACCCCTGACTCCCAGCTAATCAGCTCCCTTCTCAGAAATAATCACTGAGTTTCTTGCCCAAGAGATCTATGTATATGTAAGCATTTACATATTTCAAAGATTTTTTTCACTATAAAAGAATATATAAATACAGATAAACAAAGAGAGGAAAATAAAAATCAGCTAATCATCTCTAAGCCCACTTCCAGGCATAACCACTGTTAATAGTTTGATGTGTACCCTTTTAGGGCTTTTAAAAATGCATATGAGCTTATGTACGTCCTCTCTTGCACTTTTAAAAATCATTTTAGTATTACATGAACACATTCCAGTTATTAAAAACAAATTCAAATATACATATTAAGCCAAAGTCTTCCTTCACCACTGCCTCCAGTTTTATCCCTTCCACACTGGTAATGGTCATGGTTATCTACATGTTACAATTCTTTGAGCATTATATATATAATATATAGCTGTAGATGTATATTGTTGTGTTTTTCTTAAATGAGATCCTACTATTTGTATGATAGTTGAAAAAGCAGTATCTTGTTACGTTAATGTTGTCTCCATGATTACCAGTTAGGTTGAACACTTTCAGATGCTTAGTGAACATCAGTATTACCTTTTCTGTGAATAGCCTGAACTATACGTAACATCTGGTGAACTGCTTTTGTTGCCCTCTATATTATTAAATATTCTTCTACCACACTGTTTTAAAATGGCTGTTAATATTGCATAGATTTGTCATAGTATATATAATTTATACCTTTATCATTGTTATGATGCTTTAATTGATATGATGCTTGGGAAAGCTCATACTTCTAAGATCCTATTTTGAGAGCCATTTTAGTCAGATTAATACTGTTATAGTTAAGTAAAAGCATTAGCCATTTTGGTTACTGTCATAGACAAGAGTGACATTTACTTATTTAACCATTTTGTTGCATATATTAGATATGGACTCAGAACCATTAATAACTGCTATCTTTTCCTGTGGTTAACTACTGGTAGCCTTGCCTAGACTTAAATGTTCCTGAATCTGTCTACTTACGCATAAGTTACTTGGACTTCTGCATATGTCTTGTTGGGCCCATTAAAACAGAACCTATTTGTTTTTCTAGTTTTCCCTACGTAAATCTTTTTTAGGCAGCTAGTTGTGCCTAGACAAAAAATACGTTAGGAGAGCAGAAAAAGATCATTGTGATTTTGAGTAGAAAACATCCAGGAGAAAAGGTTTAAAACTTGGGCTGAGGAACTTTCTTGGTGGCGCAGTGGTTAAGAATCTGCCTGCCAATGCAGGGGACACGGGTTCGAGCCCTGGTCTGCGAAGATCCCACAAGCCACAGAGCAACGAAGCCCGTGCGCCACAACTACTGAGCCCGCGCTCTAGAGCCTGTGAGCCACAACTACTGAGCCCGTGTGCCACAACTGCTGAAGCCTACCCACCTAGAACCCATGCTCCCCAACAAGAGAAGCCACTGCAATGAGAAGCCCGCGCACCGCATTGAAGAGTAGCCCCCGTATGCCGCAACTAGAGAAAGCCCGTGTGCAGCAACGAAGACCCAACGTAGCCATAAATAAACAAACAAACAAACAAATAAATAAATTAAATTTATTTCAAAAAAAACCCCCAAAACTTGGGCTGAGCAGTAAAGGGTGGGAGAATTCAGAGAGGAATAAGAGATTATTCCCAATAAGGGGGAAGCATGAGGAAAGATAAGCAAGTGTGTTTGGGAGGAGAGTGGTTCTATAAACTGAATGGATTGAAGTGTTCAAGTCAGAAAATCCTAAGAAAAAAGTTGGAAGGGTGGTTTGAGCCAACATTTAGAAGGTATTTAATTACTGCCTTATTAAGGGTTTTGGATATATTTTGTAATAGGTAGGATGCTTCTGAAGCATTTTGAGCAAGGGAATCAGAGAAATATTAGATGATATTAGGCAGGATGAATTGAGAATCAATATGAGGAAGGAGAAGCTAATTAAGGCATTCATTACATTTAAGTGAAAAACAAGGGCCAGGATTATAAGCAACAGCAGTTAGAATGGAGAGGAAGCTGTCGATGTGAATAATCATATGAGCAAAGGTTTGTGGGGAGAGAGAGTTGAAGTAGAAATAATAAGCGTTTTTAAAAATCATCATTATTGAAGTAGAAATAAATACAGTTCATTCAAGTATATAATTTGGTATATTTTGGTAAATATACATAGTCCTGTACCCACTACCACAATTATGATATAGAAAAATTTCATCACCCCAGAAAGTTCCCTTTTATCTCTCTACAGATAATCCTCTCTCCTTCAGCCCAGGCTCCTGGCAGCCTCTGATCTACTTCCTGTTTCTGTAGATTTTTGGTTTTTGTTTTTTCTTTTTCTAGAGTTTCCTGTAAATGGAATCTTACAGTCTTTTGTACATGGCTTCTTTCACTTATTATAATGCTTTTGAAGTGCATCCATGTTTTGCATGTTATCAGTGGTTCCTTCCTTTTTATTGCTGCATAGCGTATGGATGTACCACAGTCTGTGTATCCACTTACTGGGTGATGGGCACTGGATGGTTTCCAGTTTGTGGGTGCTAAGAGTAAAGCTGCTCTAACATTGGAACACAAGTGTGTGTGTGAACATATGTCTTCATTTCTCTTGAGGAAATATTAAGAGAGGGATTGTTAGGTCATGTGATAATTGTGTGTTTAACTTTATAAGAAACTGCCAAATTGTTTTCCAGAGTGGGTGTATCATTTTGCAGCAGCATGTAGGAGAGTTTGAATGGTTCCACATCCTTGTTAATGCTTGCTGTCATCAACCTTTGTAATTTTAGTTAATAATGAAGTTTTAAGGCAGAAAAATAGAGTTAATAAAATGGAAATGTCAAGTGGGGGAAGCTAATTTGGAGATGATTGACAGCAGGAACACTGGTTTGAGTTTTGGTATTGAGTTTTATGTGTCTCCGAGTGGAAAAATGACCTCAGAAGTTCTATCACTTCTCCTACAGGACTTTTAATAGAATGATACTTTGGAGTCAGATGGTCATGAGTTTGAAAATTGGCTCTGTTACTTTCTCTATGAGCTTAGACAAGTTATTTGTTTTTTCCAAGGTTTAGTTTTTCCCACTTGTTAAATGGGAAATAATATATGGTTGTACTTAGAATAGGTGCTAATGCAAAGTTAGCACTCAGTGGATGGTGGCTGTCATCATCATTATCATGATTGGTAATTAAATATATGTTTTATGCCCCCGCTAACTTGTGACTTTCTTGCAAATCTCTGAATTTTTTTCTTTCCTAACTCATCTCCCCAACTGTGTTCATTCCCCACCACAATGGCCAGAGTGATTTTGTTAAAGCACTAATCTTACCAGGTTACTTACCAGTTCCAACACTTTCTGTGGCTTCCACAAGTGATTACTTCCACTCATCCTTGTCTGGGCATAAATATCTCAGGAAAGCCTTGATTAGGTCTTCTGTTAAAAAATCCAGTACCACCTATAATTCCCTTTTTACCATTTATTACTACTATAATTATTTAATCTTTCCCTTCTCCACAATACTATGAATATAAAATCCATGAAGGCTGGCACTTGGTAGGTGCTCAGTTCATTTGTTGAGTAGATTATCTTCTTTTAACTTCTTTTAGGGCAGAGACTTCATATTTAAATCTAAGTTCCTTCTGACATCTAACATAGCGTTCCGCAACCTTTCTGGCACCAGGGACTGCTGTTTTTCCATGGACACACGGGGGTGGGGTTGGTTCAGGTGCTAACGTGAGCAATGGGGAGCAGCAGATGAAATTTCACTTGCTCACCCACTGCTCATCTCCTTCTGTGTGGCCCAGTTCCTAACAGGCCGCTGCCTGTTACCGGTCCGTGGCCTGGAGGTTGGGGATCCCTGATTTAACATATTGCTTTCCTTTTTTTTTTTTTGCAGTATGCGGGCCTCTCACTGTTGTGGCCTCTCCCGTTGCGGAGCACAGGCTCCGGACGCGCAGGCTCAGCGGCCATGGCTCACGGGCCTAGCCGCTCTGCGGCATGTGGGATCTTCCCGGACTGGGGCACGAACCCGCATCCCCTGCATTGGCAGGCGGACTCTCAACCACTGCGCCACCAGGGAAGCCCTCCTTTATTTTAAAATTAATTTTTATTGGAGTATAGTTGATTTACAATGTTATGTTAGTCTCTGCTGTATAGCAAAGTGAATCAGTTATACATATATTCACTATTTTAATAAATTCATTTATTTATTTATTTATGGCTGCATTGGGTCTTTGTTGTCACTCTTTTAGATTCTGTTCCCATATAGGTCATTACAGAGTATTGAGTAGAGTTCCCTGTATTATACAGCAGCTTCTTATTAGTTATCTATTTTATACATAATAGTTTGTATATGTCAATCCCAGTCTCCCAATTTATCCCTCCCCTCTACTTTTCCCCCTTGATAACCATAAGTTTGTTTCTACATCTGTGACTCTATTTCTGTTCTGTAAATAGGTTCATTCATACCACTTCTTAGATTCCAAATATAAGCGAGATCATATGATATTTGTCTTTCTCTGTCTAACTTACTTCACTCAGCATGACACTCTCTAGGTACACCCATGTTACTGCAAATGGCATTATTTTATTCTTTTTTATGGCTGAGTAATATTCCATTGTATATATGTACCACATCTTCTTTATCCATTCCTCTGTCAGTGGACATTTAGGTTGCTTCCATGTCCTGGCTATTGTAAATAGTGCTGCAGTGAACATTGGGGTGCATGTATCTTTTCAGATTATGGTTTTCTCCGGAGATATGCCCAGGAGTGGGATTGCTGGATCATATTGTAGCTCTATTTTTAGTTTTTTAAGGAACCTCCATACTGTTCTCCATAGTGGCTGAACCATTTCACATTCCCACCAGCAGTGCAAGAGTGTCCCCTTTTCTCCACACCCTCTCCAGCATTTATTGTTTATAGATTTTTTGATGATGGCCATTCTGACTGGTGTGAAGTGATGCCTCATTGTAGTTTTGATTTGCACTTCTCTAATAATTAGTGATGTTGAGCATCTTTTTATGTGCCTCTTGGCCATCTGTATGTCTTCTTTGGAGAAATATTTAGATCTTCTGCCAATTTTTTGATTGGGTTGTTTGGTTTTTTTGATATTGAGCTGCATGAGTTGTCTGTATATTTTGGAGATGAATCCTTCATCAGTTGCTTCATTTGCAAATATTTTCTCCCATTCTGAGGGTTGTCGTTTCATCTTGTTTGTGGTTTCCTTTGCTGGGCAAAAGCTTTTAAGTTTAGTTAGGTCCCATTTGTTTATTTTTGTTTTTATTTTCATTACTCTAGGAGGTGGATCAAAAAGTTTTTGCTGAGATTTATGTCAGAGAGTGTTCTGCCTATGTTTTCATCTGAGAGTTTTATAGTATCCAGTCTTACGTTTGGGTCTTTAATCCATTTTGAGGGTTTTTTTGTGTATTGTGTTAGAAAATGTTCTAATTCATTCTTTTATATGTAGCTGTCCAGTTTTCTCAGTACCACTTATTGAAAAGACTGTCTTTTCTCCATTCTGTATTTTTGCCTCCTTTGTCATAGGTGCATGGGTTTATCTCTGGACTTTCTATCCTGTTCTATTGATCTTTATTTCTGTTTTTGTGCCAGTACCATACTGTTTTTACAACTGCAGCTTTGTAGTACAGTCTGCAGTCAGGGAGCCTAATTCCTCCAGCTCCATTTTTCTCAAGATTGCTTTGGCTTTTTGGAGCCTTTTGTGCTTCCATACAAATTGTAAAATTTTTTGTTCTAATTTGATAAGGATTGTGTTGAATCTGTAGATTACACATATTGCTTTTTACAGCATACATTTTTAAAAAAAATTTATTTGGCTGGGTGTTAGTTGTGGCATGCAGGATCTTTTAGTTGCGGCATGCAGGCTTTTAGTTGTGGCATGAGGGATCTAATTCCCTGACCAGGTATCAAACCCAGGCCCCCTGCATTGGGAACATGGAGACTTAACCACCGGACCACTGTGGAAGTCCCTATAGCATACTTTTTTTTTTTTTTTTTTTTTTTTTTTGCTGTACGCGGGCCTCTCACTGTTGTGGCCTCTCCTGTTGTGGAGCACAGGCTCCGGACGCGCAGGCTCAGCGGCCATGGCTCACGGGCCCAGCTGCCCTGCAGCATGTGGGATCTTCCCGGACCAGGGCACGAACCCGTGTCCCCTGCATCTGCAGGCGGACTCTCAACCACTGCACCACCAGGGAAGCCCTATAGCATACATTTTTAACAGATACTTTTGAATCTAAGTAGTAGTTCAAAATAAGCTATGTAACTTAGTAGAATTATTGAGTCAAATATGATGAAGAGTTTTAAAACTTATTTTAGTATATTTCCATTTTGGCATTAATACTTCATAGAAATTTTAGAAAACATAGTAGAGACAAAAGAAAACGTAAGTGTATGGCAGAATTTCTTGGCAGATGCTTTCAGATCGCTTTCCAAGAGTTTTATTGGTATACTCTTATCAGCAGTGTTTGAGCAGTCCTGTTTCTTCTCCATCTTGCCAGAATTTTAAAAGTTTATAATTTGATAGATGAAATTGGTGTCTTACTTTAATTCCATTTATTAATTGCTCTCCATTGAGCTGTATTGTTGCCTTTTTCATATTAAATTCATTCTTGTATTCCTGTCATATCTATTTTAACTCCTATAACTTTAAATATATTTAATATGTGACAGGGCTAGTCCTCATTAGTTTTTGTCTGTGGATTTTTATATTATTAGAACTCTCTCTCTCTTTTTTGGGTGAAACATTCCCTCGTGTGTTTAACTGCTTGTGTGTTACTTTTTCTTGGTAGAATAACTTCTAACATACAAATATCTTTTTCCTTTACTTACTTCTTATTCTCTGTAATTCTGTAACCTAGTGTAAGAGTTCCAGCTTGCAGACCTAGCATATGGAAAAAATAAGGACACTTTATTTATGTGTTGCATTTAAGCATATACATGCGTTTTGTGTGTGTGCGCATGTGTGTATGTGTGTGTAGGTATGTTTAAGTTGCCAGTTGGTGTCTCTTGAGAATAATTGTTCTTATTCTGAGATTATGCCTTCAGTGGTCTTATTTAGCAAAATAAAAGGGTTGTCACCCTGTGTTGGTCTCCAAAATTGTTTTTGGAACTTGTAAAATCTAAAAACATGAGAGCCATTACTTTATCTCACACCGAAATGACCCTCTTGGTGGTGATGGTATAATACAAGTTTTGGTCATTGAAAAACATAAGCTGGAGTCATAGTTATGGGGATTAGGTTTTTTAACATCAGTATGCAATACAAACATAGCATTTAGTCAGAATTACCTTTACAAATTAATTAGAAAGTAAATGGTACCATGTTGGAGACTTTTCTCAGTAAGTCCATCATATTTGTTTTTTTTCACGTAAACACTGGAAAAGATCATTTCTTTACGTGGAAATAAGATGAAACAATTTGCTTTCATTTAAGAGCCATGTTGCACAAAACTCAGCCATCTTTCACCAATTAGAACCAGTGACACTGCATTGAGAGACATGCACTATGGGAATTGAAACCAAAGGAGAGTCATGTCTTGCAGATTTCACCAGTTTTTGCATACATTCATTTTTTATTTTCTTGTATGTCTATGTGTATAAATAAATCTAGGACATTAAAAAAATAATTTTAAGATTAGTTTGGATTTACAGAAAATTTGCAAAGAAAATACAAGGAGTTTCCATATAGTTCTCATCCACTTTCCCCTGTAACATCTTATATTTGTAGAGTAGATTTGTTACAACTAACAAACCAATATCGGTTCATTACTATTAATTAACGCTGCATTTTATTCAAATTTTACTATTTTTCCCCTAATGTCCTTTTTTAGTCCCCGGATCCCAACCAGGATACCAGATGACCTTTAGTTATTATGTCTCTTTAGGCTTATCTAGACTATGCCAGTTTTTCAGATTTTTGTTTTTGATAATCTTGACAGCTTTGAGGAATACTGGTCAGTTATTTGTAGAATGTCCCTCAGTTTAGTTTGGCGTTTTTCTTGTTGTTTAGTTTGTCATGATGTTTATCTCATGGTTAGCCTACAACTGAGGTTATAGGCTTTTGAGAGGAAGACCACAAAGGTAAAGTGCCATTTGTGTCTCCTCATGTCAAGGGTGATGCTATCAACATGACGTTATCACTGTTGATGTCGACCTTGATCACCTGGCTGAGTAATGTTAGGTTTTTCACTGTAAAGTTACTTTGTCTCCTCCTTGTCATACTGTACTCTTTGGAAGCAAGTCCCTAGGTACAACTTACATTCAAGGTGTGAGGGGACTTAAATTCAACCTCCTGAGGGGAATTAATCTGCAGAAATCATTTGGAAATTCTTCTAACAGGTTTTTTGTTGTTGTTCTTAGTTTATTTATTTATTTATTTTTAGCATCTTTATTGGAGTATAATTGCTTTACAACGTTGTGTTAGTTTCTGCTGTATAACAGTGAATCAGCTATACATATACATATATCCCCATATCTCCTCCCTCTTGCGTCTCCATCCCACCCCTCTAGGTGGTCACAAAGCACCGAGCTGATCTCCCTGTGCTATGCGGCTGCTTCCCACTAGCTATTTTACATTTGATAGTGTATATATGCCCATGCCGCTCTCTCACATCATCCCAGCTTACCCTTCCCTTTCCCCGTGTCCTCAAGTCTGTTCTCTAGGTCTGTGTCTTTATTCCTGTCCTACCCCTAAGTTCTTCAGAACTGTTTTTTTTTTAGATTCCATATATATGTGTTAGCATATGGTGTTTGTTTTTCTCTTTCTGACTTACTTCACTCTGTATGACAGGCTCTAGGTCCATCCACCTCACTACAAATAGTTCAATTTCATTTCTTTTTATGGCTGAGTAATATTCCATTGTATGTATGTGCCACATCTTCTTTATCCATTCATCTGTCGATGGACACTTAGGTTGCTTCCATGTCCTGGCTATTGTAAATAGAGCTGCAATGAACATTGTGGTACATGTCTCTTCTTCAGTTATGGTTTTCTCAGGGTATATGCCCAGTAGTGGGATTGCTGGGTCATATGGTAGTTCTATTTTTAGTTTTTTAAGGAACCTTCATACTGTTCTCCATAGTGGCTGTATCACTTTACATTCCCACCAACAGTGCAAGAGGGTTCCCTTTTCTCCACACCTTCTCCAGCATTTATTGTTTCTAGATTTTTTGAAGATGGCCTTTCTGACTGGTGTGAGATGATATCTCATTGTAGTTTTGATTTGCATTTCTCTAATGATTAATGATGTTGAGCATTCTTTCATGTGTTTGTTGGCAATCTGTATATCTTCTTTGGAGAAATGTCTATTTAGGTCTTATGCCCGTTTTTGGATTGGGTTGTTTGTTTTTTTTGATATTGAGCTGCATGAGCTGCTTGATTACTTCGGGGATTGATCCTTTGTCAGTTGCTTCATTTGCAAATATTTTCTCCCATTCTGAGGGTTGTCTTTTCATCTTCTTTACGGTTTCCTTTGCCGTGCAAAAGCTTTTAAGTTTCATTAGGTCCGATTTGTTTATTTTCTAACAGGTGTTTTTTAATTTTATGGAAACAGCATGAGTACTGAATCAGTCTAACATATCTGTTCTTCACAGGGTGGGAAGCCCCGTAAACACCGGAAGGATCGGCTACAAGATTTAATCGATATAGGCTTTGGCTATGATGAGACAGATCCATTTATTGATAATTCAGAGGCTGTGAGTAATGTATCTTTAATATAGCAGCAATTCTTTATTTGGATAGTAGAATTCAAGGAAAAACTAAATGTTTCAGCAAGTGTTTTTACTAACTAATCCCCTTTCAGTATACATCTAAATTGTTTCCAGTTTTATGTGATTACAAATAGTTGAGCATCTGTATACATTTCTCTTTGTGTACTTGAGTATGTATGTAAGATAATTATAGAGTATAAATATATGTGTAGGGTAAATTTCTAGCAGTGGGATTTATTGATCAAGGGGTATTTACATCTTGAATTTTTATTGATATTCCCAAACTTGGGGAGGTATATTTTTGAAATGACTTCCAGATAAGAACCACGTGATCTTGAAGACTGGAGCTATTGGGTTGAAGTTAATCTGGCAGATGTCTTTAAAATGTACTTAATATTTTTATTGCTGCCAAACCTTACTACAGTGGCGGTAATTGAATGCCAGGCCTTATCACTGTCTGTTTTGATCAAGCCCTACAGCTTTTGCACTGGAATCCTCTTTCTCTTATAAAAGAAAGAGGAATTCAGGAGAGCATTTCAGGACTACAGCAGTCCATTGATCACACAGCAAATAAATAAAGGCATGTCTTGTTAGGTGGGTCGGTAAGGTATATGTTCTTACATTCTTCTCAGTGTAGTAGAGTAATCTAATCCCTGGATTATATCCTCTGCAGTGTTCACTGATTACTTAGGATATACAGAAAGTGACCCTAAGGCCGCTGTTATACTACCTACAAATTAGTACCTCTTTTTCCTGTTACTACAGTGCTTGGTTGTGTAGATGATGACAAGGCATATAGTGGTAGGAGAGTGATAGGAAGGACTTCCAGCATAAGGTGTACAAGATACCCTGTCATACTCCGGTGTTATTTTGGTGTCCTGATATAAACTGGTTTACAAGCCTAGTCTGTAGAAATAAAATGTTGACAGTGCCTTTGGAGTAGAGAGGATTTCCTGTTACCAAAAATGTTGTCAGCCTTTTTGTAGGTTAGGGCATGGAATGTTTTCAACAGTATTGACCTTGATTTGGCATTCAAGTCAAAAGTCCTAGATTCTAGACCTCACTTGGTTTCTAATTCACTGTGGACCAGGAGCAAGTCTTTTATTTTAGCATCACCCAGTTTTCTCTGTTATGAGTGGCTTGCCCAGCAGAATTTGTACTCTGAGACTCAAGATAATGACACGCTGAAAAGCATAATGCAAGTATAAAGCATTGGTACTGGTGTTAACATTATATGTAAAGTAGATTTTTGAATTCTAAGTAACCCAAGAGGGAACTCAACCATATATAAATGGACATTCCATGTACTCAGGTTTACATAAATAGAATTTTTAAAAAATTAATAAACTTGGGACTTCCTGGTGATCCAGTGGTTAAGACTCTGCACTCCCAATGCAGGGTGCCTGTATTCAATCCCTGGTCAAGGAACTAGGGATCCTGCATGCTGAACTAAAAAAAAGAAAAGATCCCACATGCCGCAACTAAGACCCTGTGCAGGCAAATAAATAAATAAATATTTTTTAAAAATTAGTAAAGTTAATTTTTTTAGAGCAGTTTTAGGTTCACAGCAAAATTGAATGGAAGGTGCAGAAATTTCCCATATACTACCTGCCCTCACAACACAGCTTCCATTATCAGCATTCCCCCACCAGAGTGGTATACTAGTTACAGTCCAAGAACCTACATTGACGCATCATCACCCTAAGTGCATAGTTTACCTTAGGATTTACTCTTGGTGTTGTACATTCTATGGGTTTTAACAAGTATGTAATGACATGTGCCCACCATTATACTGTCATACAGCATAGTTTCACAGCCCTAAAAAAGTATGTGCTCTGCCTATTCATCCCTCCCTAACACCTGCAGCCACTAATCTTTTTATTGTCTCCATAGTTTTGCCCTTTCCAGAATGTCATATAGTTGGAATCATATAGTATGTAACCTTTCATAAATAGCATTTTTAATATTTTCCTTTGTAGCATTCCAAATATTTGAATAAAGTGTTTTTCAAACATATTTTTATAACCCATAATTGGACCTGTGTATCAGTTTAGAGACTGTGGCCAGCATTTTTAAAGAGAATAAAATAGAATAGAATAGGAGCTGTTAACAGTAAACCACTGGTACATTATGTGATTTTTATTATGTGTGTGTGTTTGTACCATGCACTGGCTTTTGATGTGTAGTATATTTTCCACTTGGGTTGTGGTGAAGAAAATTTGAAAGCCACTGCTCTAATAAATAAGGATAAATTTTATAGGTATAAGTTGTATAAGTTATACAATTACTGACATTTATAGGACAAGTTAGGTCCCTGTTTTATACGAGGAAATTGAACTAAAGCACAGGTTGTTTATTGACTTGCAAAATAATTTTGTATCATTGTCCTTAATAGATTATTTGGTTCTCATTATAATTCAATAATTCAGACATAAAACACTTAGGAGCCAACCAAATAATTCTCTGTTTTTTAAAATGATTGTATTGCCAGTTGGCCATTTTTTTTTTTTTTTTTTTTTTTTTTTTTTTTTTTTTGCTGTGCCACGTGCCTTGTGGCCTTGTGGGATCTTAGTTCCCCGACCAGGGATTAAACCTGGGCCCTCAGCTGTGGAAGTGTGGAGTCCTAACCACTGGACCTCCAGGGAGTTCCCACCAGTAGGCTTTCACTTTTCATATATTATTCGATAGAGAGTGATAATAATCTGGTTCTAATTAACTTTCAGAATTGTATACTACTTACTACTATAATATCTGAAAATAAATGCTTTTGAATATTATTTTTAGTCTAACACTTATGCTGCCAAATTTTTAAAAGACCGAAAGAAAATGTTTTTGTTATTGAGAAATAATAATAATACCAGACATGAGTAATGCTTTTATTTAGGTTATCTCTTTTAAATTTCACTAGAACTTTGTGAAATAAGTAATATTGTTCCTGTTTTACAACCCTGAAGTATTGATGTTAAGTGATTTATTCTTGGTCACAATAGCTAGTTGTTGGCAAAGGATCTAGTAAATCTGATTCTCAAGTTCAGTGATCCGTTGCCTCTTAATACATTGTACTTAAAAGGCTAAATTATGCAGAAGTAGAAATATAATGTACATGTGAAACTTGTGTAAGGTTATAAACCAATATTACCTCAATAAAAACAAACAAACAAAAAAACCCAGAATATTTCCTGTACCTTACAAAAAAAATGCTTGGCACATTTATAATTCACAGTGCAGTGAAGGCTGTGTATTAATCCTTGCTCTGTCACTTATTGGTTGTGTCACTTTAGTGTGGTTGCCAGATTTAGCAAATAAAACTACAGTCTACCCAGTTAAATTTGAAAAAAAAAACAAAAAACAAAAACAAAGGCTAAATCAAATATGCATAAAGAGTTTGTTCTCCTGAGAAGTGTTCTGATAGGGAAAGCACAGCAGAATACTGCAGAAGAAGACAGACATTGAACACATCCACATTGCCTGGTAACCTAGTGATGAGTGTGTTTTCCACATGAGATGCTGCTTGGTATAGTGGATGGGCTGGGAAACAGTCAGTGACTCTGCCATAAACTAATAAAAGTACTCTGGCAAGGGTCTTAACCTCTCTGAATTTGGTTTTCACTTATAAAATGGGAATATTTATTTTCCTTGCCTCAAAAGGGTATCAGGAAGATCAAGTGAAATAATTTATATGAAGAAGCGTTGAAAATTATAAAGCAGTATACAAGTATATGTAAGCAAAAAGTACAGGTGTATTTATCTTATCAAAATGACACATTTTCAAAATAATTACTACAGAGCCTTTTCACTTTTAATCCTTTACTCCTCACATCACTCCTTTACTTGCAGATAGTACTGGGCCCTTTCTGAAGGTCTTGCCTGTAGGTCTTTGTACAGTAGTAGCCTCTCAAGTGGAGCGACAAGAAAGGAGTACATTCCTTTTTTCTTTTTCTAACTTCATTCCTTTTTGATTCAATATGATTAAATGTACATTCTTTCTTTTTCCATTTTCCATGTAATTTAAAATGATACAGGTTAAAATCACAACTTTTGTACTTAGCCTTAATATTTTTAGAATAATTAATATGTTCTGTATATTTTTTGCCCATGGCAAAGAATTTTCCTTACAAATATGACTTTCTTAAAAACTAATTATGTAATATGAAGAAAACCCTTAAATAGAGTTCTGGGGAACCCAGTAGCAGGTATCTTGCTTTTGTTAGATAAGTAGTTCCTTTTTTTCTCTTCTGCCATGAACATCTTCGTTTAGTTAAGACTGGCCTTCCATTTAATGATTGTTTTTTCTTCATCTTCATCAGGTGAGATAATGATAAACCTTAAAATCTAGGCTTAGAGTACATTCAGACTGATTTAGACAATTTGAGTCTGTTTTGCGAAGCCAAGTGCCTCCCTCATTATGGGCCCTCGGTGTATGCTTACCGAACAGGGCAGTTCTTTTTCTACTTCCCTTTAAAACATATATATATATGCTATTTTTCTTTTATATGTTTAAAAAATATTCCCTACTTAAAAGCTTAGAGCTAAGGCAGAAGAAATAACCTTTTATTTTTTATAATCTCTTTATGAGTAAAATTATATACCAATATGGTAAGAAATGAAGTTAATTTGCTGCCTGGACATTCAGTCATTTGTTTTAACTTGTTTCAATTTCTCATCAGAATCATTTGTCATTAAGAATAGCAGTGATCCTTCAGTTTTTCTCGGCAGATGATATATTTAGAATCTGCTTCAGTATTCCAGAAGTTCATTTCTTAAATATTGAATGATCAGAGCTCATTTCTATTCCAGATAGTAACTTTTTCTTTATTTATTCACAAACATCCTCATTGCAGTTAGTTTTGCAGTTAAGATTTAAGGAAGATTCTGACATGGTGATTGAATTTCTTTGACATACTTATAGAATTAAAGATAAGATATATCTGAAGCCTTTTTTTTAAACCTAGTATGACGAATTAGTTCCTGCTTCTCTAACAACAAAATATGGAGGGTTTTATATCAACACTGGCACTCTCCAGTTTCGCCAAGCTTCAGATACTGAAGAAGAAGATACTACAGACAACCAAAAGCACAAGCCACCCAAAGTGAGTTTATCCAACATTGCACCAGTAATGAGAGCATTCAATTAAAAGGATATATTTTTTGATTTTTACTTGTACTTTACAGCTGTGAATATAAGGAAAAGTAAAATGCTAACCATTGTTTAATGAATTTATAGTTAATTACATGCTTTAAAGTAAAATTATGTAGATATGGGGAAATTTATTTTTATATCATAAAATTCTATTATAATTTTAATATAATTATAATATTTTCTTTTAAAACTTCTCTCTCCATATCTAGTCTAATAATCTGTTTCTGGATAAGGTTGAGGTTTTAGGATACGTTAAGACTTGATATGGAAATGACTGTTAATAGCTGTTACTTTTCCTAAGATGTAAAGCAAATTTTATAGAATATATATATTGTATTTGGGAAATTAATAGAATGTCCTTAGATAAGCGTTCCTTGAAGTGTGAGCCAAAGACATATTTGTACCAGAATCACCAAAATGTTTGTTAAAAATGCAGATTAGGGCTTCCCTGGTGGCGCAGTGGTTGAGAGTCCGCCTGCCCAATGCAGGGGACACGGGTTTGTGCCCTGGTCCGGGAAGATCCCACATGCCGCGGAGCAACTAAGCCCTTGAGCCACGGCCGCTGAGCCTGCACGTCCGGAGCCTGTGCTCCGCAACGGGAGAGGCCACAACAGTGAGAGGCCCGCGTACCACAAAAAAAAAAACAAAACAAAAAAAACCAAAAAGGCTCTACCAAACCTTTAACTGAACCAAAACCAGGGGTGGGAGTTCTCATGGACCCAAAGAATCTGCATTTTTAACAAGCAATTCTTATGCACCCTGAAATTTGAGAAAAACCACTTGCCCTGGATGCTGGATTGATAACATCAGCGAGTAAAGCAGTAGTACTTAGGTAAGTTATGCATTTAATCATTTTGTAGATTCCCAAAATGAAAGAAGATGATATTGAGTTGAAGAAGCGGAAGCGGAAAGAGGAAGGGGAAAAGGAGAAGAAGCCAAGGAAAAAAGTACCGAAACAACTGGGGTATGTGAAATTAGACATAATGAGGGAACTAGTGTTGTAGCATGACAAACTCTCCTTTTAGAAAGATATATTTAGCATTAATTAGTTCAGCTTAGCTGGGTCTAATTTAATACAGTATTTATAAATGTCAGTGACCTATCAACTTATATTTTAATAATATTTATTAATAAGTATAAGTCATCTTAGAGATGTTTTAGATCAGATTTACAAATTTGTTAAGTATTTTGCTCATTACAACATTTTATCAACAGGAACCAGTTTGAAAAGATGGTACAAACATTGAACATGTTATTTTAATTTTCTTGTACTAAAACTGAGCTTAGATGTCTGGGGATTGACAATTGGCAGTAGTCTTTGTATAAACGATTTATGGTCGTTTTAATATTTTTTTAAAAGTCATTGATTTTACTTAGCTATTCTTAACGCTTGTGACTTTAGGTAATGATATGGCCTCTAAAAAACCAAGTAGAATTTCTCAAAAGCCTTATTAAGTCATAAGAGGGAATTCCCTGGCGGTACAGTGGTTAGGACTCAGCACTTTCACTGCCGGGGCCTGGGTGAAATTCCTGATCCCTGGTGGGGAACCAAGATCCCGCAAGCCGCGAGGCACAACCACGAACAAAAAGAAAGAAAAAGAAAAGAAAAAAAAGTCATAAGAATAAATGTTTGTACCTTGCAGTCATAAAGCTACCATTTGTCTCTACTTCTCTATGGCTTTTTTTGTAGAGTCAAGGTAGAGTCAAGGGACAAAAACTTGTGAGAGGCTGGGTTTTCCTCCCCTCCCTAGCAGAGGAGGTACATCTGAATTTGGGGCTGTCAGTATCTCCAGAGTTGATGTAGGGAGGTATTTATCCCCTCCTAAACATGAGATTATAGTGATCCCTGAGTCATTAAGAAATTATTAAGGAAAATAAAATATTACTACTGGTTGTTTTAAATATTCATTATTTACAAGTAAACTTCTTTATGAACAAAAACTGTAAGTAATGCCTTTTATTGAGTTTATCATTTTCTCAACTTTGTAAACTGATTTCATTCAGCAAATATTTACTAAGTGCTTACTGTGTACCAGACACTGTCTGGGTTTTGGATATATAACAGTAAATGAAACACTGGCCTACCTGTAAGGCACTAATAATCTTTTAGGTTCTGTAGTGCACGTAGAAGCATATAAACCATAAAATTTAGAAAAGATTTTTTAGAGAAGGTGATAGCTAAACAGAGACTACCCTTTCCTCTTAGTCCCTATAGGGAGAAAGTTGTCATTGAAAATTACATGTATCTATCCAAAAGCCTCAGAACACTGTTCCTAGAATGGAAAGTGAAAAATGATCAGAAGGTAGTAGCAGATAGAATAGGGTCTGGATAGAAGACATGGTAATGAATGAAGGCTCACAGATTGACACAGACATTTTGCATTTCTTTGGCAGTTTGTAGCACAAACCACCTGGGGTACCAGTGTGAAGGTGTATTATGTAGGTTTCTCTGGTTGTAATCAACTCTGTTTTCAGCAAAAGTGCATTTCTTTACTTCGTTAATTCTTTAGGTGCCTACTTTATAGATGTGCTAAAGAATGAACATTCCAAACAGAGTAGTAAGTTCAACTTTGTATACTTCCATTTCCTTTTATTTTTTTTAATTTTGGCCACGCTGAGGGGCTTGCGGGATCTTAGATGCACGACCAGGGATTGAACCTGCATCCTTGGCGGTGAAAGTAAGGAGTCCTAACCAATGGACCGCCAGGGAATTCCCTAACTTCGTATACTTAATAAACCAGAGCTCTATTCAGTTTTGTTTATTTCTGTTGACGTTATTTCATTTTCTTCACTCTAATGGCCATTCACCTGCCTTTCGTAAGTGACAATCCAGATGATGATGAAGATGCCATTGTAAAAGTGTAATTTAGTAACAAATTTGCTTCCTCACCTGTCAAATGATTATTTTAATTCTGTGCCTGCTTATTGGGGTTTTAACCTTTAAAATCATACATAGCCTAACTGGTCACTTTTTTCTTCACAGAGTTGTGGCTCTAAATTCACACAAATCTGAAAAAAAGAAGAAACGTTATAAAGATTCTCTTTCTCTAGCTGCCATGATAAGAAAATTTCAAAAAGAGAAGGATGCATTAAGGAAGGAGTCTAACCCTAAAGTCCCAGTGAACTTCTCGACCTCCTCTATGCATAAAACCCCCTCTGCTGCTGTGGCATTGGGGAATGATGTCTCGGACTTAAATCTGAATAGTGCTGATCCGGACCTCCCCATTTTTGTTAGCACAAATGAACATGAACTATTTCAGGAAGCTGAAAATGCCCTAGAGATGCTAGATGATTTCGACTTTGACAGATTACTGGATGCTGCTTCTAATGGTAGCCCCCTGTCTGAGTCAGGAGGAGAGAATGGAAACACCACCCAGCCAACCTATGCCTCTCAAGTTATGCCCAAGGTGGTACCTACACTCCCAGAGGGTCTGCCTGTCCTTCTTGAAAAGCGTATCGAAGACCTCCGTGTAGTAAGTGTGATAATTTTCTTGTGTTGTGTTTGCTGCACAAACATAATAATTACTTTCAGGCAAAAATAATAACCTATGACCCTAACTACTTAGAAGTAACTTTATTTTCTGTATTTCCTTTTAAGCATTGACTCTATGCGTAGTCTTTTTCTTTTAAATATAGTTGTAACATGGATAAAAGTTGGTTTTATTATCTCACTTCACTTT
Source organism: Neophocaena asiaeorientalis asiaeorientalis (assembly GCF_003031525.2). NCBI lineage: Eukaryota > Metazoa > Chordata > Mammalia > Artiodactyla > Phocoenidae > Neophocaena > Neophocaena asiaeorientalis. The sequence continues at coordinate 1,203,693 of NW_020173036.1, read as the reverse complement.
ATATTTTTCTGCATAGGTTTCATAAATACATACATAGTCATGTAAAGAAAATAGAAGAAAGGTAGGAACAAATAGTAACAATGCAGAAGTGTTCTTGAACTTGGTCCCGACTATTGTTAACAACTAGTTATTCTACAATCGATTTTACCAGCTAGTCCTTACCAGCTAATCAGCAGCTTTAGTAAGCATACATTGTGTTCTCACTAGACAAACTTTTAAGAGTTGAGATTTTAGCATTTCACAGTAGATTCCTCTCCCGATTGACTTGGGTACATAATCTTTATTTAACTAGCTGCAAATCCAGGTATGTCAGTACACTTCTCCCTTTAATCTCAGGGAAATATAATTTTGACTTAAAATGTTTCAAACCTTGCTTAAAATGCCCTTTTTAAATTACTTTAGCATGTTTGTTTGAACCCATGCCATGTTTTAGTCCTCTTTTTTTTTCTCCTGATTACAGAAGTTGTACACTCAATATAAATTGTTTTTTTTGGCTGCACCGGGTCTTCCTTGTGGCTCTCGGCCTTCTCTAGTTGCGCTGCGGGCTTAGTGGCCCCAAGGCCTGTGGGATCTTGGTTCCCTGACTAGGGATCGAACCCTCATCCCCTGCATTGGAAGGCAGATTCTTAACCACTGGACCACCAGGGAAGTCCCAATTGTTTTTGTTTTGTTTTTTTTTTTGCGGTACGCTGGCCTCTCACCGCTGGGGCCTCTCACCGCTGGGGCCTCTCCCACCACGGAGCAACAGGCTCCAGACGTGCAGGCTCAGCGGCCATGGCTCACGGGCACAGCCGCTCCGCGGCACGTGGGATCCTCCCGGACCAGGGCACAAACCTGCGTCCCTTGCATCGGCAGGCAGACTCCCAACCACTGCACCACCAGGGAAGCCCCCAGTTGTATTTTATACTTAGGGAAAGATGCCCCATAATCAGACATTCCCCACCCCCAACAGGGATAACGACTATTAAACTACTTATTTTTCTGGATTTTAATCCATGCATTTGCAAATATGTTGTTATTAAAAATAATTGTTAGTCGAAGTATAATGTATGGATTATTCTACAAGTTGTGTCTTTCTTCTAGGGTTATAGTAACCATTTAAATCACATTTTAAATTTATTAATCTCTATGTTGTATTTATTTCTCTTAACTCTTTCTGAATTAGGGAAGCGAGAGATTATCTAATTTTTCCAACAACTGACTCATGGATTCTGTTTATCAGTTCTATTCTTTTTTCTGTTTTTGTTCTTTAGCATTTCTTCTGAGGTTGTGGCTCATTAAATTCTCTTACATTTTTTCTTATTTTAAGGTACTTTATTTATTAGTTCAGGACTTAGAGAGTTGTGCTCAAGTATCTCATTGCCAGTGTTTTTTAGGTTATAACTTGTATTTACCATAGTTTTTGCTTTGTTTTCTTTTTACTTTTTTTGGTAAGATTTTCACTGTCATTTATTTCTAAGTATCTTTTATTTTACTCATGAGCTATTTTTATTTTATTTAATTTTTTTTGGCTGCACTGGGTCTTCGTTGCTGCGCGTGGGCTTTCTCTAGTTGTGGCGAGTGGGGTCTACTCTTCATTGCAGTGCATGGGCTTCTTGTTGCAATGCCTTCTCTTTGTTGCAGAGCACAGGCTCTAGGCACACGGGCTTCAGTAGTTGTGGCACGCAGGTTTCAGTAGTTGTGGTGCATGGGCTTAGTTGCTCTGTGGCATGAGGGATCTTCCCGGACCAGGGCTCAAACCTGTGTCCCCTGCATTGGCAGGTGGATTCTTAACCACTGTGCCACCAGGGAAGTCCTCTGCTTTGTTTATTTCTATGTTGTATTGTTTGTTGGCCCATAAAATTCTTGATGGCTAGATCTCTGTTGTGATATTTATCATTTGAAGGTGACCCTTTCTGTGCTATTAATGCTTTTCACCTTGAATTCAGTTTTGTCTGATTTTACTGTAGACTCCTTTCTCTTTATTTTTGCATGGTATAGCTTTTCCCATCATTTACCTTCATTTTAGCTCTTTTTTTTTTTTGAATTCTTTTATTTTTTGACTTATTTTAGCTCTTTCTCTTATAGACAGCATGTAAATGGAAATTTGTTTATCGACCTCATCTGAGTCTTTTTTAAGATTTTCTCTTTAAGATTTTATCTTACCTACCACTGTTATAATGATAATGATATATAATTCATCTTTATTCTGTCATTTTCTTTTATATTCTGTTTTATTGTTCCCTCCCCTCCTTTGTTTTTCATTCTTTTGCTATTTTCTGTGCTTATTTTTTGAAAAGTATACAATTATTTTATTAATCAAATAGGTTTTTTATTTACTATTCTTAACCACTTTATGTATGAAGTGTAGGTATTATTTCCTTTTTATGGTTAACAAACTTAAGTGGAGGTAGGTTAAATAGCTTGGTCAGTTCACACAACTAGTAAGTGGTGGAGCCTGAATTTAAACACAGGGGTTCACCTGACTCAGTAGTACATGCTTTTTGCTATCCCATGTTGCCCCTAAAATCTTTAGTTTCTTTTATGTTTTAAATAAAAAGTGCTAGGGATGTAATCCAGGTTTTCCAATATATAATTAATAATAACAGCTATTATTTATTTAGCAAAAACCTATACTTTGTATTGAGTGCAGTGCTCCTGGGACCCACAGCTCCACAAGACATCATTTATTGTTCAGGAGACAGTTCCCTGACTAGGCTTAGAATACTGTATATACTGTGGAGTCTAATCCTCCAACAATTATGTGAGGTAGGTAGTATTCTTCCATTTAATAGATGAGGAAACTAAGGTTCAGAAAGGTTAAAGGAATTTCCCAAGGCCACGTAATTTTTAAATGGGTGAGGCTTGATGCAAAGTCAGGATTTAAAGGCAGGACCATCATGCTTTATAACTTGCACTCCGTCCACTGTGTTATATGCCGTTCATATTCACTTAATAAACAGAATTGGGGGCTTCCCTGGTGGCGCAGTGGTTGAGAGTCCGCCTGCCAATGCAGGGGGCGTGGGTTCGTGCCCCGGTCCGGGAGGATCCCACATGCCGCGGAGCTGCTGGGCCCGTGGGCCATGGCCGCTGGGCCTGCGCGTCCGGAGCCTGTGCTCCGCAACGGGAGAGGCCACAGCAGTGAGAGGTCCGCGTACCGCAAAAAAAAAAAAAAAAAAAAAAAAAAAAAAACCAGAATTGATTAGTAATGGTGTGTTTCAATCTTGTAAGGTGCTGTTATATACTAAAAACTCTTTCTGTAGTAGCCATGCTAGGATTAGAACAGCTACTTCCTAACCTCTTAGGAAATTATCAATAAGAAGATTCATTTCACTTATTAGTATTTGTGAATTCTCTGTATTTTTTTCTTTGAAATAGGAGATGGTATTTTTTTCTTCAGGAGATGAGAATTCATTGTTGCCTAAAATGCTCATATCTTTCTGATAAGGACTTTCTTCTTGTTGCTCTTTTCTCACTTTGTAACATATCTTCCACTGTTCAGCCTCTTGACTTCTTTTGATTCTCTTTCTTGGAGTTTAGTTTCCATTCTGGCTTTCTTCCTATATTTCTTCTCCCTATACATACCCAGTCTTCATCCTTTCTAAGAAGCACTGAGGCACATCTCAGAAATTGTCCTCCTCTATTTACAGAATGTGATGTTGTCAAACAGTCTAAAATTATCAATCTGCCAACTGACAGAGTCAGCATGTGACTTGCTCAGATTATTGGATCAGGCCTCTCGATGTCTTACATCTTGGGCACCTCAAGATAAACTATCTTTTGTTATTTCCCCAGTAAATTTTGCTTATGGTACAGTGTCTTGGTTTGCATACTCTTTGTTTCTGGTAAACTGGTTAAGATGACAAACACAGTGATGAAAATATTCTTATCCTCATTGAATTAATTGTTGCTTATCCCTTGATAATGACTGTGGCTAATTTTTTCATTGTTAGTAATTAGGTAGAACCCAGACTGGCTGCAGTAAGCTGAGTATCTTTGTACAGGGTGACAGTGTTGTACAGTTGAAGTCAGAAAGCTTCTGGTCTGAGTCCTGGATTCACCACTTACTAGCAGTGTGATTTGGGGGCATTATCATGTAACTTCTGTAAGATTTAGGTTCCTTGTTTGTAAAATGGGAGCTATAATACCAATGTCACTGTCTGTTATGAAGATTAGACATGGTAATGAGTATAATATATAGAATATCAGACACGTTGGACAGTATTGTCTTGTAGAAAATGAGACATCTGCTTTCTCTTATCTTGGAGATCACAGCAAGAATTGATAAACAAACCTTACAGATACTCAAAATACACAAGACACCCATAGCACCCATAAAAAGTCTTATATGTGTAACTTTTAAAAAATATAAATTTATTTATTTTTGGCTGCGTTGGGTCTTTGTTGCTGCATGCGGGCTTTCTCTAGTTGCTGCAAGCGGGGGCTACTCTTCGTTGCAGTGCGCAACCTTCTTATTGCAGTGACTTCTCTTGTTGCGGAGCATGGGCTCTAGGCACGTGGGCTTCAGTAGTTGTGGCACACGGGCTCAGTAGTTGTGGCTCACGGGCTCTAGAGCGCAGGCTCGGTAGTTGTTGGCGCATGGGCTTAGTTGCTCCACGGACCAGGGATCTTCCCGGACCAGGGCTCAAACCCATGTCCCCTGCATTGGCAGGCAGGTTCTTAACCACTGCGCCATCAGGGAAGCCCCTGTGTAACTTTTTAAATTTAGGAAAATTCAGAAAAATGAAATACAGACATAACAGGGAAGAATGTTATGTATGCTAAATTTTGTTTCAGCACTGTTTCATTGCCTGCTCATGCCAGGTAATAAGCTGGGACAAAGTGAAGTTAATCATAGCCCCACCCTCAAGGAGCTTATTCTAAGTAAATAGATATGGAAGCATATAATGTGTAATGTGTTTATTGAGAGTTATATTGACAATCTTGTGTTTCTCTAGGCTGCCAAACTTTTTGATGAAGAAGGAAGGAAAAAATTCTTTACACAGGATATGAATAATATTCTTCTGGAGTAAGTAATTTTCTTCTTTGATTAAGAAACCTTGAAAATTATTTAAACCTTAAGAAGTCATTAAAAAATATAGTAGGCCTTTGAGGTACAGATGCTGAGTGGTTGGCTAGTCTCATGCATTAGCTCTTCCCTTTTGGCCTCACAGCATGTGTGATTAACATTTGTTTCTTAGCAAAACGATGCTTCTACATACATTGGTTCTCCGGGACCCCTTATGATAATCAAAGCTTCCAATGTTATAACTGCCAGAGCAAGTGACTGCTGTATGGATTGAATATTATCCTAAATTTAAATGCATTCTTTGTCACGTTATGTGAAAATATCTTTCTGGGACAGTTCTGATTGTTTGTATTAAATTTGGTGTACTTTCCTTCTACTTTGATTCAGATGTGGGGAAAATAATTCCATTAGTATCCAGTGAGGTTTATTATAATTCATACAGACATTTATAGCCAAATGGAAAGTGTGGTTTAATGAAGAATCATTTTTGTGGGGTAGGACGGAGGCAGTGTGGAGAAGACAGATGTTAAGTTGGAAAGGAAAGGGTGAAAGCTGGTTTATGATATAAATTGTATTTAAATTAGTGATAATTTTCACCCTTATCTAGAGTTTAACATTAATGAAGTTGCATGTTCTAAGACTGTGGTCACATAAGCTGTACTTATAAACCTTATAAGGCTTATAAATTTTGACCATTGTTCCAGAAATTGAGTATATAATTGGCTACAAGCAGAAATGGGCAAAAAGGAAGTGGTCCTGGGAAAAGCAGCAAATTCCTCTCTGATGAAAATAATGTATGCCTACTTTCGGTGGTTCAGTAGCATCATATACAAAGAAACAAGGCAGTGTTTCCAATACTACGATTCCTGTCTTTTAAATATATAATGGAGATAGTTTCTCATGAGATATAAAGGTTGGATTAGCTTATTGGTTTTGATAACTATTTTAATTAATGCAATCTCTCTTTCTCCTGAAGTACGTAAAAAATCATTTTGGTCTCCATGGACTCAAAAAACACATAACCTAGTGTGCTAGTAGCATGGAGACAGAGCAATTTCTTGTTCCTATTCTTTATTTTAGCCAGGGGTTTTCAGATTGATTCTGTCTGCCTGCAGGTGCTTCCTGTCTGTTCCACCTCCTTTTACCTAGCTCCCTTTTAAACCTTAGATTCAATAAACAGTGTAACCATTACTCATCAGAGCTGTCCCAGATTCCAAAATCTGGGATCTGACTAGCTCCTTTTTTTTTTTTTTTTTTTTTTAACCTAAGAGCCCTAAGTTTTCTAGATCAGGTCTTTTTCCTGTGACTGAGACAGTCCTTTTTTATTTTACTCTTCTGTAAGGGGACAACTCTTTCTCTTCTGAGAGAATCAAAAAATCATCCTTGGGATATAACATCTCAAAGAAGCATCTCTGTTAATTCCTGCCATGTCTGTCTTAAAACGAATCTTCTAGTTTTCTTGGAGCTCATCTGCTTTTTATTTCACTGAGAGTGTGCCTCTAATTCTACAAGCCCTAGTGTTCAGAGTTGAATTTTTTTCCCTTTTAGTGACTACTTTCTTATGCCCCCTTGTCGTCTTTTTTTTTTTTTTTGCATTACGTGGGCCTCTCACTGTTGTGGCCTCTCCCGTTGCGGAGCACAGGCTCTGGACGCGCAGGCTCAATGGCCATGGCTCACGGGCCCAGCTGCTCCGCGGCGTGTGGGATCTTCCCGGACCAGGGCACGAACCCGTGTCCCCTGCATCGGCAGGCGGACTCTCAACCACTGCACCACCAGGGAAGCCCCCCTTGTCTTCTTTTTCCACTTTCCTGAATAGACATCCCCTATTTCTCTGGACTGAGTTGATTGTCTAAGGGCATATGAGACATGATTATTTGGGTTAGTAATTCCCATGAATTTATTCAGGTATATTTTATTGTCCCCATATACTAAAACATTAGAATTCTTAGAAAAAAAATATTAAAGTATATGTGTGAGGGATGTGTACTTAAACTGCTCTCAGATATGAATTTGTATATATTTGGGATAGACCAGTACAGTCAGTAACCTCTAGGGTTAATACATTTCTCTAATTTTTACCTAATATTATAGGCTTAGGAGCAGGGAGTCAGCACTTCCTGTTTCTGAGTTAACCCCTGTTTGGAAAGTACTAATTTTTATAAGTAGGTCGTTGAGTCAGTCTGTTCTTACTTGGAATCTCTTACTACTTGGAGTTTCTATTTTATTTTCAGCTTTAACTAAGCTTTTATAATGGGGCAAGCCTAGAATGCCTCCTACCCAGAGTCTTGACTTTTAATAATACATACACAATATGTAACCAAGTGTTTGTACACAGAACTCATGACCGGAATGATTGTCTTCCATATGAACCTCTGATTTGACCCTCTGGCTCTAATAGGCCTTAAAGTTCTTTTTATTTATCCTTTTGTTGTATTTGGCTTCTCTAATACCAAGAATTTTCAACTGTCAGTTCTAAGGAGTATAGTTTTCCACATTTCATTGTTTCTGAAATTGCAGTGTATATTATAAGTGTTGGATACATTTGATCTGGCACGGTTTCTTTCCTTCCCCAAAAGCTGTTAATTGAATCTTTGCATGCACCTTATATTTGTGAAAATATTTACGTCTGTTTGCACCTTCTTCTATAGTAAAACATGATGATTTGGACATAGTTTATTGCCAAGGGCCCCAGTTTGGTCTTGACCTTCAAATTAACATCTGTTCTCATCTTTCTACAGTAGCAACTGCCAGATATACTGTCTTCCATCTGGAAGACACCTCAATTGTTTATAGTAGGCTTGTCTTGCTGAGAATATGGTGGCTGTTACAAACTCTTCCCTTTTTTTTTTTGAAGTAACTGTTTGGTTAAATACCCTTTTAGCAGGAACTGGAGAACTGGAATAAATTGAACAAACTATTAAATATCTAGTTCAGTGGAGGCACAATAAGGAAAACAAAGAAGGATAAAACAGTCTGTGCGTGTGGCCAGGAGGGCTTTACCTCTTCTGAATCTGTAATTTTTTCAAACACCTTTAAGGAAAAAATACTCTAAAAATTCACTGAAACTGTGACTCTAGTATAGCAGTTGCAGGGTGGTGAGGGGAAGTATGATGTCTCTTTGAGGAAGTGAGTTTTTGGTTAATAATGGAGTTCCTGTGCTTTACCCAAAAATGTAGACTTTGCCCCTGTCATCAAAAAATTATTTGGACGGGGTGGGGAAAAAATTAGGAGTTTAGGTTTTTTGTGGGGTTTTTTGGCTGCATTGTGCAGCTTGCAGGATCTTAGTTCCCCGACCAAGGATCGAACCCATGCCCCCTGCAGTGGAAGCGTGGAGTCCTAACCACTGGACCACCAGGGAATTCCCAGGAGTTTAGGATACACACTACTATATATAAAATAGATAAACAACAAGGACCTACTATATAGCACAGGGGACTATATTAAATATCTCATAATAACCTATAATGGAAAAGAATCTGAAAAAGTAATTTTATATATATATATAACTGAAACACTTTCCTGTATATGTGAAACTAACACAGTATTGTAAATCAAGTATACCTCAATTAAAAAAAAAAGAAGAAAGCAAAAAAAATTATTTGCCATCTTGTTGGGGTTGTAAATTCTACTCTTAAACTAGATTCATTGAAATTTTTTATAGCATTACGATTTATGGTTTTGTGTTTTTCTTTCCTTGAAAAATACTGTCTAGGAAATCATGGAAAGGTAAAAGGAGAAAAAAATCACTGCCTCTGCCTCCTTGCTTGTTTGTTACTACCTAAAAGAAATTCTGTACTACTTATTTGTTGTTGTTTTTGGTCAGCATTGAGTTACAGCTGCAGGAACTAGGCCCTGTCATTCGTAGCAGTGTCTACTCCCACCTTGAAGCTTTTGTGCCATGCAATAAAGAAACACTGGTAAAACGTCTAAAGAAGTTACATCTCAATGTCCAGGTAAGAGGAGGAACAATAATACCTGCTTCTGGGGTTTTATAACCTGAAAGGAGACTGATTTCTGTTTGCTGCTTTTGCATACTAATTGCTTTATAATTGTATTGTACATATTTAGTAACCATAGGATGTTCTTTAGTAACCATAGCATGTTGGATCCCCTGGGAAAAAATTGCTTTTCATCGGTTGAGAGGTTTAGATGAGACATAATGTTTTCTAATGCTTCTTGGACTAGGTAAATTAACCTCAGTTCCACAACTGACACAACTTGGCCCTCAACAAATAATCTGACATACATATAATTCAATTTTCTTATTCCTGAAATGGACCTATACAGATATGCTCACACTGACATAAAGACCAATGGAAAGAATCACAGGGTTGCACTTAAACTTAAAGATTACTTAAAGATTATCTAGTGTAATCATCCATGTTCTGCTAGATTCTTCTCGACTACAGTGCCTCTAAGTAATTGTGCAAGTTTGCATGCTTCCAGTGATCAGAAACTTATTTCATTACAATATCAGGAAGTTCTTGCATATGTTGAGTCAAATCCAAGTGCTTTCCATCCCATTGGTCCTAATTCTCCTTTTGCGTTTATTCACAAATTATGTCCCCTTCTTTTTTTTTTTTTTTTTTTTTTGCGGTATGCGGGCCTCTCACTGTTGTGGCCTCTCCCGTTGTGGAGCACAGGCTCCGGACGCTCAGGCTCAGCAGCCATGGCTCACGGGCCCAGCCGCTCCGCGGCATGTGGGATCCTCCCAGACCGGGGCACGAACCCGCACCCCTGCATTGGAAGGCGGACTCTCAACCACTGCGCCACCAGGGAAGCCCCTGTCCCCTTCTTTACTTCATATAAAATGGGCTTCAGTACCTTCACTGTCCTGATTACTCTTCCTTTAATGATTTGTTTGACTATGTATTTTAAAAATATTTACAACTTGCAAGTTACAGAAAAAATAACTTGGATGCAGTTTAAGATAAAAAAAAAAGAACACTTTTTTCTATGAATAAAGGTATTTCCTGGAATTAAGGGCAAGAATGCAACCAGGAAGGAATGGGAACTGATAATCTGAATTAACTCTGTTTCTCTTTACCTCTCTCGCCCTATCTCACTTTTATCCTTTTATGTGCATCTGCAGATAAGTTTTCTTTATTTCCAAGGTTTTATATTACAGAAAAGCTACACACAGAGATTGACTGTAGATTTCTCATCCCAATCCATATTCTTGGGGTGAAAACTCTGGTTGTATTATTTTGAGTCAGTCTAAACTTCCCTGGTCGGGAGGTTAGAGTCACAAAGCACAGCATGGTACAAATAGGGGACTGAGTGCGGTGCTCTGGATCACCGCAGTGGGTGTGATCTGACAGGCATAGAATTCTTTGTTAAAGGTGCTATACTTCTATTAATAAAATAGTTCTTTTGAATTGAGAAACTGTAGTTCTTTCTCAGTTCAAAGCAGGTTAATGAACAAATGAAATTTATTTGAGGTCTCAGATTTTGTGTCTATACCTGGACATTGACTATGGAATGTTGACTATGGAAGAAAGACATTTATCTAACCCTTGCTTTTCTTTATATGGTATAATCATGTACCTTTGTATCCCTAAACATTATATTGTCTGGTTTGACATGTTTTTGAGCTTCATATAAATGGAGTAATAGTGTCTGTTTTCTTACGCAGCTTGCTTTTTTACACTCACCATTATGCATCTCAGATTTATCTGTCTTTACATGCAGGGGAACTCCATTTATACTGCTGTGTGTACAGTATTCCATTGTATGAATATATCTCAGTTATTCATTTTACTGTTGGTGTATATTTGGATTGTTCCCAGGCAGATAGTCTCAGCTATGTAATTCTTAAGATGAGATCACCCAGAAACCATGATACTGGATCCTCCAGTTTTTTAAATGGGATTTTATAGCAGACACTGTCATATGTGCAATAATATTTATTAATTGGTATGCATGAAATAAGTAAAATGCTTGTTAGTAATATTTGTATTTTGTTTTTATTAATAAAATTAATGTTATTAATAAAATGTTTTAATTTGTAAAACACACCTGCCATAACATGATAATTGCATTCCTAAAAATCTTCTCCTTACCAAAAATCACATTTTAAACACAGTTGTGTCAGTAAGAAAAGCAAAGTCTAATATTTCTGCACCTATGACAGTAATAAGAGTATGTCCTAAATAGCTACATATATATTTTGTTACTTGCAAGATGAAATAAATAAATTGACTGATTAAAGCTGTCAGATACAAACCTACTTTTCTTTTTGCCCTGAACTGACATGAATAAGAGTCTCCCATTGTCTTCTTTCACTTTGGCCTTGACCTTGCATTTTTGCTTACAACTTAAGTCACCGTTACTAACAATAAACAAGGAAACAGGATGCCAACATTCTGTTGGTAGTCACCAAACCAAATTGTGCATTCCAGTCCTCCAAAGCAGGATCTCTTCTTGTGGTACTAGTTCCCCATCATGATGGGGATTAACTGGTAGCCGTCTGCACAGTGTAGATTTTGTTCTCTATTTAATCATTTTGTTACAGTTAAAGTGTCCATATAATTTACTGGAGTATTTTTAAGAGTGTAATTGAGCACTGTTAATAATTATGCTGAGGCAACAGGCAAAAACTGGGACTCTGCTTGGCTTTCTGGGAAGTAGGGTTATCCTAATTTTATTATATACAGTGTGCATTATGAAAAGTCAGCATTTTAGAAGAAATGTCCATATTTGAATATGCTAACATTTCAAATGTGTGATCAATATCTAAAACCCAAATTTCATCTTCTGAGGATCTGCTTGCAAAATAAGTTTTGTAAATATGTTTGAAAAAACTTTCAGTGTTTTTTTTCCCTCAGGATGATCGTTTAAGAGAACCTCTGCAAAAACTGAAACTGGCTGTTAGCAATGTCATGCCTGAACAGCTATTTAAATACCAGGAGGACTGCCAGGCTCGTAATCAAGCTAAGTGTGCCAAGTATGTACCTCTTCTATTTGGACTGGCTTTTGCATTTGAGAAATACTTGTAGCTGTTAGAGATTGGTCTTAAGTGGACTTCATCACCAAGTAGAAATCCACATAAACCACTGAAGTGGTATAATTGAATATATTTACTAAATGGCAAGTCACTGCCCACTCAACTGCTTTGGTGTGAAAGGCAAAAGGTCTTTTGATTTAGTGTATGGATGTGATCAAAGCTAGAGCTGACACTGGTCAGACATTTCACATGTTGACCTACTTGACTGGTTGAAGTTGGATACAAAAGATAAGTGTTCATGCCTTTATATTAGAGTTTGAAGACCTTATTTACCAGAGCGCTTTATAATGCACTTCAACTTCAAAGTATTATGTGGAAAGGTAGACTCCTCATTTACCCTGTCTTTTGAGTTAACATTCAATTAAGCAATTCAACAAGTATCTAAGGAGCATATTATAGGCAGTGTTGGGTTGAAACTTTGCTTCATAAAATAGTTTTCATTTTTAGGTTTCAAACAGATGAAGAACGAGAAAAAAATGGATCTGAGGAAGATGATGATGAGAAACCAGGGAAACGTGTCATAGGACCAAGGAAGAAATTCCACTGGGATGACACCATTAGGTAAGATTTAACCAAAACCTTCACTTTTAACCAAATAGCTGATGCAGAAGTAAGGTTTCTCATAAAAAGAATCAATGGTAAATGGAAAACTAGATAGAAGCAACCAAAAGTTAGTGTGTAGGAAAAATTTATTCAAGAGAAAATTAATTTGGTTCTAATATCCTTAGAGTTCTATCACTTTTATTTACCTATAGTACTTTTTATAAGTTAATCTTATTATTGAGTAAGTCATACTGGTTTCAGAGGTGAAGTACTAAATATATTTATATAACCAGTCATCTTTCTTACCAGTATTTCTGTACTCCAAGTGGAGGGTTTAGTTGTAGGACTATCCCTTTTAATCTTTGGTGCCTGGATTAAAGGTATCAAAGGAAATTATCTCATATTGGAAATTTGGCTATAGTACACCAAATGATATATGTTAGAAATTATCTATCTTCATGTCATCTTCTGAATTCTTCAGATAATAGTCTTTATTATTGCTGTCAGATTTGTGTGCTTTTAAAAAATCTGTTTCAAGCTTAATTTTCTACAATTTTGCAGTCAGATTTATATATAAATATATATTTTTAATCTGTTTAGAACTTTGTTATGTAACCTTGTTGAGATCAAATTGGGATGCTATGAGTTAGAGCCAAATAAAAGCCAGTCTGCTGAGGATTATCTTAAATCCTTTATGGAGACAGAGGTGAAACCATTGTGGCCTAAGGGCTGGATGCAGGCAAGGTAAGAAATATGACATCCTAGATTTTATTTTACTTTTTTATTGCTGTTATTAAAGACATATACACACACATATGACATTCATTTTCCTAAGAACCTAGTGTGTTTAACATTCTTTACAGTCATCTCAGATGATGTCTGCTGTGAAAGCTTCACTCACTTAAAAGACAAAACAGTTAGTCACATGGACATAGAGATACACATAAAGGTGATTTTTTTTTTTTTTTTTAACTGACCACTTTTTCTTTTTTGCACGTGAATTTCCTAATAAGAGAAAAGGGGAGGGGGGAAGAAAGTTTTGAACTTTGGAAGGGGAACTTTATATGGGTATCATGAAGATAAGTGAGTACAAGATTTAGAGTGTAGAAAAAGAGGCACAGCCTTAGTGCTATTGAAAATAGTCAATGTAGAGTGGTATCTCTAAAACTAAGTGTAGCCCAGTTTAAAGAGTTAAGTAAAGAATGTTAAAATTAATAGACTTGGCTGTCTCAACCTGTCATCCTGAAGTATTCATCTTAAATCAACAGAAATCTGTTAAAAGATTTAAATAAAGAGGTAATATAACATTTCCCATAAAATAGGTTATTGAATTTACTGTACCATTATAAGTCTTTATTTGGTAAAAAAGCAAATAGTAGCCTATTGAATATTAAATGATTAAAATGACAAAGTGATTATCATGTTATTATCTGCTGTGGAAAAATAATTGTGTCCTTTTAATTTTTCCAGAATGCTTTTTAAGGAAAGTCGGAGTGTACATAATCATCTTACTTCTGCTCCGTGAGTAAATGCAGACTCCAGATTTCTTCATTTATATTTATTCACATTATGATATTTAGTAAACAAAAACACCATTTATTAAATGCTAGGTAAAATAGAACTTAAACATACATTTATACAATCTCTGTCTTACCACTGCTTTTTTGTTTTTAAAAATCGTTTAAACTGTTGACTCTGTAGACCTCAGGACATATTTATCTATTAAAGAACTTCTCAGGCTAGCCTCTAAAAACTTGAATCCATAATGTAACATATTGGCCTGAGATCTGGTAGTGAGAAACCATGTAAACAGGAAGGCTCTGGTGGTTTCCTTTGTTCCTGGAGGATCTGCCCTCCAGTTGTTTTGTATACTTTTTTCTTTCCCTCTTAACGACCATCTACAAAGGTAATCTGTTATCTTCATGCTTTCCAAGACAGTTCTGTATATATCCTACCTAGCCTTGCCTTGCAGTGTTTTATTCTACAAAATTAACATACTCTTCATGTCCTTCCCTCTGTCCAAAACTGAATCTTTCATTAGTGATAATTACTAAATAATTAATTTAGAATTAATTAGTGAAAAGGCAAGTTTTTTCTGTGGTTACATTTTTGGGTGAATACTGGTTAATTTGACAAGGATTTTATTTTTACCTACAACTTAAGGTCTCTAGTGAAAAGGCAAGTTTTTTCTGTGGTTACATTTTTGGGTGAATACTGGTTAATTTGACAAGGATTTTATTTTTACCTACAACTTAAGGCTACTTCTCTATTGCCTAGAAGTGTAGTATTAAGGGTTAATAAAATATAAAATTAGCAAGTCACTGAGCACTCTAGTTCAGTATTCCACTAAGAGATCTGGTTAACATCTGGATAATGTTACAAAATTCCCCCTCTCCTTGTATACAGCTATAGTAGGTGGAATTTTTTTTGCAATACGCGGGCCTCTCGCTGTTGGGGCCTCTCCCGTTGCGGGGCACAGGCTCTGGACGCGCAGGCTCAGCGGCCATGGCTCACGGGCCTAGCCGTTCCGCGGCATGTGGGATCTTCCCAGACGGGGACATGAACCCGTGTCCCCTGCATCGGCAGGCGGACTCTCAACCACTGCGCCACCAGGGAAGCCCCCTGTAGGTGGAATTTTTTACAGCTTTTAGGAAGGACACTTTGTTAGTATACCATCAGAGATGCATTGAGTTGGTGTGGTTTTCAGATCTTGCTAGTTTTGTTGTTTTGGGTATAAATTTGGAGTAGTTTTGTTTCATACATTATAGGTTTACTTTGTTGCAGGTGGTTTAGATACCCCAGGGTGGGGGGTATGTATATTTTTTATGCCTTTATATGTATTTGTGTCAATAATATTTCAGGCCTTTAATTTCCCTATAGTTCTAAAATCACGTTACAATTCAAGTATAAATAATTCATTCCTTTAATTCTAAAGCAAGTGTTTACATAGATCCTTTACCTCAGTTATTTTTTTCTTTTTTAGTAGCCTCATTATTATGGCTTTATGTTTCGTTTTGTATCAGAAAGTAGGAATCTGTGTGTTAATATGGGCCTGAAAGTCATGAATATTACTGTTGCCTTAACGAAGTTGTAGATTGTAATCAAGATACCTGTTAATTTAATTGATGGCATTTTAACTTAGTGAAGTCGAAATGTTCTGACATGTGAGGTATTTTAGCTTTTCAACCCTTTTGTAATCTTCAAACATTTTCCACACTGGTTCCCAAAGGTTCCAAGGATCCATGGTATTTTTATTGCCTTTTTTCTGTCATTTTGAAATTTTTTATCTAAATTATTATGTTAAAAATAATTTTCTTTAAAAACTTGAGGATTTTTTGTTTTGTTTTTTAAACAGTATCTCATTTACAACCTCTTAGCATGGTTTAATTTGAGTTTAAAGTTCCTTGAAGCTCTTATTCTATAAATAATTACAAATTCTTACCAATTCTTTAAAATAAGTCTCCTTAGGCAGCTTTGTTAGCCTGTTTTGAGTTATTTTAAATTTTTTTTTTGAGTATTTACATTTAAATTTTTAAAAAACTATCATCCACATTTCACATTTTACTAATGGTTTGGCCTTTATTCTAGTTAATTGAAATTGGGGAACATGTTGCTGTATATTCACATATAAACTGAGCACTTACATAACTTATATATAGTTCCTTCAGAGAACTTCCCAAATAGAAGAAATTATTTACCCATATAATTACAAGATTATATGTTACAATTTCCTAATGAGTGATTTAACTGCTCCTGAAATAGACTCCTTTTTAATCTTTTAGGGCAAAGAAAAAGGTGATTCCTGCACCTAAACCCAAAGTGAAGGTAAGTAATGAACCAAATCTTTAATTAGTGATAATTGGTGACTGTTGAAATACATCCTTATGATGAAAAGGTTATGTGGTATTTCACATGTATTTTAGGTACCATACTCTTAAGATGGGTGTTTTCAAACATTGTAAAAATCCTAAAACCATTGTATTTGGGAGAAGAGATGACTTTGTGGCAGTGGGAAATTTGTATACATTAGTTAAATTGTAAGGCTTATTACTACTTAGAAATGTTGAATAAAATATGACAGATATCTCTCAGAAGCATCGCTGAGGTTGCACATATAATAAATATGTAAGAGAAATTCCTAAGGCTCAGAACAAAGAAGAAGCTGCCAGAGTGTTACTCTGTCACTGAAACTTTAGTTGCCTTTAGGTGCCTTTGCTGATTTCTATCACCTTCTCAGAGCACAGCAGATAAGATTTTCTTAGACTTAAATAGGTTGGGAATTGGAATGAAACTCTCCATAAACCTGGGACTCTCAAAGGATAACATTGTTAGTAAAAGAAAGAACTGGAAAAGAAATCCATTCACCAGCGGAAAGACTAAGAAATTTGTGTATCTTGGCCTGGGTTCTGGATTAGGAGAAGAAATCCTCCCTGAAATTTTTCTCTGGATTAGGAGTTTAATTTACACAACCTGCATGAACTGGGAAAACCTCAAGCTATGAAAATAACTTAAAGTTGTTAGATTAGTATTAACCCAGGGCACTGGCAAATCACATTCACTCTTTAATAATGTACCTTCCTCCCAGGCCTCAAAGGCTTATCACATATATACTGTGTCAAACATGAGTTTACAATCTGAAAATACAGAATACGTGAGGAAATAAGTTACTGTGAGTGAGTCAGCGGAAACAGCCAACAGAATTAGATCCCTAAGAAGGGCAAGTGATGGATTTATTAGATTTAGAACATAAAGTAACTTAAGTTTTTTAATATTTAAAAAAGTAGAAGGGGGGACAAAAGATATCCGATCAAAGTAGACAAAGCAGAGTTGAACCAAGCATAACCTCTAGAAGTGAAAACTATAATCATTTGAAATTAAAATTATAATGAAAGCCCACAACTTGTAGGTTTTAGACTTTTCCCATAGCCTTCATCTCTTTGAATAGAGTTTCTTTGCTTGTGAGATTAGGGCCAGAAGGTCAACATTTGCTACTCCGTGGTCTTCTTAATTTATTGTATTAGAGGCTCTTTGAACACAGATTAAATAGTCTTCTTTTTCTTAGTTAACCTGCTTTGTCTTCTAATCCAAATAATATGGAGCCAGTATTTCATTAAATCTATTGACTTCATGCTTTGTTTTGACATTTGACTTTATTTTTAAACTCCTAATACCCACCATAAAGGGTTGGTTGAATTTTGATACATCTATTTAAACATATGGTTAATTTACCAGAATTCTAATAATGGGTGTGCTGGGATGGTACAGGGGAATTATGTTTTGTTCCTTTCTTTGTGATTAAATTACCCTTTCCTTTTCCCCAAATGGAAAAACTGTATTGCAGATACGGTTTTTTCCTGCCCTGCTGACCTTTAAATACCTATTTCAGTTATAAAGGTAATATAAGGAAATGCTTGCAGGAGAAAATGCAAACAATACAGAAAAATAAGAAGGAGGAAAGTAAAAGTATCCAGAAATTTCTGCTCACACAGAATAAAAAGCTCCTAACTTTCTGGTACACATCTGCCCTCCCTTCTTCTGGCTGTCTGTCCCTGCCTCCCTTCCTTCTTTCCTTCCACCCATTCATCCATCCATCTAACCATCTATCCATCTGCCCATCCAGTCATTCATTTATCCAGATTGAATTAAGATTTTATATAAATGGAATAACCTGCTTTTTCGGCTCAAATATATATCCTGAACAATTTACCAATATAAATCTACACAGTACTCTCTTGGCTGGATTTACTGTTATTTTTGTAAAGAAAAAAATATTAAAGAAAAATTAAAAGAAAGTTACTTAAAATGGCAATTTTATACTGGTAACACTCCCAGTATTATTTTGATACACTCCTCCACTCTCAGTTTCTGTACTTTTTATAGTAATGCAGCTTTCACTAATCATGTGATTGGTTGGCATGTCAGTGCAGTCATGTCTCATCTGCATTAGCTGTTCATCTTAGCAGACAATTTTGATCTTAATGTAGTTACGCTACAGACTTTTAAAAGGTATTGAGGTTTTCAATCACGGCTTTTTAGAATAGAAGTTTAGAGAAATTGCTAAGAAAGAGTGTAGTGGCATTCTTAACAGAAATAAGAATTTATTATTCTTATTTACTCTAATGCCTTAGAAAGTAGGTGGTAAAGACCCTTTCTCTCCATGCTTTCCCTACTGTAGTTAGAGGAAGTGCTGTCATGGCGTAAATTAATGTATAATATAAGGGTTTGGGTTTATTTGGATTTGTCTGTTTTTAGGAAACTAATTGAAGAAACTTTGAAAAGATTTTTATGTAGTTTTATTTCTTCTTAATCTTAAATATAAAATGAATCATGTACTTTATATTTTTCTTAAGAGAAGGATACTTTTTTTTTTTTTTTTTGCGGTATGCGGGCCTCTCACTGTTGTGGCCTCTCCTGTTGCGGAGCACAGGCTCCGGACACGCAGGCTCAGCGGCCATGGCTCACGGGCCCAGCCGCTCCGCGGCATGCGGGATCCTCCCGGACCGGGGCCCGAACCCGCGTCCCCTGCGTCGGCAGGCGGACTCTCAACCACTGTGCCACCAGGGAAGCCCGAGAGAGATATTTTTAAAATTCTTTTGCTCTTTGAATATTTTAAACTGTGCCCTAATTCTCGTATCTCTTCCTTGAATTTTAAGTTAATTTTTTTTGATAAAACAGAAAATATTCTCTCTTTAGGTATTCCAAGTTTTAATTCCTAATGCTCTTGCTTTCTTAGCATAGTGCCTTGCTCATAGTGAATATGTGTGGAATAAATTACAAATGACTTCTACCAAAATGAATAGAAAAGGTAATTTAAGTGTGCTTGAATTGAATCTTCTGCCAGTTTGATGTACCAGTTTCTCTATGCGCTGCCTATGGGTAGCTGTAGGACAGGCATACAAAGAGGCCGAAATGCAAGGAAGCAGAGAGTGAGGGCCAGTATCGTAGCAAACCATACTATACGAGATGGGTAGAATCATTTTTATATATAATTAATTTATTTTTATTATTTATTTTTTAAATTTTTGGCTGCGTTGGGTCTTTTTTGCTGTGCGCGGGATTTCTCTAGTTGCGGCGAGCGGGGGCTACTCTGCGTGGCGGTGCACAGGCTTCTCATTGCAGTGGCTTCTCTTGTTGCAGAGCACGGGCTGTAGGCTTGCGGGCTTCAGTAGTCGTGGCACATGGGCTCAGTAGTTGTGGCTCGTGGGCTCTAGAGCGCAGGCTCAGGAGTTGTGGCTCACGGACTTAGTTGCTCCCTGGCATGTGGGATCCTTCCAGACCAGAGCTCAAACGCATGTCCCCTGCATTGGCAAGCGGATTCCTAATCACTGTGCCACCAGGGAAGTCCCTGGGTAGAATCTTAAGATTCTACCTTAAGATTCTATTTCCCTGGCGGTCCAGCGGTTAAGACTCTGCACTTCCACTGCAGGGGGCTCGGGATCAATCCCTGGTCGAGGAACTAAGATCCTGCATGCTGCACGGTGCGGCCAAATAATTTTAAAAATACAAATAAAAAAGATAAAGGCAGAAGTTCTCCTAGGTATAAGGAGGATAAAAAGAGAAGAGTCTCTGAACAAATGGATTCAGAATAGTATCTGAAGATCTGATAGAGGTGGGTGAGGGGAGAGGAGGTTTCATTAGTAATAGACCTAGTATATGAATGTTCCTTTGGCTTGGTCTTAAGCCTTCTTAGAATGGCTTACTAAGACGTGGCAGCTGTGTGCAGTACATCAGTTACTTTGGCTTTTGAGGACAGTTCAGTTAGGAGCTCTACCCTCTGGAAAATTATTTTGGTTTTTACAGTCTCTAAATAAGATTTCTAGTAGAATTTGAATTATGAGAATTCCTTTGTCCTTTAAAATCTAATACTTTGTAATTTTTGATTAATCGTTTTTGTTTTTCCAACATAATGCTGTTTATGCTAGGAGTGTAGTCCAAAAAAGGACCAGAAAACTCCTGCATCCTTGGTGGCTTCAGTTGGTGGCCCTTCAACGAGCTCTAGCACATCTGCTGTGGCCTCCACCAGTTCTAGCTCTACACCGGCCCAGGAGACGATCTGCCTTGATGACTCACTAGATGAAGAACTTTCTTTTCATCCACCTGCACTGGATCTTGTTTCTGAAGCTTTAGCTGTTATCAACAACGGGAACAAGGGCCCTCCATCTGGCTCAAGGATAAGTATGCCAACTGCAAAACCTCGTCCAGGACTGAGAGAGGAAAAATTAGCAAGTATCATGAGTAAACTGCCACTGGCTACTCCCAAAAAACTAGATTCCACTCAGACCGCACATTCATCAAGTCTCATTGCTGGCCACACAGGGCCAGGACCAAAGAAACCCCAGGATTTAGCTCATACTGGCATCTCTTCAGGCCTTATTGCTGGTTCTTCAATTCAGAACCCTAAAGTTTCCTTAGAACCTTTGCCAGCCAGGCTACTTCAACAAGGACTACAGAGGTCAAGCCAGATTCATGCTTCTTCCTCTTCACAGACCCATGTCTCCTCTTCTTCCCAAGCCCAAGTTGCTGCCTCCTCTCACGCTCTGGGAACATCAGAGGCCCAAGATGCTTCTTCGTTAACACAAGTAACAAAGGTGCACCAGCATTCAGCTGTCCAACAGAACTATGTGTCTCCATTACAAGCAACTATTAGTAAATCACAGACCAATCCAGTGGTGAAATTAAGTAATAATCCCCAACTTTCCTGTTCATCCCCACTTATTAAGTCTTCAGATAAGCCACTTATGTACCGCCTTCCCTTATCTACTCCCCCACCTGGAAATGGTTCTCAAGGGTCCCACTCCCTGGTTTCTAGGACAGTACCTAGCACCACTACCTCCAGTAACTATTTAGCCAAGGCAATGGTGTCACAAATCTCCACGCAGGGTTTCAAATCTCCCTTCTCAATGGCTGCATCCCCAAAACTTGCCGCATCTCCGAAACCTGCCACGTCTCCTAAACCCTTGCCCTCACCTAAGCCTTCTGCCTCACCCAAGCCCTCTCAGTCAGCTAAGCCTTCAGTATCAACTAAACTTATTTCTAAATCCAACCCAACTCCCAAACCTACTGTATCCCCAAGTTCTTCCAGTCCAAATGCACTAGTGGCCCAGAGTAGCCACTCGAGCAGTAATAACCCAGTCCATAAACAGCCCAGTGGAATAAACATCAGCAGACAGTCTCCCACCTTGAATTTATTGCCCTCTAATCGCACTTCAGGCCTTGCATCTACAAAAAATCTTCAGGCCCCTCCAAAGCTAACAAACTCATCATCCACTGGAACTGTCGGCAAGAATAGCTTGAGTGGAATTGCAATGAATGTACCGGCCAGCAGAGGTAGCAACCTTAACTCAAGCGGAGCTAATAGGACTAGTCTATCTGGGGGAACAGGAAGTGGAACACAGGGTGCTACTAAACCGTTGTCTACTCCACATAGACCATCCTCTGCCTCAGGGTCGTCAGTGGTAACAGCCAGTGTGCAGGTATGTATGTTAGATACGTTCACGTGATAAAGTGTAAGATGGTGTAATTTCTCTTGTGAGTCAATTTAATGACTTCATTATAATATCATCAGTTGTTTATGATGACTTATAACTTATGGATGTTGACATCACAGTGATGGAGACACCTGGGAATGAAATTTTTGTTGGGATGTGGATTTTTTTTTATTACATGCTTACTTTCAAAATTTTTTAAAAACACAACTAAAATGCATATTTAAAACTGTACCTTATCAAAGTCCGGAACAAAATAGTCACTTATGATTTTAACATACCTTCACATGTCTCTTCTTTTCCCCATCCTAGTCCCCTTTCTCCTGCCAACTTTCATAATTTTTTTTTTTTTTTTTGTGGTACACGGGCCTCTCACTGTGTGGCCTCTCCCGTTGCGGAGCACAGGCTCCGGACGCGCAGGCTCAGTGGCCATGGCTCACGGGCCCAGGTGCACCGTGGCATGTGGGGTCTTCCCGGACCAGGGCATGAACCTGTGTCCCCTGCATCGGCAGGCGGACTCTCAACCCCTGCGCCACCAGGGAAGCCCCATAATCTTTTATTTAATAAAATTTAGACATTCATATTATTTTTTCCTCTAACCATTTATCTTTTCGAATAAAATTTTTATTTTGCACAAATTTTAGTTATTCATATATAATTCTCTGTCAAGTTAGTGTCAGTAATCCATTTATACCACACTTTTCCCATTTGTGAGTTTTTAATTTAAATTTATCTCTCATTTAGCAGGAGTACCTAATTCAAGGAATCTTTTCAAGAAGGCTAATGTGAAAGCTGTTTTACTTTAGCTCTTGCATACCTGATAATTTCTGTGCTGCCACACTTGAGTTGATAAAGACTCTTGGGTCACTAACTCCAAGTTTTGTAAATACTGCTCCACTGACCCTTACTTACTAATTAAGGTTATAAAAGAGTATGAGGCAATTCTGACTTTTTGTTCCCTTATAAGTAATGTGTTTTCTCTGCCTAAATGCTAATCACATTTCTCTTGTTTCTTGAAAATCAAGTGTTCCCAGGTAATGGCTAGGTTTATCTAGTTTTCATTAATTGTGTACCTAGAAAAATGGTAACATTAGCATCTGGTAACAGGCCCATTTTTTCAGCTCAAGAATATTTTGTTCTATTATGTTTTCTGATCCATTGGCCTAGGTTTTTTGAGAACTCTCTAGCACTCATATATTCCATCTCTCTGCCTTTCATATCATCTTCTCTGTTATTGTTTCCATCTATCTGCCACTTCTTTGTATTCTGAGGCTTTCTCAGATTTGTCTTCACTTTACTGATTTGGTTTCTTTAACTTTTTTTCCCTTCCCCTGAAACATAATCCATGTTCGCAGTAGGTAAAATTCAGAAAAAAAGAAAAGAAAAGCCACCCATCATCCCACCAGCGTTGATACTTTCCTGATAACTTTTTTAGACTCTTCAAGAAAGTGGATTTTACGTAATATTCTGTTTCATAAGAAGCTTTAAAAAAATATAACATTTTATGATGTTATCTCTTAGCTTCTCAGTTATTCTTTGAAAATATGACTTTTATTGATTTCTGAAATTCTGTTGTCTAAGAAAGTGCTCTAACTTTGTACTGCCTCTTATTTATGTGGAATAGGAACATCTAATGAAATACGTTTCCCTTGGTGTCTGTAGAGGGTCTCTGCTACTCAGTACAAGCTAAGTGTTGGTATTCAATATACACTTAAAACCCAAATCATCACTCTGCCTTTACTAAAGTAGGCTTAGGAATGAATGAATTCTAGAATT
The DNA here is from genome assembly GCF_003031525.2 of Neophocaena asiaeorientalis asiaeorientalis. NCBI lineage: Eukaryota > Metazoa > Chordata > Mammalia > Artiodactyla > Phocoenidae > Neophocaena > Neophocaena asiaeorientalis. The sequence goes on along the minus strand of NW_020173036.1, from coordinate 1,179,875 downwards.
CTAATATAGAACAAAATTCAATTAACTGATACTTCATTAACTGAAATCTAGGATAAATAGATGTTTTATCTATATGATTTTGCTTTTATCAGAAATTTAAAAAAACCGATTAGGGATTGTATGTTAAAATTTAAGTTATAACTAAGGTCTAGGAGTTAGTCCACATTCTTGTTTTATTATCTTTATTAAAATGTTGAGTGTTTTTGAAATCAATCTTTAATTTGATCACAGGAGTATGTGAGAGGATTATAACCGAAATGGCAGTTCCGTGCCCCAGATCCTCCTTCCTAGTGTCAACTACTGTTAACTCTCTTAGCTTTTTCTCTTGTGTTTTTAAAAATTGTTTTCAAAAAATAAGAATGAATGGAAGACTATTTATTTTAGTATTATCTTTCAGCTTCTCATTGTGATAAATAAGGCTTTTAGCTCACTTTTACCTTCCCATTTTCTTCAAAGACTAAAATTACAACTTTTGGTTAAATCTGTGACTATGTAAAATATTGTCTCTGTTGAGCTAAGTGTCATTAACTGTGGTTTCAATTATAAATTTTGGACTTTTTTCCTGTAGTTAAAAATTGCTTTTTTTCCACTTGCTTTGTTTTCTTTGAATTTAAAGTTAAATCTGCCTCTGTCTTTTGTCATCTCTAGAATCTATCAGTTCTTTTTTTTTCCTGGAAACCTTCCTATATTTGATCATTTATCCCTGAAGAACAACTTGGTTTGTTGTTTACCAATTGGTTTGTTGGCAAGGAAACTATGTGGCAAAATTTGTGTTTCTAAAATATAACTACTTCCTCCCTGGTTTTCTTCCTCTCCGAATGGCTTTCTAATTTGGAGACCTTAGTGTTCCTGCCTTCATATCGGATCCTTTTTGTCTTTCTTATTGGTTTGACTGAGGAAAAGATCAGTAATTGAATAAGGTTATTTCTAACTTTTGGCCAACCTAAGGATCTTTTTTTTAACATAGCATCTCACTGAAGTCTTATCAGCTACCTTGTGGCCTCTAGATCCTATCCTTCTAGCTGGCCAACACTAAAAACAGGTTTCCTATCTATGCCTATAAACTATTCCACTCCTTTCTGAAAGACATCTTTAGCTGTTTGCAGATGTGAAAATGACAGGTCCTAAGGTTAACAAAAGTTAAAGTCTTTCTGGGTTCACATTATTATCTCTACCTGCTTTTTATTAACTTGCCACTCAAGGCTTTCCTGTTCTTTCTTGCCCTTCAGCTTATTGATTTTCTGTGAATCCTGTCTTTGCCACTTTATAATTCCCAAAATAATTCACTAAGCAAATGTTTACTAAATGTTTAATGTGTGCCAGGCACTCTTCTAGGTGCTGGGGAAATGGGGTGAATCAGGATCCCTCCTCTCATGGGGGCGTATATTCTAGGTAGGAAGATAAGCAAAACACAAGTATTTAAAAATACTTTAAGCGCTATAAAAGTAAAATAAAACAGTAATATGCTAAAGTGTGATTGCTACTAACATGGATCAGGGAGATGGAGAAGGCCTCTTTGACGAGGCAACATTAGAGCTGAGAATTGAATGAGCAGGAGCCAGCCGTTTGGAGAGAAGAGCGAACAGCCCAGGCAAGAGGGGGATGGTAGATGTGAAGACGCTGAGATAGGAGAGAGCCTGACGACCTGCAGGCCTGCATGGCTAGACAGCAGGGAAGGATGGGGAGGTGAGGAGATCACAGATCAACTCCAAACCATGTGATGGAGGACCTTGTGGGCTACAATAAGGGCTTGGGCTTTTACTTCTGTTCAGTGGGAAGCTGTTGGAGGGGAGTGGTATGGTCTGATTTATATTTCAAAAGATCACTCTGGGTGTTGTAGAGAGTGGGGGGCAGATGTACTCACCAAAATGAAACACGTCGTCAAAAGAAAAATGTAATACCCACCGCAGGAAGAGCAAGGTGCCCATTCATATTTTCCCCTAGGAATGAAATGTGGAGGCCATGGAAACTATTTTTGATTATGGGGCATTATCCCGAACTAATTGCCTACTGCATGTTGACAGCTTCTCCTGTGTGCTTCCAAATGGTATCAACGGTGGGATATCCCACTTCTGGAAGGTCTCTACCTTCTATGAGAGAAACTTAGATACTTAGGTAATCTGGTGTTTCACTTTAGCTTTATAAACAAAAGTGGTTATGGAAGGTTTTTAAAAGTACGGAATGTTAGATAGTTACGGCGTGGTGCCATTTTTTATTGCTAACACGTTACTTAATTGTGGAAGTTGCCCTAATTTGCATTTTCTGTCAGTTTAATGCTTCCATTAGCCTCCTCCAGAAAAGCATAGAAGAGTTCTCCTTATTAGCAGTGTTTCATGTTCCTCACTAGGGGGGCTCCACTGGGGGCACATGGCCTTGGAGTGTGTTCCCCATATTATCCTGAGACTAAAATAGAATTACGATTAAAAAGAAAGAACCCTTGTTAATTCTCAAATTGATGCTGGATCCTTTTTTTGCTTCAGAAGCATTGTTGTTTCTAACTTAGTAATTCTTTCCTAAATCACCCATTTTGTGTATCATGGTGGGCACAGTAGAGGGGAAAGACTGGCAAGTAAGAAAAATAGTCAAGTCCAAGCGTAAAGTGATAAAGATTTGTACTTAAGTGTGGGAGGAAGTTGCGATTAAAAAAAAAAAAAAAGATATGTTGACTGCGAGCTCATCTTGTTCTTCATTTCATGATGCTTAAAAACTAAGGTTTCAAGCCAGAGTGATGGCAAAGAATGAAACTACTGATCCTAGCGTTTAACATATACGAGAAGGAAGTGATTGTAGCAGATGATGAGTTCAGTTCTGGACATGCCAAGTTGGCGAGTGTTAGATATCCAAGTGGAATTCTTCACTAAACTGTTAGCTAAACAGGATTGAAACTGAGATGAGAGGTCAGAACTATAGGTATAAATCTGAGAGATAAATAAAGGAGATAAGGGAAGGCTATTGGAGAACTCGTGGAAAAACCAGAATAGAAAGCTTTTGGAGGATGTTCTTCATTTTTTTTTGTTCAGCAGTGCTGTGGACCATTAAGTGTATAAACATATGATGTAACGTGGCATTTTTGCATGGGAAAATCACCTACCTTGTTCTCATACATTAACTAAGAAATAAAATGATTAGCCCTTAATTAATAATATTTACTGGTAGAAATAATCAACATACAAAGTAAAACTGACCATAGCTCATGCTTATTATTGATTAACAAATATTCAGAGAATTCAGTTTTCTTGACCAAATTTAGAACTGTAAAGTTTTGTACCGCAGAAATTTTGAGTTGATAAAATAAGGCTACAAAATTGCAGAAACTATAGTAGATAATGTCTGATACTGCGAAATTTTGATTATAATCTTTGTTGATAAGTACACATAAAAAAAGTCAAAATGGGAAAAAAATATTTAATTGCTTTATAGAAAAGTGTTCAAAGAATTAAATTAGCTTACTAGAGTATATTTAAGTAATTTGTCCATGAGAGCTCATGAGTGCTAGCGTATTTCTAAACACAAACATGGCGTCACAGCCCAGGTCCGGGAGTGTCAAAACACTCTCTAATTTACCTTTTGCCTTAGGAGTCTAAGTTCAAAAAAGTAGTGGAATTGGAAACCTCTTTCAGGGGTTAACGAGAGGCTAGATAATGTGGAAAAAGGAGGCTGTCATTCAGCAAGTTTGATAATAAAAGGAAGATCCATAAGTCAGGTTTTTGCTAGGGGTTGGGGAAGAGCCAGGAATAACAGCGTGGTTGTAAAACCATGTAAGAGGACTCTATATTTGCCAAGGCAGAGGAAATACGGAAAAGGTGCAGTGCTTGACATTTGTCACAGAAAGTTCTGCATGGGTGGGATTCGTGGCATAGGTCAGGTGTTCAGCTTCTGACGAAGAGGCAGGTAAGGCTAATGATGAGGAGGACACAGGATGGCTGTTATGATGAAAGTACAGGGTATCAAGTTGGGGGATCTGAGAGAGTAATAGTCTAGAACAACAGCTGCAGGTATTGTGTCGGAAAAGACTGTAAGGCAAACAGTAAAATTACAGAGCATTTTCAGAGACCAAATTGAAATTTTATGGAATAAAGTACCAGTGTCAGATCTAGGGGCTAAGAGCAAACATGGAAATCTAAGGTTAGAAATGAGTTGATTAAGAGAGTGAATGGGCGTTAATATAGGCATTGCAGTAACAGTTAAGAAATCTAAACTGGTGATGAAGAGCTGAGTAGAAGTATTTCCAAAGCCAGTATTGGTCACTCTTTGAAATGTCATTTATGCTTCAGTCTTCAGTTCTGTCTCCGAAAGTTTCCGTTAGAGCAGATGTAAGACATAGTCTCGTGTCCATGAGGATATTAAGTACAATAAATCAATTCAGGTTAAAGACTTGATTTCTTATGTATTTTGACCCCTGGTTTCTGCAGTCCACAGCAGGAGCATCATTATTGGCTAATGCCTCACCTCTGACTCTCATGACATCACCTTTGTCTGTAACAAATCAAAATGTGACTCCTTTTGGGATGCTGGGTGGCCTTGTTCCAGTGACCATGCCCTTCCAGTTTCCCTTGGAGCTACTTGGCTTTGGAACGGACACAGCTGGAGTGACAGCCACCTCGGGATCTACCTCAGCCGCTTTCCACCATAGCCTAACTCAGAGTAAGTGCGGCTCTTTTATTTACTTGGCTACCTAGTTTGATAGAACAGGAAACTTCACAAATTTATACTAATTGAGAGTAGTCCAGTTGGAGTTAGTGAAAATTATAGAATTTTTTAAAAAGAAATGCAGTTTATTTCATCTATATATATAAAATAAGTCAAATTACTGGACTCTGAAATTTTTTTATAGTTTGTAAGTGAACTATCTATTCCACATTTCTATCTTAATGAAATTTATAAGAGGGAGTCAGATTTGCTGGGTTATTTGCATACACATTTATATTTATACATGTAAATATTTTTTAATGTATGTGCTCTAGTTTAAGAAGTCAAGGTCTGTGCTTGCATTAGATAAACTATTTTCATTTTTTATCTAAGAGGGCTCAAATCTTAGTTTTAAGAAGATTACTGACAAGTCTGTTTTCCTCTCAGATTTACTAAAGGGTTTACAGCCAGGAGCTCAGCATGCAGCAACACTTTCCCACTCACCTCTGCCTACACATTTACAGCAAACATTTAATGGTAAGAAAGCCACCTGTTTCTTCCTCTCTTTATTATTTATACAAATTTACAAATATATATTTTAAGTCTTTTCTGAAAACCATGTGAGGGAATGACAAAGATTGGAAAAACTAATTTTCATGTGACTGAATCCTTATTGGCAACGAACACCTTACAGAAAGGAAATAGGTAGAGGAGATCTTTTATTACATGTGCAGAGAGCCTTTTCGAAGGTGTTTGTTACATGGAAATGATGACAAAGGATAGAATTCATAGGACAGTGTACAAAAGTCCTGTCCGGTAATTAATCATAGTTGACCTTTATTGAAAGCTTACTAAGTGGACAGTCTTGTGACTACTTACATGTATTAGCTAATTTAATCCTTACAACAAACCTGTGAATGAGATAACAATCCCCATTTTACAGATCAGGAAACTGAATCAGAGGTAAGCAACTTGCCCAGGATGATAGGGTAGTAAGTGTTTAATCTGAGATACAAACCCAGGAAGTCTGACTCCGTGGCCTGTATTCTTAACTATTAAACTTCTCTGCCTCTTAGCCATGATTAAATTAACGTGATTTTAAACTGTACACGTTATATATTTGCAGCCCAACTAGATCGCTCTGAAATCTGAAATTGGGTAGTGGACACTGGACACAACACTGGCCTCCAGATTCTTGCCCTCACCAGCAGTTGACCCCCATAGAACGCTGATACTGTTCTGAAGGCCATTTTCAGGATCTGTGAGCCGCTCGGCTGCTCTCTTAACTTTGGAAGTTGACTGGGGCCTCACTATTCTTTTTGGCCACTGCATTTAAAATTATTGTTGAACAAGTTTACAGTTGACCACAATGTGGAAATGGGAGCTTTAGAACAATCTTGAGGCAATAGGTTGTAATTAATCCTCTAAAACACCTAAGTGGTAAGCTGCCCCAGACTCTCCCTTGAGAGAATGAATACAAAACCACAGTTGTGCAAATGGGGGACCACAAAGTAGGCACAAGTGTCAACAGTCCTGATCTTCCTGGGCTTCTTGATTAGGTTTAAGTGCTTAAGGAAAATTGCCCTGTGACTAAGGCAGTTCCACCCTGGGTATTGATGACAGCTTGGTAGGATGAGTCCAGCTTAGAGCTGTATGTTTGAGGGCAGACCGGTAGAAACCTGCAAGGAATTAGACACCTGGGATTCTTATGGTTCAACATGACCCCAATATTCCAAGTGTAGGTACATTATCTTGTTTTCTGGCCAGCACCACTGTTCCAGAGGGAGAAAGGAAATAAGACTGTCGGTATTTTCCAAGTAATTGAAATTTAAAAGTTTATAATTTTTCATTGTAAAAACATTTTAAAGTATGAGACACTAAATTTGAGAATCAGGCTGGGATTTTTGAATTCTAGGACTGCCGCTTTGAGCAAGTCTATCTTGTTTGACCTTCACTTCCCTTGCTTGTAAACTGAGGACAACAAGATGTTTTTAATAGGCTTCTTATGAGAATTTAACAAAAATATTTATTTAGGGCTTCCCTGGTGGCGCAGGGGTTGAGAGTCCGCCTGCCGATGCAGGGGACACGGGTTCGTGCCCCGGTCCGGGAAGATCCCACATGCCGCGGAGCGGCTGGGCCCGTGAGCCATGGCCGCTGAGCCTGCGCATCCGGAGCCTGTGCTCCGCGACGGGAGAGGCCACAACAGGGAGAGGCCCGCGTACCGCAAAAAAAAAAAAAAAAAAATTAAAGCTTCTAGCATGGTACCTGGTGCATAGTAAGAGCTCAGTTAATGTTAATTTTCTGACCTTATCTAAAGACTGGGGTCAGTAAACGTTTTCTATAAAGCTGCAAATAGTAAATAATTTAGGCTTTGTAGTCCACATAGTCTATCACAACTACTCCACGCTGCCATTGCAGTAGGAAAACAGTCATAGACAATATGTAGCATGAGTGTGGCTGGGTTCCAATAAAACTTTATTCATAAAAAGAGGTGGCAGACCATATTTGGCCCACAGGCCATAGTTGCCAAACCCTGGTCTAAAGAATTTCACAGTCCAGTTAATATGAGTATTTTATTTTGGTAATTAACCAAAGCTTCTTTGAGCAAAATCCCACTCTGCCATTTTATGAATTTAATTATGCCTCAAGTCAAATCATTTCTGTCTACAAATGCAGGGGTATAATACCACATTATAAATGGAAAAGTCAGTTCCTTAGATGTTGTCACCAAGTTCATTTTAATAGTATTCTGTTTATACAGCTTTTGAAATAATTGTCTTGTTTCATTAATACATCTTTTCTTCAGTGGAGGCAGTTTTTTTGTTTTGCTTATGTTTCACCCGAGTAACTTAGGTTTCACACGAGTGGACTTAGCATTGTGACTTTTGGGGTCTCCTCCAGCCTTAGGATTGTTACTGAATGCAATAATTTGTTCCTTTACACCTGTGTATTTCTGCCCTTTGTGCCTCCCTCTTTTTCTCTCAGGCCTGGTGGGGCCTTAATTTTCCTTGCCAAGGCAATGAATGATCTATTAGAGATTTTCTGTATATTCTGTTGTCTCTAGAGGTCACTGGGCCCTACTCATGTCCAGTTTAACTTGAGTGATCAGCATTTTCCCAGTAAAAGTTACATAGCCATATGTAAAACTAAGAAACCATTGTTCCCAGTAGCAAACTTTCCTACCTTTTACAACTTTTGCCAGGTTAGGACTAAAACAAAGACTCAGCTGGAGTTTTCACTACCAGTGTGGTCCAATCATTTACATAAATAATTGAGAGTTATTAAATGCTGTGTCATGGCAGGAAATTTAATCTCACTTGCAAGAAAATGAAATTGACCTTGTCTTCTAAAGGAATCAAAAAATGTGTTAGGTCCCTTGAAGGAGGGGGATTATGTCTCTTATGTTTCTTTATAATCCTCACAGCATTTGACACAATTGACAGTGAGGGAGATAATAAATACTTGTTGAAATAGTATTTGTAGGACACTGAAAACCAATTAAACCAGTCATTTGAGATAAGAGGATCATTCTTGTTGAGTTTTTATATCCTTTATGTTCTCAACCTCTATACTGCTATATAACATGTAAGGTACTAAAGGTTATCTTTTTAGCAATGTCATCATCCACGTGAAAATTAAAAGTTAATTGTTCTTTTTGCTTTGTTTTTATTTTTTATTACATACCGACCCATACCAATTAAACATCTCTTTTCTCAGATGGAGGCCAAAGTAAAGGGGACACTAAATTACCACGGAAATCTCAGTGACTTCCAGCAAGCAAAGGAGATGACACACTCGGCTGGCTGATGGAATCTACCTGATGGAAAAGTACTCATGTGGTCATAGGGCTGCTGTTCTGTCGATGTTTACATTCTCTCGTCCCAAGCACTGTGGTGAGGAGGAAAAAGAAAAGAAAACATTACTTGAGTAAAGCCAGGTGCAGGAGGAAGAAATGCTTTCGTGCAAAGTTAGTGACCTTTGGTCTCTTCTAAAGAAAGACAAAGTTACCATATTAACTGACTTGAAAGAGACTCAGTTGTCAAACCCACAGAAATACAAATTTGATTTTTCCCGGGGGAGGAAGAAGGAAATTGAGGATTTGGGTAAACTCCATCCATCCTGGGGGTTGGATCTGAACACTTGTAGACATAATTGCATAATAAAAGACAATATATCTGAAATTAGGCCAGTTTGTCAGGAGTAATGATCATGTCTGGGTGGACTGTGCAGCAAATTTGCCACAAAAAAAGTTAATGACCCTGTGTCTGATACAGACAGTAGCTGAGTATAAATCATGTACCCTCACAAATCCTGAACAAACTTGAATCTACTCCAGTGTGTAGCAACTCCTATGTAAGTCAGTGGACTGAAGATGCTTCAGGAAAGTCATTTTAGCACAGTGATATATATTACATTTTTAAGTCAAAAAATTGAGCCCGTTGCTCTTAACAGACAAAACTTAGATGTTCCCTTTTTGTAAAAGGGTCAATTACATCTTCCATTCAGAAGCAGGTACTTAACTGTCTTCTTCAGGTGATCTGTGCATCTGGTATTGACTGGTTAATTCTTATTTCCATTCTTGATGTTAAAACGTGACTGTGTTCACATTTTCCTCTTGAAAAATGGGGATCTTTGATATAGGGCTGTGGCTTTGGTCCACTTAGCCTTTGCAGGCCTGCCAGTATGAACTTTGAATTTCCCCCAACATCACCTCAGGTTCACAACGTCTTCTGTTCTTTTAGCTAGTGGTATTTCAGGTGATTATTAACTATTGATATAAACAGGTATAAGTGTGCATTACAATGCCTCTTCATTGGTCATTCAAATGGCATATATGTATTTTTTTTTGAATTTTGAAGATGGTATTTTAAAGGGAAGAATTAAATTAGGATCATTATGTGTACAGGGGATTATTTTTATAACAATCATAGTGTATTTTTACTCCCTATATCCAGTGTAGTGAAATTGATTTGGAGCATTTGGGATTTTAAAGCTTTACTAATATTTACTCAGAGTATTGATATGTGAGTAAACCTGCATATAATAAGACTCCATTATTACAGCTTCCTCATGCAAATAGCATATTCAACAAAGGACGTTAAGGGAGATTTTTTTTTTTTTTTTTGCGGTATGTGAGCCTCTCACCGTTGTGGCCCCTCCCGTTGCGGAGCACAGGCTCCCGACGCGCAGGCTCAGCGGCCATGGCTCACGGGCCCAGCCGCTCCGCGGCATGTGGGATCTTCCCGGACCGGGGCACGAACCCGTGTCCCCTGCATCGGCAGGCGGACTCTCAACCACTGCACCACGAGGGAAGCCCCAAGGGAGAAATTTATGGTTATGTTTGGATACATTTTGTTTGGTTTTTTTTTTCACCTCATCATTGTTCTAGTCTCTCTTTTTTCTTCCTATTTAGGCTTCTGAATGTTTTCAGACTGTACTCAAGAATAGTGTAAGCTTGATCCATTAACAATAACAGACTAACCTAAAAAAACCAGCATCAGATTGGTAGTAGCAAGATTCCTTGCATATGTTTTCACTACAAATCATCCTGTTACGTTTACTCAGATAAGGGTGTTAACCAGGCCCTTTTTTTACTTTCATGAGCAGAAGTTCCAAATAGCTTTAGGACTGTGAATAAATTAACACAGATCTCTTTAGATCTGTAAGCCTATATTTTGACTTCAGAGTCACATTGGCTTGGTTATAGCAAAAAAAAAAAAAAGTTAATAACTGAAAACTTTAGTTCTAAGAACTTGTTACAGTAAGAGGAAAGGATTATTTCAAAGGAATCATTGATATAATTACTTGCCTCTAAGAATTTAGTTTACCGGTAAAGCAAATAAGAATGTTGTATCAACCCTGGTGGATATTTTGGAAGGATATTGGGATGGTGCAGATAGGTTTGACTTGAATTGAGTATGTTTGATTAAAGTTTGTTTGGTTTTTTAACTAGGGAAACTTACCCAATTCTTGAGTTGTTCCAGTGTAGCATACCTCTTGCTTTTATTTAATTTAGAAAAAAGAAGTCTTGCTAATCTATAGGAACTTTCCTTTGGGAAGCTGCCTTTGTTTTCCTTCCCGTACCAAGAGAGAAGTCAGAATGCACACTAATCTCTCTTCCTGAGGACAGTCGTGCATGTATTCATCTGCGTGTGTATATCTGTACACATATATTTATCTATACACAAGTTCATTGGGACTTTCGGTTGAGGAGTAACAACTTTAATTTCTTAAATCCATGAACTGAATCACACCATGTGAAGATCCCTGATGACTCTGTCCTCATTAGAGAAGAACAGGATTATCAGTTCTTCCCCACTATCGTTTATAACTAACCGGTAAAAATAACTGAAGGCCCTTGGCTCTGTGGAGTTCTCATACGTGGAGATTCTGTTCTTTTCTCTTCGGTCTTGATTCTGCGTCACTGCACCACATTTTTCACTACCTTAATCCACTCCAATCAAGACTACCCTTTTCTGTTGTACAAGTGAAACCAACATCCTTATATTTCTTAAAAAGTATGATCAAAGAGTTACTACATGTAAATACCTCTTTCTTTTCTAGGCCATGAAAATGGTGTCCATACTGTACAGTCACCTATTTTTACAGTTTGTCTTACTAAAATCATACATACAAATCGGTTATTTTTTAGCACAGAGGCTTGTGACTCATATTCTATTTTTGCACTTGAAAGTCAAATTATGTTATTTTTTAAAATGATGAGTAATTTGGAAAGGATATAGAGCAAAGTGTATTTCTGAAGAGCATTAGCGGTACCCCAATGTCAAAGTAATCCGCACACAATTATGTCCCATTTCAGCGGGATTCCTTGATTCAGGAAAAGTAAGCTGTTTTCAACTGTCTTGTGTTTTAAATTGCCTTCACTGATGTATAAGCTGTTACTGTACATACAAGTTAATCCTCAGTATTCACGAGCAATAATGAATGGTCAGCAGAGTTGTCTCCAGAGATAGCAGTGCTGAGCCTCCGTTGGAGACTGAGAGCAAAGTGTCAAGCTCACTCAGAGCCTCCACAATAGATGTAAGCAATAATTTAGTTGTAAGTCGACTATGATTCTTTCTCATATGCTTCTGATATCAGTGGGTAAAAGAAATCATGATTTTAAAGCAGCCTGAAGAAACTAAGTTTTGGGGAAAGAAGTGAGGTTAATCTGAAGTCACAAAATCTTGATATTGAGGGAATCAGAGGATTGTGTTAGTACATTCTTTTATGCCTACCACCCCTTTGATGGATGCTGTTAGCCCAAATTACATTTTTTAATATCAGAGAAGCTGAATAGGGTTTACCATATCACCCAGGTAGGAGGAAGAACTGGGCACACACATGTTTGAATGCTGTGGGTTTGACACCTGTTTGAAAACAACTTATCTGAAAAGATTTTTAACCCAGGATTTTTTTTTTCCCAAAGCAGATCTAAATTGTTTACTACCCAGGTTTGGAAAGGGCAGACACCTCTAATCTTTCTCCTCTCGTTGCCCTCTACCACACCCCTTTCCACCTCTACTTGGTTCAAGACATTTTCTGAAATGGAATTCTACTGTTATTCAAACTGCCATTGATTATGAGAACGCTGTGTCCCTTGGGATCATCTCTTAGCACTCCAGTTATCTATCAGATTTGCTGCTACATTTGTAAAATGAACTTTGCCTGTAATGGTCAACTTTAATCTAATTTACAGTTCTTTACTTTTAGGAGGTTTTGTCATATAATTTGACCCATGTATAGAATTAGGATACTTTATTTTAGGGGTGTACCATAAAAGCACACTGGTCCCTGTATTCTTTTTATCATCATTTAGGTTTTGAATTTTTGTTTGCTTTTTTTGTTCGTTGATGTTTGTTTTGTCTTGTTTTAAATTAGAAGAGTGAGAGAAATCTGTAATCAGGCCAAAATTGAGAACTTGCCCCATGCTTCAGCACTGTAGTTTCTGCTGACCTTATGTTCTCAAAAGGGCACTTTTACTTTCTATTGTGCATGTATGATTGGTTTTTTGTTTGTTTTTGTTTTTGCTTTTAGGGGGCTTTTGTTTTTGTAATAATGATGTGGAAGAAAAATGCAGTAGTAAGTAAATGACTGGTTACAAACATGTTAAACAATTTTATTTTATAAAATTTAAGGGGAAAGGTTTAACTCTGTAGATTGTTTCTTAGCTCTGGTAAAATGGCTTATATTACTCCTCTAAAACATACTCAGTTCAGGCCTTTGTCTTTGTTAAGTGCCTTTTTTTTCTTTCTTTTTTCCCTTCTTTTGAAACTGTTCTCAGATATCCTAAAGTACAGGCTAATACGTCAGGGGATTCAGGAGGAAGAATCTCAAAACTTGCCAAGATCATGTCATGCTGTAATATTCTTCCTTTTCCTTATATGAATATGGATATATGTGTAAGATACATACATACATGCATACATATATATATATATATATATATATATATATATATATATATATATATATATATATATATATATATATATCTGTATATATATGTATACATATGTAATATATATACAAAACTAGTAGCTGCTGTACCATTGCATCCTTTCTAAGCACTCCCCTATTAATGCTTGCAAAACTGCCTTGTTTATTCCATTGCTTTTAGTCAATTCAAATGGATAGATTGGGAAATTGTCTTTTCACAAGATACTATTTTCCCCCTTTGAATATCTGTTTGTAGACGTCAACAGCAACAACAACTATAACTATATATATATATATATAGATATATATAGATATATAGATATAGATATATAGATATAGATCTAAATAAAATAAGTCAGTTGTTACAAGTAAAATAAATTTAGTGGACTCACTGACTGTTCCTGGATGTAATCCACTACTCTGTGCCCTTCAAACTTGGCGTGCATAATACTAGAGAAAGCATTGGAATAACAAGAATCTTAGAGTCTTTCTGGGTCAAGTTGATAAGGTACACAACGGCAGGCAAGACTAAAGACATGGGAGAGCTAGAGTTAGAACCATGGTATTGTTTCTGAGTTTTGAAGGAAGTTAGCAACTTTGTCAATATTAAAAATGCATCATGTATTCTTCTGGGAAATAATTTTTGAAGAATTCATATAGCTGCATATCTGTCAAAAGGTTAATAAACTTAGAAGTAGAAAGACTTCAGATTCTGAGGAAAAACACTCATATAACCCATAGCATTCTTGAGAGAGCTTCAGTTTTCTTATTTGCCAAATAATTACATTTGGCTTAATACGATCTAATGGTCATTTATGTTTCTCCCTTGAGCAAAATAACATAATATTCGATAGCTAATATTCATCAGTTTCTTGTTGAAAACAGATGTGACATGTTAAGGGAGACTAAATTGAACCAATCCTCAAAGCCCAGTACAGATATATCTAGTAAATGCCCCCTTTTAACTACATTTTAACTGAGGAGACTGGTGGCCAAAAAGGAGAAAGCAGAGGCTCCTGGTGGTGTTACCTGATAGCAAGACTGTTATCAGGTGGCCTCAGTTCAGTCATGTTACTCTTGAATTACTGTGTTTAGGGGGAATATCATTTAACCTTTGTGCCTCAGATTACCCACTAGAAAATTGGGTATAATAATATTCACCTACCTCCCAGGGATATCAGAGACTTTTTCAAAAATATTTTGAGTTTTTCTAAAATGTCCTACATAATTAAAAAAGTATTATCATTTTCCTGCAGAGGCTAAAAAATGTTTCCCTATGATGGGTATAAAAAAGTACCATATGATTTTTAAGTTTAAAAAAAAATCACTGGAATTCTAATTTAGATACATATTTGTTATTTAAACATATTATATTTGTGGTTGGATAAAATGCTTAGTTTCAGGTTAATAAGTGGGGAGGGGGTAAATAACACTAAGTTTCTTAATTATAAGTAGATTTTTTTTTAGCCATTTATGGTATTATTACACGTGTGATCTTTGCCAAGGTTGTGGAGCTGAAGCTAGCTAAAGCTTGGACGATTGGTTATTGGAGTTGATTAATGATCCCAGACATTTTATCTGCCTCACTTTGCCATATTCTCAGTCTGATTTCCTTATATTACTTGTTTAGTGATGGATAGCTAAACTTTTAACTTTCTGAGACTGAATGGGGGTCTCCTCCTTCTTGTAAATCGAGATTGTGTACTCTTGCTGTAACTATAGGTTTATCCAGCTTTGCACTGAAGGGGCAAGCACTACATACAGTCAGCTGGGTGTACTTTTAGCCAGTCTACCTTTGTAATTTATGCTTCTTCAACCGTGAAAGAGTTGGAGCCATCAACTGCTCAGGTGGTAGGAAAATGGGAGAGGGGGGAGGCAGGATTCTTTTCCTATAGCTGGGGAGGGGGTGGGGGGGGGGGGGGTAGAAGGAAACATGTTTTGCTCAACTCCAAAGAGGGAAGGAAGGTCATCTTATCCTACCCTCCACTGGGTATATTAAGCAGTAATACATAGAATTTTCCTTTTATCATTGGAAACAACAACAACAGGAAAAAATGGATGCCGCCTCTCTGAGCTAATTGCTTAGCAACATTTGTTAGGGGGTGTGTGTAGATTTAAATTGTAGCACGTATTCAGGGTCAGGAAAGAGAATGTAGGGGGATGAGGAACAAATTATCCAGTGTGTAAGTGAGTCAGCAGAAAGCGCCAGGCCCAAGCAGACAAAGCCTCTGGGTTAATTCCCAGAACTAGCTGAGGCCCATTTAATCTCTAGTGATAGGATGTTTTTCCTTAAAAGTCACTTTTTGGTTTTTTTGTTGCTTTTTCCAGATAAAGCCTTAGTTAGTAGCCTCTAAATATCAACTATGCAGATAAACACACAGATTTTCCACACGTTTTCTTTTTGCCATTCTTTAAATGACAGATGTTAATTAAGACTTCTACCCAAAGAAATAAGGCATAAGGGTTTTGTTGAATGTGTGTTTGTTCCTCTAGGGAAAATTAATGGAAACATAAAAATAGAGATATTTTGTGTGTTCATCTATCCTAAAATGTGAACTTTATATTCAAAAACTAAGTGCAGATACTGGTGCAAACTGTAGTTAGAATCATGGAATGTCTTTGGGTTGTTAAGATAAAACCATCCCAGTGTTCAATTCTGAGAAAGTTTTAGATTCTGTGGCACAGTGTTCAGGTTTGTGGAGCTAAACAGATGGTCAGACTATAATTAAAAAGCTTTGAATATTAATGTCAAATTCTTTCTTCATTTTCTTTAGTCTTCATTCTTCTTTCCTCTAGTCTGAGCTCTTCAGTTAACCATTCCATCAACCAATTGCTACACTAGAATATAAGTTGCTAAGAGTCAGGGGAGGAAAGGTTAAACTGTCTTTCACCTCCTTTTCTCACTCACGTTGGCCATCTATGCTGTGTTCCCACTGAATTCAAAAGTAAAGACTATAGGCATTTCTAGGAGACGGTTTACATCCCAGCACAGACTCAGACAGGGACTGGTAGGATTTTAATCAGACTGCTTTTGAATAACTTAGTATTAAATTACATTTTTCTCAGATACTCCCAAAGTACCGTTTGCTTGAAAGTAACTATTTGTGATCTTTGTTTAATTTCCTCATACTGTAATACTTCTTTTTTCCAGCCTTTCTTACATATGTACATTTTAGATCGGGTTAGTACTTAAATTTTGGACACTTTTCCGAACTGTTACCCAAACAGGTCAAGAATACTTTTAAAAATCTCAGTAGTAAAATCAAAGGGGTCTATATGTCCAGAACTTAGAGTCATCACTGGTGACCTGAATTATTTTTCTCTTCTTTGTGTTAAAAATAGATTTCTCTACTATATAATGTAGTAGCAGCTACATTGCATGGCTTCCTCAATACTCTTCAAGATTATTCAGAAGAGACACAGACCTTTTTTAGGCCTCTTATTTCACATAATACTCTGCCTTGCTTATTTTCATTACTTCCCCTGGAATAAACCTACTTTGCAAAGGTCTGAGTCAGAGAGGCCATATGAATCCTTAGTACCAATTTTATGTTCCTCAGAAAACTCTCTATACATTATTTACTCCCATTTGCCAATAATAATATAATTCTATTTTAATCTAGTTTTAAAATATTTTGTAATAAAGCACTAATGGAAACCTAATTGAAATACAAACAAGATGATTATTACCTAAGATAACTTGGAGATACTTCTGTTTTTGAAGTTAACAGCTCCATCTACCCTCTAAGCACATTTAGGAGTCAGCAGTAACCAAGACCAGCCAAGTGGCATGTTTTTCTATGTGACAACCTGCCCTTTATTTGTCACATCTCAGCTATATTATATTTTCTGTCCTTGCGGCCATAAACTTCCCTCCTTTTTTTGCTTCTCTATTCTGTTTGCAGGGGTAGTGTGCCCTGTGCCCGCATATTGGGTTTTCTTTCCTGTACCTGTGAAATTACCAAGAATTACCCCAATTTTGGCCAGAGGCATTAAAAGAGAAGTTATTCTCAGTTGATAAATGTATTACTGTTTTATATAGGTAGTCGGAAAGTTGACCAAGTTTGGCCAACTTTTAAAATCCTGGCTATGTTACATAATTAATTACATATACCTTCTGAGACCTTCAGATAAGCAAGGGGCCCTTTCACCAGTAGAGGTAGGTTTCCAACCTATACGTAATTTCCTGGCCAGCCTCCAGAGAAAGGATTCAAGCTTTGTACTGTTCTTTTGTTGGCTGTCATTGAAAAACTATATTATAGAATGTATCAAAAATATCTAATTGTTCTTAAGAAGAGTATGTAAATCTGGAGCTTGCCCTTGTTTGTTGCTTGCTAAACATTGTAAAGCTTAAAAGAAAAGGAAAGGAAATCTCTGGCTGGTGAAAATTTTGTGCCCCAAATAATGTGTTAATCAAAGTTATCTACCACGGTAACCAAGTGATGAGTGTTTTCTCTTTTATTACAAGCAAGAAAATTTATTTGCAGTTGTAAAACTTATTGTGGGACTGCAGGCCTATTTACTATAAATGATTGGAAATAAGGATTCTGATTTTTAGTCTGGGTTAAGCACATATTTCCAACCCTTGCGGTATGAATTTTCATAAAGGAAAGACTTTTGTTTGGTAACAGAAGGAAAAACAGGACTTATTTATACAGTGAATGTTCACTCTGTAGAGGAGCTTCCCTCCAGTTACACATCATGTTCTTACTTTAGCCGCCTCCACGCTTGATATAGATGTCAACATGTTTTACAATGAGTCTTGAAGGAAGGAGCCTACATAATTGTTGCTCCTCCGGGTGAAAGGCCCTGGTTACTGTACTGCATTTGTTTGTAGGGAGGTGTGTTTTTGCTAACTTGAAGGGATATACTGTATTTTAAATAAGTGTGTGACTTAATATTTTGGGATTTTTTTTCCTCCTTTAAAACTGGACCTGAACACAGCTTTGAGTTGATATTTGTAATAATCTCAGGACCTGAAAGATTGTAGCATTTAGTGTGTCTTAAAAATTATGTACTGTACCAGCCATGGATTTTTGTAAATATACCTGTCTCCCTTTTTTGTATTATTTTAGTAAAAAAAAAAATAATAAATTTAAATACAATGGGGTGGTGACGACATGTGGATGGGTGTGGGTATGTATGTGTGTGTGTTTGTATAAGGCTCTTTTGAGATGAACTGGTGCTTGTTTAATTTCCGGCTCTAATGAGAGCAGGAATATGGACAAACTGCTGCTACTGAACCCTGCACTGAGCCTAGCTGTTTCCATTGCATTTCCTAGTGATTGACCAGGAAATGACTAAGTTAAATTCTTCTTCCCACTGCCATCTTGCCTTTGAATTCTCAGTTCTACACACTTTTTGAACTTCAGTGGTAAATCTTTCCAAACTTTGGGTGGTTTGCTGGTCTGTAGTTTTTAAAGAGCTCTTGTCACTATTTTCTAAGAAGAAAGAAAGGTAAATTTTTGTAACCAAAAAAAAAATCACATTTCATAAAATCCTGATGAATTTTGGACATGTGAGAGGACTTGAACATTCCTAAATGTGGATCTGTGAATTTAGTAAATTGACCCCATTGATATACTCTTTCGGTGCAGGGATTTCTTTTTTTTTTTTTCGTAACAGCCTTGCTCATATTCCAGGTGTAGCTAAGCAAACCCCTGTTTTAAAGCAGGAGCCTTATTTGATTCAGTGTAGATGTTTTCCTGTCTATCCTTTGTGACAGGGCCTTTTACATGAGTGTTTTTTCTTTTTGTATGTGTTATGTGTTTGTTGTATTAAATAAAGAGGAATGTACATATTGTTCTTGTGTCTGTTGTATCATTGGACTAACTTGGATTTTAATATCTCATTCTTTCAGTGGTGGTTGAGTATCTCTTGCCTGTTTCACACTGTGCTCGGTGCTGTGGGATACAGAAGTAAGGGCATAGTCCCCACCCTCCATATATTTACAGTTTGCAATCACATGAGAAGTTAAAAGACAACAGTTCAAAATTTATCACAAAGGTGTGGTCCATGGCCATCTGACATGTGAGTTCAGAGCAGGGGAGAGATTGGATTGGAAAGATCTGGGGAGAATTGTCAAGTTGATGGCATTTGAACTGGGCCTCCAAGAATAAGTGGGATTTGGCTGGGAAGGAGGAAAAGGGGGCATCCTGAGCGGAGTCAGGGACAAACAGGAAGGAGGCCAGGCTGGTGTGAGGCAGACACGGGGGTGAGTAGGAGAAGCCAGGCTGTGGGAGTCTGGAATGCAGGCTTACCAGGCTCTTCCTTCAGGTTATAGGGTGTGTGTGTGTGTGAGTGTGCCTCCAGGATCAAGGTTTGCAGTTGTAGATACAGGAATTAGTTGCATAGGTGAGCATCTTTTAGTCTTGTGGAGGACTTCTTTAGGAAAAATATTAAGAGAAAAAATTTAAAATTCAACCTTAGAAATCCAGGTAGAGTGTGGGAAAAGGATGAGAAGATAGAAAGCAACTTGTCAGAGAAATTGAACGGTTTTGTCATTTATAAGTGTATATGTGCATAGAAGATACAGAAAATAACATAAGCCCCCAAATACAAGAGTGGTGGTACTTAAGTGTATTTTCAGTGTATTGTCATCAGGATGAAGAATTTAAAAGGCCTGGTCCTCATGCAGGGAGGAGGGTAGGCTGCAAGTGCTTTTATGAAAAACTAGTAACATTTAAGGACAGTTTTGCAAGTGTGTTCTTGACAGTAACAAGAAATCTGTAGTTAAATAATAAGACTACACTTAACTATGTTGTCACCATCTTGTAAATGTGTGTTAACATATTAAAGGTGCCATTGTTAAACCAGGTTTTTTAAACCCATAATTTCCTGAAGCTTATTTGACCATGAAATACTTTTCTTCATGTAACTTCAATTAACATTAAATTATATAAGGCATGTGAAGCACTTAGCCCAATGACACATAGTAAGTACTAGGTAAATGTTAGCTTTTATTATCATTCATACTAGTTCTGTTTTATTATTTATTATATAGTATATATATTTTTAAAGTTTTTAAGAAGAAGAAACATGACCCAAGGAGTTGAGGATTTCAGAATAACCAAGTCAGTTTAGAGAGCCGAGAAGTAAGCAGGTAGAGAAATGCAACCAGTTCTCTAGAGTTGAACGAAGGACGGGTGTCCAGAAGGGGGGCTGGTTCAAAGGAGTATAGAAAACTCCAAAGCAGGAAGTACGTTTTACACTTGTCTGTGTAGTCAAGAAACCGTCTCAGACCTTAGCTTTGGCACAGAAAAGAGTGTGGCTAGTTACGAAAATCGACAACTGTAGACGGAGCTCGAAGGCGGAAGTTAACAAATTGGTGATGGAGCTACTTTGCTTCTGCAAATTTATTCTAAGGGGAAAATGGCCTTGTACAAAGGTTTCTGTACGAGTGTGTTCATCTGTGTTGCTCATAACAGTAAAAGTTTGAACCAATCTAACGTGCTAGAGGGGATTGGTTAAGTAAAAATACTACTACTAAACAAAATTGTTCTAACAGAAGAAATGATTAAGATGTCCATGTATTAAATAAAAGAGCAGTTGTAAGTGTTAATGCACACAGATAGGCACAGAAAAAAGTATATGGAGGGACATACACGCCAAAATGTAAAGATTGGTGAAATGAATGCTTTTATCTTTATCATTTTACTTAAATGTATTTTCAATGAACATGGATAACGTGAGCAAGTTTTTTGGTTTGGGGTTTTTTTTAAGAAACAGTAGGTGGACTTAGTTGAGGAAAAGGGGAAAGAAATGGGAAGGAGCCTCTTGCTGTCTCATCACTGGGAGAGGGAAAAGAAAATAATTTATTTCTTCCACTCAGACCCTGCTAGATCCCAGAATTGGATCTGGCTTAGAAGGAAGACACCTGAACTGCTTGATTTAAAGTAAAGATTTTTCTAGAAGATTAATCTTGCACTTAAGTTAACAAGAAAAAAAGTACCAAATACATGATTATGCAGTGAACGCAAAGCATCTTTCCTACCCATGGCCCCATTTTCCTCCCTCAGACCAACCACTGCTACCAATTTCTCCAGTTAAAAGTATAAATATGCATCTGACCTTTGACCATAAATTTAGTGTACATATCTGCTCTCCCATACCTAGCATTTTTTTCTCTATTATCTTGGAGATTATTCCACACAGTACATAGAGGTCTGTCTTGTACTTTTTGACAGCTCATAGTATTCCAGAGTTATAGTACCATAATTAATTGTATCCATTAATGGGCAGTTAGGTAACTATCACAGGTTACATTGTGATATCCTGTA
Source organism: Neophocaena asiaeorientalis asiaeorientalis (assembly GCF_003031525.2). Classification (NCBI taxonomy): domain Eukaryota; kingdom Metazoa; phylum Chordata; class Mammalia; order Artiodactyla; family Phocoenidae; genus Neophocaena; species Neophocaena asiaeorientalis. The sequence goes on along the minus strand of NW_020173036.1, from coordinate 1,158,528 downwards.
GGTATTTGCATGTCAAACCAACAGTCAAAAGTTCGTTTTGTGATGGATGATAGTGACTAACATTCCAGATCTGAAAGTTGGTGTCTGGAATCTGTGGCATCGCTTCATATCTATGTAAAGCTTTGAGGAATACTTGAGAAAATAAATATTTTCTAAAACAGTTTTGAAAATTGGAAGTAAAAGAACTGCTTCTAGGTGCACGAAGGGTTGCGTTAGCTTGCATGTGGGATCGTGAGCTTTTCAAAGGACAGCGACAGCCCTTCTGATGCAGGTGTCATCTAGTAAGATTGCCCTTCCTCATCAGTATGTGCCTTGACATGGCTTGTTTTCTCTGTCTCTGTGTCTAGACCTCTTCTGTGTTCCTGTGTCGACCTTCCACTATTTCCCACTATCGTTTTTCTAGTAGGGTGACACGGCATGCAGAATAGGCTGACATTAAACAGACTTGGGTTCTCAGGTCCCCATTATGAAGCTGGGCACTTGAGACAAGATGTGGATCTCCTTTCAGCCTGTTTCCTCATTTCTGCAGGGATAATTTCCAGTGGTGGGGTTTGTTGTTGAATTAGAGACAAGATATGGAAAGCACCTAGCATAGTGCCTAGCACATAAGAAGAGCTAATGAATGGTGGCTACTATTATTCTGTCTCTTTTCTGCCTTTTTCTTCTTAAATTCGTGCTTCCTCTTGCTCTCCTAATTTCCCCAAATATAGAAGTGAAACCAGTGTTTTAAAAAAATCTTAAGAAATATATATATATATTTAAAAGTACAGGAGTGGATAAGTATCAGTTAAAATTCTTTCATTGCAGGTATCAAACCCCTGGCATAAAAAGTAAAGGGAGACTGCTCTAAAAATGAAGTCTGTTAAAACAGTTAAGGGGAATCTTTCGATTCATGTAAGTGAGCCGTCTAGAGGTAAACCTAGTTTAGGTAAAGCTTTATCGACTGATTCAGTGTCACCAAGAGCCAGCCATCTGTCTCTGCCCTGGCATTCGAAGTGTCAGGTTTCACAGGTAGCCCTCTGACAACTACTGCCTCTCCCTTCATAGCCAATTGGCTGCTGCATTTCCAAACTGTATGTTAGTATGTGTTGTATATAGTCTATTTCTGCTTTATTGTACCTCAAATGCAAAGCAGTGCACTAATCATGTGCCTCGATCCATAGCACATGGTTTTCATCACTTAATACAAGATCTCATTCCCTCATTTTATTATAAATTAGGTTTCTCCTTCCTTCCTTAGTCCCCATTCCCTCTGTCCCAAAGGTACCCTCCCTTATTCTTTTAATATGTGCCCCTTGTTATGCATGCTTTCTTCTGTAACTTGTAGTGTTATTTTGTGTGTATGCAATTTTAATTTATATAAATGGTCCTGTGCTATAAATTGTGCTCTTTTCTACTTTTCTCCCTTATATTGGTCCGTGTTGCTCTCTGTACATCCTACGTGTTGCACAGCATTTCATATGATGCGCCCACCACTTTCTGCATATCCGTCCTCCTAGAGGTGGATACCTAGGGTGTCTCCAAGTCCTTATTACCATGAGAAAAGCTATAGGTAGTCTGCGAATTGCCTGTTCATCTCTTCTCATTCTATTGCATTTTCATCTTTTTGTTGTGATAATAATCTCTTAACAGTTTCAGATATGTCAGATACTTTAGTCTATTACCTGTCTTTTTAACTTTGCCTATGCCATCCATTATTGACCAGAAAACCCTTTTTAATAGTCAATTTTTGTCTAATTTATGTTTTGAGGGGTTTGTTATGAAATATTTCCCTTCCCCTAGATCACAAAGATATCCTCCTACATTCCTTTGAATATTCGGTTTTTCATTTAGAATCCTTCTGTTGTCCATTATACCTTGTATAATGTAGGGGTCCAGCTTTATTTTTCTTCATTTAGTGGGCCAGTTTTTTCCCAGCACCATTTAGTAAGTCAGTATTTCTCCCATTAATTTTTGGTGCCATTTTTATCATATGTCAAATGCTCATATATGCAATGGTCCATTCTGAGCTCAGTTCCATTCCATTGTTCTTTTTATTTCCATACCAGTATAGACTTATAGTCTCCCTTAATATTTAGTAGGCAGAGTCTCCCTCTTTGTTCCTCCATGTTCACTCAACTAATCGTGAATTGTTACTCTTCTATATAAATTTTAGAATAAAATCTTCAAGTTCCATTCAAAAAATCTAGCTGAAATATTTATTAGGATTGAATTTAATTTGTAGTTTACAAAGAATGGAATCTTTAACGTTAAATTACCTCATTCATGGTATATCTCTTCATCTATTTAAATCCTCTTTCATGTCTTCTAGTAAAGCTTTTAAATTTCCTCTGTAAAGGTATTGTTTGTGTATGGATTTCTAGGTACTTTATAGTTGTAGATTTTAAGTATGGTATGTTAATCTCTATTATGTTTTCTAGTGACTTTTGCTAGGATCGGGGAATGCTGTTGATTTTCACAAGTTGCGTTTGTATCCAGCAACTTTGCTGTACTCTCTTATTCTAATAACTTGTCTGATTATTTTATTAACTTTTCAACTGAGTTAATCATACACTCTACAAATAATGGCAGTTTAATCTCTCCCAGTTTTTTTCACATTTTATGTCTTATTTTAGAGTATTAGACTCTTTAATAAGTACTATGTCAGACAGTAGTTGTGAAAATGCCATCTTTGTTTCCTTCTTTTTTTTTTTTTGGCCACACTGCACGGCTTGTGAGATCTTAGTTCCCCAACCAGGGATTGAACCTGGGCCCACGGCAGTGCAAGCATTGAGTCCTAACCACTGGACTGCCAGGGAGTTCCCACCTTTGTTTCTTATCTTAACGGGAAAATATCTAAATTTTCTCCATTAAGTATAGCGTTTATTCTATATTTCTGGTTTATAGTTTTTATGAAGTTAAGTAAATTCTATTCCTAATTTTCTGGAAATCTTGATCATAAGTATGATTTGAATTATGTCAAGTGCTTTTCCTATAACACCTATGTACAATCAACCCACTTGCAGAAAATTTCTTAGAAATGTATTCATAATATTTTTTATTCTTATAAACTCTGTTGTATCTGTATTTGTTTTCCTGTTCTCATTCTCTGTTTTGTTTATGTGCATCGTCTCCCTTTTTCTTATTCAGTCGTGGCAGAGGTTTGTTCTTATTAGCTTTTCAAGGAACCATGAGTTTTATTGAGTTCATTATGGTTGTATCTTTTCTAATTTTTAAATTGAAATATAGTTGATTTACAATGTTATGTTAGTTTTGGTTATATATACCCAGTAGTGGGATTGCTGGGTCGTATGGTAGTTCCGTTTTTAGTTATATCTTTCTGATCTATTGTTCTTTTCACCAATATATAATGTCGCTCATTTTTCTTTATGATGTGTTTTTGCCCTAATATTAAATTTAATATCCCAGCTATCTATATCCTGAATAATATTCCATTGTATGAATATATTATATTTTTATTTATCCATTCATTAGTATGGACACTTGGGCTGTTTCCACTTTTTGATTATTATGAATAATGCTGCTATGAACATTTGTGTACAAGTTTTTGTAGGATATATGTCTTCAGTTCTTTTGGGTGTATACCTAGGAGTGGAATTCCTGGGTCATATGGTAACTCTATGTTTAATTTTTTGAGGAACCACCAAGCTGTTTCCCACAGTAGCTGGATCATTTTACATTTCCACCAAAAATGTATAAGAGGTTAAATTTCTCTACATCTTCACCAGCACTTGTTATCTTCCTTTTTTTTTTTTTTTTGGTTATAGCTATCCTGGTTGGTATAAAGTGATATCTCATCCTTTAGATTTGCATTTCCATAATGACTAATGGTTTTGGGCATCTTTTCATATGCTTATTAAGTATGTAGTGTATTAAGTATAATTTACTTTTATTAGTATATTAAATATATAAAAGTACTTTTTCCAGGAGAGTTTTCTTTCTTTTTTTATATTTTTTATTATTTTTCTTTTTGAAGTGTAGTTGATGGACAATATTATATAAGTTACAGTGTACAATATAGTGATTCATAATTTTTAAAGGTTATACCCCATTTATTACTATTATAAAATATTGACTGTATTCCCCATGTTGTACAATATATCCTTGTAGCTTATTTTATACCTAATAGTTTGTACCTCTTAATCCCCTACCCCTAATGTTACCTCTCCCCCATTTCCCCTCCCCATTTTTAAGCACTAGTTTGTTCTCTATATCTGTGATCTTCTTTTCTATTATATTCACTAGTTTGTTGTATTTTTTCTCCAGGCTATTGTAAATAGAGCTGCAATGAACATTTTGGTACATGACTCTTTTTGAATTATGGTTTTCTCAGGGTATATGCCCAGTAGTGGGAATGCTGGGTCATATGGTAGTTAGTTTGTTGTATTTTGTAGATTCCACATATAAGTGATATTATACAGTATATGTCTTTCTCTGTCTGACTTATTTCACTTAGCAGGAGAGGTTTCAAAGAGACCCTTTGTGCTGTAAACTTTCTAAGGCCTTGTATGTCTGAATGTATCATCTTTCCATCCTTACATTTAAGTAACAGTTTAGCTGGGTATAATATTCTAAGTTATTTTCCTTCATCACTTAGAATATATAACTTCATTGTTTTCTTTGTCTCCAGTGTCTTTTAGGAAGACTAATGTCAATCTAATTCTTATTCTTTTGTGAACTATCTGCTTCTCTCCAGAAGCTTTTAGAGTTTTGTTTTTGTCTTTAATGTTCTTAAATTTCACTGTAATGTGTCGAAGTTTTGGTTTTTCCATATTTATCCCATTTGGTACTCCATGAGATCTTTGAAATGGAGTCCTTTTTATCTTTCATTTTTTTAAAGTTCTTACTTATGATTTCTTTAAATATCTCTTCCCTAAATCCATTTTCTCTCTTACTGGGATTCATATTGTACAGATATTGACATTATTATTATCTCTTAAATGTTCTTTCATATTTTCCATCTCTTTCTAGTACCTTCTAGGAAAATTCCTTGAGCTGATCTAGATTATTATTCATTTTTCAGCTAGCTAGCCATTGTTTTTATCCAGTCTGTTGGGTTTGTTCAGCTATTACATGTTTCATATATATTTCCATTTGGTTCTGTGTAACTGCTTGTTCCTTATTATTAGCCTCTTTGTGAGGATCTTTATTATGCTTATTTTAAGTTCTTGATCTGTGTTGTTCCATTCTGGTTTGTCTATTAGGGTATGTTCCATTAATTGTCTCTTTGTTGTGATTATACTCCTCAAGTATCTCATTATTTTCAGGTGTGAGCCTGTTTTTTTCTTGGGTTTGGCAGCTTTCTCGGCTAGTGATATATACGAAGGGGAGAGGCCAAGATCAGGGCCCTAGCATATGCTTAGTGGGTTGGGAGCATCAGACCCACAAGGTCCCAGGCACCAGAGTCAGACCTTGAACCAAACTGTAGGTCCAATCCTACAGTTTATTGTTTTCCACTAACTTGCTTATACTGGCTTATTTCTGCATGTGTGTGGTGATTTTTTATTATATATCCCTGCACTTTGGCTTTGGGCATTCTTTGAGGCCTTGTTTTAAAGTGCGTTCCTCTAAAAGAGTATTTGAGTTTGCTTCTTCCAGGCTTCTAGGAACATTACCAACCCAGGACCACTTCAAACTAAATGCTCAGCTTAAGGATTTCAAGGACACACAGAGGAGGATTTTCAGCCACAAATGTATTTGAGTGGTTACTGCTGGTGGTTAAGAATTCTTGTAGAAGGTTCTAGGGTACCCTGCTCATTTTTTTGGTGGTACCCTGCCACCCAACCCTGAGCTGAGGTTGAGACAGGTAAGTCTCCTCTTGGTGAGGTCAGGGATGTTTTTTTCATTCCCAGCAATAAGGTCAATTGTTGGGGGCTCCATCATTTTGCAAGAGTTTATGATCTGACCTCCTACCATGCTGCTCTGAGGCTTTCTTTCCTTTGGACTACCTGAGGCAAATTAAAATCTAGACTGTAGGCCACCAGGAGTGAGCAGATATCTTCGGGGCAAATGTTGCTTTTATTGCTCACTTACCTCCTTTTTCTGACCTCGGTTGTTCTGGCTTCCTTTACTGTCAGCTCAGTCAAACTTAAAAAAATATATTTTTATGTTTGTTAAAATTTCACCCAGGACTTTGTGTTTTATATGGAGAGAGATTTCTCTGCACATCTAATCTTCCATAATGTAAAAAACAAAAGTCTTACATATAGGTTCTATAAAAATAGTTATATCTCTATATAAACACATAATATTAAAATTTAATATAATTAATATAAGATTATACGTAATAATTAATATGTAAATATCAAAAAGTTCTATATTAACTGTACATTCACACAGTCCAGTTCACAAGTCAGACTGTCCCATGCTGCCTGCAGTGCATCAGGTGTCCTGCTGAGAGAGCAGGAGTTCCATAAGGAGGGTTTGACAGTGGTAACTTCATTTACTAAAGTGGGAATCTTTCTGTGTCAGTTTCACCAGAAACCCCAAAGGCTGAGAACAAAACAGTAGGTGCCAAGTCCATCCACATTCTAAAGGGAAAAGGAGCTAGATCACCTGTGCACCACATGCTAAGAGATTGTGAACTAGATACTGGGAAGCACTGGCTCAGTGCTAGGAAGGAAGAGCTCGGCACCCACCTTCAGGCTCTGTGAGAGAATGTGAGAAGATTCCTTTGGAAGCAGCTGTCAGTATGCTGGACGTTTCCCTTCCGCTCCCCAAGCAGGAGAGGGTGGAGGTGCTTCCTCTTCACCCCATGCCAAATGAGGAGGCTTCTAGAGGACCATTGGGAGAGCGTGACACATCCTGTGGAGTATGAGGAACACAGAAACTGGTGTCTGACTCACTCCTAAAAGTCTAAAGACAAATGAGGAGTAGGTGGCTAGCTCCTGGAGAAGACAGAAAAGGAGAGAAGGCTGCAATGGGAGTGGTTTACACTCCCAAAGTTTCCGAGTTCCTGTGGGCCTGATGTGGTTCTCAAGAAAGGGAGCCAGATTTGGTCATTTTAAGAAGGAACCCAAGCCAAAGGGAACACCTGGACGGATGGAATGACCTCAGTGGTGGGGAGGCTCCTGGAAACTAAGGGGCCGGGGCAGGAATTCTAAGTAACTAGAGAAGGCATGGCCTACAAGGGAACTACAGCTGAGAGATCCCCAGAGAAGGAGAAACTATTGAGAACCTATAAAAAAAAAAGAAGCAACACTGGAATCTGCTGCTCCCGGAGGATACGGACACCAGCTTATCTCTACCAACAAAGTAAGACCTTACCTCTTTCTTCTTTCCCTTGCTGTAACCGGCCCACAGGCCTGGAAGAGCAGCCAGCAAGGGGGCAGGAGGTAGTGAGAAAACAGAAATGACACTGATCCTGACCCCCGTTCTCCTTCACATTTCCAGACTGGAGGAGGAAAGAAATGTTAAATTAACTGACATTTGAAGTTTTGATCTGATCCTGGATGAGACTTGGTCATACCTAGAAAAAAGAGACTATTCTTAAAATGATCATGATAACTCTTTAACCTGTTTGTCACCTAAAAGAGTAAAGCTGTAAACTTCATCCAACCATAAGAACAAATCATTACAGCAAGTGTGTAGGGGCGCTCATGAGAAAACAAAGTTGCTTTCTGTTTATACAAGTCTAGATTATTCCAGGAAGAGGTTGCCTTTGAAGAGCAGAAGAGTAGGTGGGATGTGTCCTACTGCCCTAACTGCCCATTTTTCACCCTGTGGCAGCCTCAGCTGACAATGGGGAGAGGTCTTACGCAATGACGTTTGGAGTTTTAATGTTAAACAGACTGGACTTTTTTAAAACCAAAGGGAAAAAAAAAAAAAGCCAACTGTCCTGTTATTTCCTAGGAAAGCTGTGTGAGCCACCCACGATTTCATGCCGGAGAGGAAGAAATCCACAAGCAGCAGTGGAAGGAGGAATAAATTGCTCTCTGCTTGTATCTAGCAAGTCCAGCTTGCTGGGGCATAGTCACCTCTACTTCTGAGTATTATAATGTACTGCAGCCTATATGCTACAGGATGTTATCAGTAAGGTTAATTTGCTAAAGAGTAAGACATTTAAATGGCAGAAACTACTATGTAATGGGAAGTAAACGACATAAAAATCTGTAAACTACACAGATGGAATGATTATCTTGCTGAAAAGTATTTACAAGAGTTGTCAAACTTAAAAATTACCTATTTTTCTTTTACAAAAGAGGCAAGTGTTTCTCATTTGCTGTCCTCCTCTGTGATGACAAGAGGGTATGAGGAGTATGGTGCTGTGTGGTCTGCAGTCTGGTTTTTGGCAGCCAGCATTCATTCCCATATCCTTATGTATTACAGGGGCTAGATTTATGGAAACATTCCCAAACTCCTTGCCTTCAAGGTTCTGGATGTGATTTCTTTCTGCTAGATGTATTCACGTGGTATTTTGTAGGTGGGAGGAAAAAGTGATGTTTTTTCTTCTGGCAGCACCTAGCAAAACGGGCAGGCCGTGGGAGACTTAAAGTTCTGCCGTAGCTCCCAAGTAATCTCCTATCAGCCCCTATGTGAGTACTTGGGGACCAGCTCTGATCAGCAGTGGGGGGACCTGCATTTTTCTGACCTAGGTGATAGCAGCAATCTCCCAATACTCTGAACTGCTGAATGTTAGTGGCAGCTTTCCTTAACTCCTGCAGCTCTTCTAATAGTGCCGTCAAGTGTCTACTGAATTGAATGCCCTGCACTCAGTTCCTTTCTGCTTGAAAAGCCTGCAGTGGTTTCTCTTTTTCTGACTGAGCCCTGATGGATACAGGTGCATAGCTGATCTTCTGAAAGAAATGAACATACTTAATGGGTCCTTTTAAGCTAAAAGTGATATTTTAAAGCTAAGTGAGGCACTGACTGCCTTTTTAAAAGAAACTCATGCAATGAAGAAATTTGAAAATGGATGTTTAGAAATGTTTTATCACTATGTGATTTTGTTGCCCCAAATGATGTGTTAAACCAAGATTTTCAAAATAATATACTGTATTACATTGCATTTTCAATAAAATAAAGAATAATAATCTTTCTTTACTGAGAGAAATTAGTACTTTTTTACTGTTAATAAATAAAATAAAAATATTTTCAAAATATTGTTTTTCTTTTTTAAAATATATGTTTTATTTCTATTTTGTGCATGTTTTAAATGTATCTACTACATTGAATCAATAGTACATGTACATAATTTAAAAATAAATACAAAGGGGGAGGCACAGGATTTTTACCACAGTGGATACACAATCAAAGAAGTTTAGAAATCACTGCCTTGAGACACGCCATCTCTAGAATCACGATTGATGGAAGCGAGTGCCTACAAACGTCTACTCTCAGATACACCCGCTTTCATTAGTCCTGGCTCTTTCCCACCAAAATTTCCCCCAGATTCCCAAGCTCATGGCCAGGTAGCTAGCTAGTCACTGCTATAGTTGCAGTGTTAAGACTGGACCTTCAGGGTCTGTTCCTACAGTTTCACTGGGCATAGAAAACTTGTCCCAGAACTCCTCCTGTACCCTCCCAGAGCTTGAAGGACAGAATAATGGTGGCCTCACAGTGGGTGGAGACTGGAGGTAGGGTCTCTCTACTTAAAGTGTGGGCACTTCCCCACGCGCGCGCGCACACACACACACACACACACACACACACACACACACACACACACACACACACACACACACACACACACCCTGAAGGTGCAGATTCTGCAGGTCATTTGGGTCTGTGCTCAAATGTCACCTTCTCAGTAAGGACCTCCCAGAATGCATTAGCAGGTCTCAATCCCTGGCCCCTGGCTTTCTCTGTCTTCATAGCATTCATCACCATTTGATAAATTTTATGTTTTGCTTGTTTACTTGATTATTGTCTGTCTGCCCCTTTCTAGAATGGAAGCTTCATGAGTAGAACTCTTCTACTTGTGCTTTCCCTAGCATCTGGAAATGCCTGCCTCACAGCAGATGCTTAATAAAAATTCATCGAATGACAAAATATTTGCTTTCCCAGCCTCCCCCGAACAACATGGGAACATAACCCAGGCTATGCTAATTAGAAGTACTCAGCCCAGAACTCTGACTCTTAGGTAATGACTTAATCTATTCCGGCACAAGTGGAAGCAGAGGAGCCAGCTACTGCCAGTGTCCTGGAGCAACAGCTTTGATGCCATTGTCCAGCCCCTGTCCAGTGTCACTGTGTTAGCACTGCAACTGCAGCGACTGTGCCTGCTGGTGTTTTCACTGGACCAGATCTGGGACAGACTTTTAGGTGAGGTTTCTTGCCTGTGTAGCTTCTAAGCCTAGTGTCTAGCCTTACCAGGAAGTTCTGAGGATCACCCAGTATCTTTTTAATAAAAATCCCTTTTCTGCTATAAAATTTTTTTTTAATCTAAAAAATAGGCTTTGGAGTTAGATTGCCTGAGGTCAAATACCAGCCTTATCACTGAGCAGTTAGTAAGGTTGGCTAAACCAAGAAACTGCCCTGAGCTTGTTCCCACATTTCTAAGTAGGTAAAATCCGAGTACTACCTCATAGGATTGTGGTGAGGGTCGCCTGTGAAGTGCCCCAGGACATAGTTTGAACCCTGGCAACCCTAGGTTATATAAGGTCAACAGAAGTGTTTTGTTGGACAGACAGTAGTGTTTTTAACTGATTGCTAACACTTAAAGGGGCATTGCATAAAAATTCTGGATTTACAACTTCTCTTGAAAAATCAGAAGCTCTGGCAACACTAACCACATTCCTACTTGCAACTAGATAGAGCTGAAAAGTCTAGCTCCTGTGCAGGAGGTAGGAACCCACCTGCCTGATTCACTCTTGTTTACCTGCCTGCTGTCTTCTGTAGGGCTTTGGGTATGTAGCCCTGCACTAGGAATATAAAGATTTTCCAAAGTTGCAAAATTATGAAGTTTGGCTAAATTGTCTCTAAGAACTTTGCTAGACTGATTTGGTTTTCTGTTGACACACAGTAATTCTAAAATTTAGTGGAATTTATTCCCAGACAGCCATTTTATCATCTTTAATGTTTCTTTGGGTTGACTGGGTTTAGCTGGGCAGTTCTCTGCTCCATGTGACATTGGTTGAGACTGTAGTCATTTGGGGGTGCCACTGGATTGGGACACTCAAGATGGCTCACTGAACATGATAATTCAAGCTGTCAGCTGAGAGGTCAGCTTGGCGTATTTCAGGACTCTTCCTGGGCCGTGGGGTTTTCACAGCATAGTAGTTAGATAAGAAGCAGATTGTGAAAGTTGCCAGTTTTAAGGCCTGGGACTCCAGAGAAGTCCCAGAACATTCTATTTTAGTTAAATCTGGTCACAAAGCCAGCCTAAGCTGGCTTTCAAGTGTGGGAGGGGTGAGTAGGATGAGTAATAAGCTTCACCTCTTGATGTAAGAAGCATCATATGTATGAAAGGGGAAGATCTTGGGGGGCCATCTTTGGTGACTAGTGGCTACATAGAGCTAACATTTTATGATTATCTATTTACTCTTGCTTTAGTGTAAAAATGGAAGAAAAGAATCTCTCTGCAGTTCAGTAAAAAGGAACTCAGAATTATGTCTTATTGCCCCTTATCATAACGTATCAACAGTTATTGAAAACCTACTTCCAATTAATTCTCCCACTTACTCAGAGCTGGCTTAAATTTGCTACATCTTAGAAAGTTGGATAAACAAATTTCTACTAAGGGGAAAATAGCTGACAGCATTCTTCTTAACTCCCTGCATATTTGCCTTTTAAATATCAGACACTTGTGAATTACAGGGTGATAAAATGAATATTTTATGTGTGACAGGGAGAGATCAATTCATTCACATTAAGTCATACTGGTTTACTCTTGAGTTGATTCTGGAAGTGTCACGATTCCAGCCCACGTGAAAAATTGATCAAAGTTGGCACAGCTAGAGCTGGTGAACCCTGAGAGGGACCTATGAAGAGAGCCCCATGCAAATGGGGAGTCCGGAGTCTGCGCAGTTGCATCTTGGCTTGTGAGGAAGATGATGAAGCTGAGACACAGGTGATATAACTCGTAAAAGGTAAGATTACATAGAGAATCTAGAGGAGCCCACAGGAGGTGAAGTGAATCATTTTAACCTTGCCATGCTGACCATAAAGGCCTGGAGAAGTGTCTGACCTAGACTTCCCGAGAAAACTTGAAGCCCGAAAGGTGAATAGGAATATTAATGCGAATGGTTAAGATTCAGGCAAAGAGAATAACACAAAATGTGGAGGGGGGGCTTGCCTGGTCCTGGAAGATCCCACATGCTGCAGAGCAACTAAGCCCGTGTGCCACAACTACTGAGCCTGTGCTCTAGAGCCCGCGAGCCACAGTGCCATAACTACTGAACCTGCACTCTAGAGCCTGCGAGCCACAACTACTGAGCCCACAAGCCACAACTACTGAAGCCCACGCGCCTAGAGGCCGTGCTCCACAAGAAAAGCCACCGCAATGAAAGCCCGCGCACCGCAACGAAGAGTAGCCTCCACTCGCCGCAACTAGAGAAAGACCGCATGCAGCAACAAAGACCCAATGCAGCCAAAAACAAATAAAATTAATTAAATCTATTTAAAAAATGTGGAGAGGAAGACAGAGAAGTTCGGCTACACTGAGCAGAGGGTGAGAGGAGATGAAGGTTAAGACACAGGCAAGGGTCAATTTAGGTAGGGTCCAGTGGTCTGAAATTTACCTTACGGGCAACGGGGAGCCACTGCGAGATTTTAAGCAAGGGATTAGTCGGCTGAGACTCAGAAGTGACTTGTCCAATTTATTAAAACAGGAAAAGAAACAGAAAATTAACTCCTAATTGTTTATAATTAATTCCTAGTGAATTAACTAATTCTAATTCCCTGCTATCCCATGGTTACCACTAACCTGCCAATTCAGAAGGCAAGATAACCGTTTCTAACTGGCCACTTGCTCTGCGGAAATGGCCTGTGTTTCAACCGGAAACAAAATGACCGCCACGCACGCCACCTAATGGCAGGATGCAGCCAAGCCAAGGCCGGAAAGCCGCAACACCGGAAGGGGCCGGCTGTTTCCGGTGAAAACCCAACGAAGCACAAGCTCAGCTGGCGAATCTGGGAGATTCGGCTAGCGTGCCCAGTGCAGTCGGCTCCGCGACGTCGTATGCGCGCTTTTGCGCAGGCGCGGGAGCTACCGCGTAGGAAACGCGTACGCAAAACCGTGCGCGTGCCCGATCTCCGTCCGGCGCATCGGTGCTGCTTCGAGGGTAAAACCTTTGGAGCTGTGAGGCGGATATTTGTTCTCTTAACTACAACTCCCAGCATGCCTCGCACCTCATTAATGGTACTAAGTGTAGTTTCCTAGGATAGGTTAAAAAGAAACTGAGATGACGATGACGTACCAAGGAGGAAAAAAATTGAATACGTTGTTTGAGCACATTATTCACCGAAGCCCCAGTGGCCTAATGGATAAGGCATTGGCCTCCTAAGCCAGGGATTGTGGGTTCGAGTCCCATCTGGGGTGATTGTACTTTTGCCTTTAAAATAATAAAACTTTTTACCTTTCCCCCTTCTTAAACAATTATAGCGAAAAATGCGAACTTAATTTTACTCTTTAAAGATGGAAAATGTATGCGTGGTTTTTCTAGGTGTTAGGCTACAGTTTGCGAGAATCAACACACTCCCATTTCCTTCTTCTGAGCCGTAACCCCATTAAGATTTCTGCTAAGTCAGCACGTTGAATTTTGACATCCCTTCTAGACATAAAATCTTCTCAAAGTTTTCTATTTCAAATTGACACCCACTTCCGACGTGCCCTCATTTTCTCCAGAGTCAGCGGTCTGTCAGCGAATGGCGTCTGAAATGACGCAGTCAGGAAAGGAACTAGGACCTTCTTTTCCCTTGCCCGGCCTTTCTCCAGGCTCTTCAGTTACACTCGGCTTTCGTTTGCTTTCGTCTTAACACCTTAGGACGCCGCTCGGTGTTCGATTAATAACGCTCCGCAAAGAAGGGAAGTGAGACATTCCACTGTCCTGCAGTCGATAGGGGGAGCCGGCAGTCTGGTTCCGACCGTACCATTAAGCGGCTGAGCAAGGGGGTGGTGAGGGAGTAAGAGGGGAGTAGGGCGCCGTCCCGCGCCAGGCTCGGACGACGGGAAAATGGCGGCCTTGGGGTCACCGCTGCGTACTTGGCGAGGCCTTCTCCGAGAGTTGCGCTACTTGAACGCGGCCACAGGCCGACCCTATCGCCACACCGCGGCCTATCGGTACCTCGTGAAGGCTTTCCGTGCACATCGGGTACGGAAGCCCGTGTCCGGGGGCTCCAGCGTCCCTTTCCCGGGAAGGGAGGGAGAGTCGGGTCTGGGCAGGGTGGAGCGCGCCTGGCCTTAGACCTCATTTCTGAGGCTCTGGTTCCCTCCAAACAGATCGAGGACCGGCGGGAAGGCAAAGTCATCCTGGGGTGGAGCCGTCCCTGAGGATTTCATTGGCTGTCTTTGGCCTGTGTGGAGGGGAAAGTCAGAAGGAAGTGAAATGGCGGAAATAGAGAGGGACAAGAAAAAAGATGTCCTTGGTGGAGAGTGTAGCGTCACAGGCCACAGCATCTACCCAACACTCTCCTTCCCGGAGGAGAGCTATTCTGGGAACCGGTTTTTGATGCAGAGAGGAAATATTGGGCGCTTCTTGAAGAGCAGGACTACGCCGCTTCGGGGAATGGTGCCTTGCAGAGCTGAGCTAGAAACCTTTAATGAGGTGGTACTGTGAGTTACAACATTAACGCGATATGTGACCAGACAACAGTTTTTCCGCCTGTAGTAGATAAATACGTACATATGGGAGGCCTTCATTCTTGGAAAATCCCTTTGTGAAATCCGCACTCCTTCTACCCCTTAGGCAAGATCGGATGGAAGATAGTTTCTTTCTTCAAAAGGGGCAACTGAGGCTCGGGGACAGTTGACCTGTACAAGCACATGTATAGGAACAACTAGGCTCTAGGTTACTTGGTTCCCAAATAAGAGTCTTCCATTTAATTGCTGACTTTAGAGTTCCTGATCTGGCTTGGAAAGAAGTTGCAGCCTTTCTCAGAAATAATAAATTGGAGAGTCAGCTTGGGCTTTAGCAAAGGAAACTTAGCGTCTTTTGAGCAATGTGGGAAAGGGGAGAACCGTCATCCTAACTCTTGATTTTCTGAGCCATGGAAGTTAGAATGCAAAATGTTAGAACTAAACTTAAACTAATTTATTTTTTTTGCGGTATGCGGGCCTCTCCCTGCTGTGGCCCCTCCCGCCGCGGAGCGCAGGCCCTGGACGCGCAGGCTCAGCGGCCATGGCTCACGGTCCCAGCCGCTCCGCGGCATGTGGGATCTTCCCGGACCGGGGCACGAACCTGTGTCTCCTTCATTGGCAGGCGGACTCTCAACCACTGCGCCACTAGGGAAATCCTTAACTAACTTTTAAAAGGTCACAATATTAGGGACTGTTATGAACTTGGCTAAAAACGACGAATAAGAGCCACATGGGTGCTGTCTTTTAGGAAGCTTACAATCCACCCGAGGAGCCATATAACCAAGGACTTAGAATAAACAAGTGCTAAGGGAGTAAATAGACAACAGGGGTCCTGGCATACTGAAGGAGTAGGCTTTCAGTAGGAAATTCATTAACCAGGGACTTGAATAAATTAGAGTTAGCAAGTAAGTGGGGGTTGGGGAAGATGAGGTCCAAGTAAAGAAGGTGCATAACTGAAAGCCCAGAGGTGAGAGGAACTGACAGGTGAGAGCTGTTAAGGTTTAGGGTGTGGTGGAGGAAGATGAGGTAGGTGGTAGGCAGCAATTTAAACTTTATTGGAAATGTAATGGGAAGTCACTCTTAAGATTTTTAAGGTGACATGATTATAGTTGTACCTAATGGAGGCAACATTATTGCCCTTGAGAAGGCCTTGGTAATGGCTCTGAAATTCCTTGGAAATACACCTGAAATTCATGCTAAAAATTCCAGAAACACCACTCTGTGGAATGCATATGAGGATATGGGGAAGGGTTCTATTTCCTGCTGGCTCAGAGCTAACTCAATAATCTATGCCCATTTTCTGTCTCCTCTCCCTAGGCTGAAGGGATTCAGTTAGGGAGGGATCTCCCCTTTCTCCATAGAGAAAATACAATTTCCTATTTCATTAGATCTCTTGGTCTCTTGTGGTTCATTTACTATGTTATATTGCTGATCCTTCTCTCCTGACTCCTCTGATTCAGGCTGAATCAAGCTCAGTTACGTTCTGTCCTATACTAACATAGAATTCCTGTTTCAGATTCTATCAATTTAGACTTATATAATAGAAATGAATGTTACCCTTTGTTGAAGCTTGACATTAGTGTTGGTCACTCATAAATTTTTAATTATAAAAAGTTAAATTGATTAAAGCAGATGAATTTTATTTTTGAGCAGTTTATAGGTGCCATTTTCATATATGTGATCTGCAAATCTTAAAGCACACATTCTAGTTTTCAGATTCCAAACCTAGATATTCAAGTAAAGAAAGGTCAAAGAGAGACATATGTAGGCAGTGGTGTCCAGAGATTAATCCACACTTGAACAGGGCTCCCTAAGTCATTTGAGGCTATGCACACATCTTTGTCTTACCTTTCCTGCCCCTTTCTCACAGCCTCAGAACATAAAACTAGTTCAAGTAAAGTCTGTGTACTAATTTAATCTGGAAGTTAATTATGATGAAGAAAAAACAAAGTTTGTAGTCACTTTGGAATGGATATGGCATTTCCAGCTTCTAAAGGTCATCAAAATACAGATTTTTCAGATGAATAAGTAAATTGTGAGAGTGAGTATAATTAAGTAGTATGAACATATGCATATTACTTTTATTTATAAAACCTTCATTTTGTTACTGGTGAGGACAAAGCTATTTTTCAGAAAAATAAGTTTTTAATTTTCATTGAAATGAAAGGCATATGCCATATTAACCGAAGTCCACAGTCACATAAAATAAAGCAGCCCTTCACTTGTTTGAAGGGGAGAAAGTTCTGTATTTCATTCCTTAGGTGATGTTAATGATCAGTGACCTGACTATATTCCCCATCTCTGCCATTAACCAACCATAGAGCCTCTCTGGGCTTTAGTTCCCTCATTCGTTAAATGAGGGTGTTTAACCAAGAGATAAACTTTTTTCCAGTATTAAAATTTGAGGACATGATGAAATGCTTCAGTGAAACTCTTTGTAAAATTCCTCTTTGATTACTAGGTGCCAGCTTTCCTAATCAGCAGCAGTTACAGAGTGCCTCTATATACGTACAGAGTGCCTTTATATATGTTATTAAGATACACAAACACATGTTTGTATGTCCTCTGCAATTTACTTTCATTCTAGAGAATGCTTGTTTAATAAATCTTTCTCTGTGGACCTGTATCTGCAGCTGGGCTGTTAATAGAATATCTGACCTTGCTACTTCTCCAGGTCACCAGTGAGAAGTTGTGCAGAGCCCAGCATGAGCTTCATTTCCAAGCTGCCACCTATCTCTGCCTTCTGCGCAGCATCCGAGAACATGTGGCCCTTCACCAGGAATTTCATGGCAAGGGTGAGCGCTCAGTGGAGGAGTCGGCTGGCTTAGTGGGTCTCAAGTTGCCCCAACAGCCTGGAGGGAAGGGCTGGGAGCCATGAAAATGGAGAGATTCCTTGGATGCTGCCTTCATACAAGAATTTAATAATTTCTATCAATATGTATTTATCATTAAATTTTTTTTAAAGTTTAGGGGTTTTCTCTGAAATTTTGTTGACTGAATTTCTCTGAAATTTTGTTGACTGAGGTTTTCTTAGGGAGGTTTCATCTTTACTCTTAGTGAATTTTCTGAAGTTCCTACACTAGGCTGCTTGATGTTCTTGATTTACTTTTAAAACTCTTTAGTTTTCTTTTTAATTTAAAAAGCAATACAGCCTATTAAGGAATTCAAATGGTACAGACATAAAAGAAAGCCCTCTTCCCTTTTCCCTTGTCCCTCCCTCCTCTCGCCCAACCCCATTACCAGGTGGTAACGATGATTACTAACAGTTTGGTGGGCATGTTTCTAGATGTTTCCTATGCATAAACAAACAATTATACATATATACCTTTTATCTAAGTACACAAATATGACGTTAAGGTCCTGGTAGGAAACAGATGGCACACTCATACAGGGTTACTGAGGAGAGTTAATGAAGGGATATTTATAAAGATGTGGGTTGAATTAAGGTCAACAAGACAGTGGGGGGCTGTTATCTCCCAAGCCTGACAGAGTTGACCCTTAGGTATAAGAACATGGCCACCACTCATCTGCAGGCTGCAGGAAGGCCAGGGAGAGGGCAATGGAATGAGCACACTGACCGCTCTGCTTCTGCCGTCTACCCTCCATGTCAAATTGCTCTTCCTTCTGAATTCTGTCTCAGGGTGAAGGGCTCTATAATGCACTTGGCTGACCAAGTCAAGAACTTGGGCTTCATTCTGTATTTCTCTTTCTCCTCACTCTCCAGATCCAGTCAGTAAGTTCTGCTTTTGCAAGAACTGTTAGCATCACTGTCTCTGTCCTAGTTTAAGCACTGGAAATCTTTTGGCTGAACTATTAAACTAGACTCCTAAGTGGTCCCCTTGCCTCTAAAGTCCTGAATTCCACAAATAAAAATTCTCTGTGAACTACCAATAGTTCTTTATCTGTGCCCCCTTTGTGGTATATGTCAGTTTCTTCTGGTATTGTAATTGTAGACGTATAATCTCTTTTTCCCTGGACTGTCTGCTCCTTTAGAGTAAGGATGCTGTCTCATTCATTTCTGTAGTCTATAAAGTGTCTTCCACAGTGACTTACATAGACAATTATTCAATCAGTGTTTTGAATGCAAGTCTCAGTTCTACTCACTAGGAGAACAATCTGAACAGAAATAACTCCAAGCACTTCAAAACATCATCTCTTCTAAGAGATTAACATTAGAATAATAGTATTAAGAGGTCAAAACAAGCATTTGTTCAATTGAACTGATCAAAAAAATAAAAATGTTTAACATACTATTTCCCCCTGTGTTATTTCATGGACATGGGTATATTATTATCTGAAGATGTTTTACTTTGCTAAGATGAAGAAAGCAAAAGGATTAGGATAGATTGATGTTTTGATTCCTTTAGTTAAAATATTGTGTATATAACAAATAACTTTTTTTTTCTGGCCGAGCCAAGCAGCTTGTGGGATCTTAGTTCCCCGAATAGGGACTGAACCCAGGCCACAGCAGTGAAAGCGCCGAGTCCTAGCCACTGGACTGCCAGGGAATTCCCATAACGTTTTTAAAGAAAGAGATTTGAGGCAGAACTGCCGAAAAGGGTAAGAAATACTTATGGGCTTGCAGTCATATAGACCTAGGCTTTAATCCCATCTTTATCATTTACCAGCTGTGTGATCTTGGATAGGTTAGTTGTCCTGAGCTTGTTCCCTCTTCTGTAAAATGAGAATGCCAACAAGGTGGTTGTAATAAGTGAGAGTAATGTTTACATAAAACATTTGCTCCGCACATAAGTGCCTGACAGAAAAGAAAACCTTGTTTTCTTCTTAAACCACTGCACCCTTATCCTCTCACCGTGAACCCTTCCTCTAAGCCCTATTGCCACAAGTCTTCTGAAATACAGACAACTTATTTCCCATGGTTTAAATGATTTGTTCAGGCCATTGCAGTCTTTATATAATAACCTGGACCTCCTGTCAATGGTCTTACCATCCAGAATTAGGTGAACTCGATGTTAGAAATAGACGGAATTGACTCTGTATTAGTGATAAACTTTCTATACTGGGAATGTCCTAAAAGTAGGGACTCCTGAGGTTTTGGCACTGTGTTAACTCACTGTAGTTTTTGATGTGGTACATGCTTTATCACATTCCTTTGCTGTCTCTTCTGACTGTCCTTTAACTTCAGCTGCTTCCTCTCACTGAATTCTATTAGTATTTAAATATGCTCAAGCCTCTTCCATCTAAAAACAACTATAGTTGACCCTTGAGCAATTTGGGGGATTAAGGGCACCAATCCTCCACAGAGTCAAAACTCTGAGTTTAATTTATAGTCTGCCCTCCACGGTTCTGCATCTTTAGATCCAACCAACTGCGGGTCGGGTAGTACTTCGGTATTATTGAAAAAATCCACGTATAAGTGGACCAGCACAGTTCAAACACATGTCAGTTCAAGGGTCAGTACTCAGCTTTAACTCAAATATCTTTTCAGCTCCTATCTTCTAACTCATTCCTCTTCGCAAACAAATTGAGTGTTTTCAATGAATTGAATGAATTTATTCAGTGAATTGAGTGAATTTTCATTTTCTACATTTTTTTTTAAAGTCTTTATTGAATTTGTTACAATATTGCTTCGTTTTATGTTTTGGCTTTTTGGCCACGAGGCATGTGGGACCTTAACTCCCTGACCAGGGATAGAACCCGCACCCCCTTCATTGGAAGGCAAAGTCTTTTTTTTTTAATGTTTATTTATTTATTTATTTTCTTATTAGTCATCTTGGAAGGCAAAGTCTTAACCATTGGACCGCCAGGGAAGTCCCCACATTTTTTAAACTTATATTGAGGTATAATGTACATATAATAAATATACAGGTGAATGAATAATGACAAATGAATGCATCTGTGTAATAACCACACCAATAAAGCTATAGAACATTTTCATTGGACCCCAAAAGTTCCCTTGTGCCCATTTGCAGACAACCCCCCTTCCCCACACCTGGTCCTAGGCAACCACTGACCTGCTTGCTGTAATCATAGATTAGTTTGGCCTGTTCAAGTATTTCCTCCAAATGCAGTCATATAGTATTTACTCTTTTGAGTTGGCTTCTTTTGTTCAGCGTACAGATTTTGAGGTTAATAATCCATGTTGTTTCATGTACCCATTTTCTGCATTTTTCATGACCATTTATTCTTTTTTTTTTTTTGCGGTACGCGGGCCTCTCACTGCCGCGGCCTCTCCGGTTGCGGAGCACAGGCTCCGGACGCGCAGGCTCAGCGGTCATGGCTCACGGACCCAGCCGCTCCGCGGCATGTGGGATCTTCCCGGACCGTGGCATGAACCCGTGTTCCCTGCATCGGCAGGCGAACTCTCAACCACTGCACCACCAGGGAAGCCCATGACCATTCATTCTTAATCCACTGCAGTCTGGTTTTTCGCCCTCTATTAGAACTGCCTTGCAAATTTACAAATGACCTTCATGCCACTAAACCCAATGGATCATTCCTTATCTTGCTGACTCGTAGGGAGTATTTGCCACTGTTAACCTTTCCTTCCTTTTCTCTTGGCTTTCATGATACATTCTCTGCTTTCTTCTCTCATTGTAGCCATTTGTCTTCAGTTTCCTCTTCTGTGTATGGCTTATATGTTGGTGTTCCTCATGTTCAGACCTAGGTCCTTATCTCACACTCTACATGCTTTCCCTGGGTGATCACCTCCATTCCAAGGCTTTAATTATCATCAACAGGCTAACTCCAGTCCAGGCCCCCCTGCCAAGCTATAGACCCGTCCAGCGGCCAGACACCACCACTTAGGTGACTCAAAGGCATCTCAAATTCAGTGTATCGGGCTTCCCTGGTGGCGCAGTGGTTGGGAGTCTGCCTGCCGATGCGGGGGGCGCGGGTTCATGCCCCGGTCCGGGAGGGTCCCGCGTGCCGCGGAGCGGCTGGGCCTGCGCGTCCGGAGCCTGTGCTCCGCGGCGGGGGGGGGCCGCAGCGGTGGGAGGCCCGCGTACCGCAAAAAAAAAAAAAAAAAAAGAAAAAGAAAAGAAAATTCAGTGCATCTAAAATGGAAACTCCTCATTCCCCCATAAAATCCCTGGTGTTCCCTGTTAGTTCATTGACATTCTCACTTAGCCACTTAAGTCGGAAATCTGAGTTATTTGAGACTGCTTCCTTTTCTTCACATCCTCAGCTAAATAATCACTAAATTAGATTTTACCTCCTAAGAATCTTGACTCGCTATTGCTGCTACCCTAGCGCAGACCTCTTATCTCCTGTATCTCTTCTCTGAACCACTGCCCTCCCTAATTGGTCTCGTTAAATCCAAATTGCACTCTTCAATCAATCCATATTCCACTATGTACAGATCTGATCTTGTCTCTCTCCAGCTTACAACCCTTCAAGTTAAACTTTAACAAGGGCCTGCAGGATCTGGCCCTTGCCAAATATCTTGAGCCACATCTCTACTCCCCTTACATTTGACAGTCTAGCCATACTGAAATTTGGTTCTAGGAGCCATGGCTTTCTTTCAACATTCTGCTGTGTGTGGCTTGCGGGATGTTAGTTCCCCGACCAGGGCTCAAACCCACGCCCGCTGCAGTGGAAGTGTGGAGTCCTAACCACTGGACCACAAGGGAAGTCCCCCAGAATTTGAATTTTTTAATCTACATTTAAATTAACAGGAACCATGTTTATAAAATTTGATGTTAGGTATGTATTCATGCCCCAACGATAATTGCAGTATTAAATTTTACTATATAGCCTTTACTTATTTACTATATTAGTTTATAAGTTACAGTAAAATGCAGAGTTGTCTGCTCTGGATGGCTAGCAAAATGTATGCTACTTGTACCTATTCTAATTTTTAATTACCTCGTTTCTAGCATGTATAGATTAAGAGTTTATACTGTTCTTATAAGTTCCTGTTTCCTTATGAGACCTTATTCCTGAAGGAATGGATATCATTGCTAGAATGTACACAAAGACATATTCACAGAGGTTTTTGTTTTTTCAGATAAGAGTTACTAAATTTTAAAAATTAAAAGAAGTTTACAAACAAAGAGAACAAACTTCTGTTAATGATAGTCTAGGTAATTTGGATTAACCCTTCTGTTGAAGACAGCTAAAAAACGTGGATGAAATTTTTTTTTAATTCTTAAAATCATTAAAGAGCTATTAAGATAAGTAGGGAAATACTAGGCCAAATCTTAGAACACAAGAACCAAGAAAAGTAAGTGCAGCACACAAAGGCACATTTTTGGTTTCAGGGCATTTGCCAGTTTAGTAGCAATAGCTTCAGTATTGAAACTGACCTGTATTTTTGGTGGGATTATAGGGCTAGTGAGGCAAAAGACAAAGTCCAGGGCCCACCAAGGTGGGCACTCTAATAAACTCACACTCACTTTAAACTAGGACCCTGGAGTTCACCCTCAAGTTTGAACTGGAACTAAAAAAAGCCCTTGCCAGGCTTTCAGACCATATTTTTGCCATTTTGGTGTCAAGGGAAATTAAAGCATTGAATTTGTATCATGGTGATCCTTGACAAGTACTTCAAGTTACTATCAGAGAAAAATAAAATTCCTCTCTGGAGAAAGATAGCATTATATCCTACTTAGGGCTTATATTATGCCTACACATAGTTTTTCATATACATGTTCAGCACACAAAGATAACTAGACACAGAAGAAAACAAGACCCCATAAGTGAAAACCAGGAAATAGACACCAGAAACAGAAACACAGAAAACATCAGATATTATAATTAGCAAACTCAGATTACAAAACAATTATGATCACTAGGGTCAAAGAACAGCCAACCTTGGGAATTTCATCAAGGAACCAGAAACTATAAAAAATGACTTAGATTTGAAAAACCAAATAAAAATTCTAGAACTGAAAAACTAAAGAATTTAATGGATGGGTTTAACAACAGACTAGACACACTGGAAGGGAGATTAGTGTGAACTATAAAATTTGTCAGAAAAAAAGCATCAAGAAGGTAGCTTGGCAAGACAAGGTGGAAAATGTGAAGAGAGTAAAGAGACATAGAGGAAACAGTGAAAACTTTATTTGGAGGTCCAGAAGTTGATGAATGACAGTATTTGAGAATAGCTAAAAATTTCCTGGAATTGATAGATGTCAGTTCACAGATTCTAAAAGCTCAATGAATCTCAAGCAGAATAAATAAAAATAAATCCACACCCAGATACATCATAGTAAGTTGCAGAAAACCACAGGCAAAAAGAACAAAATTTGAAAGCAGCCAGCTGTCTTCAAAGGAGTGACAGACTGAGAACTGACTTCCCAGGAGCAACGAAGGCTACATGCTGAAAGAAAATAACTTCCAACCTAGAATATCCATCTAGAATTGAGAAAGGCAAAATAAAGGTCTTTTCAGAACAACAACAATGGAAGAGTTCCTTACCAGCAGGCCAACACTAAAGCAAACCCTGAGGCAGGGTAGGCAAACTTCCCTAAAAAGCTAGATAGTAAATATTTTAGTCTTGCAGGCCATAGGGTATGGTATCTGTCACAACCACTCAACTTTGCTGTTGTAGCGCAAAAAAACCACAGACAATAACAAATCAGTAAGCCTGGTGGTATTCCAATGAAACTATTCACAAAAATTGGCAATGGGCTGGATTTGATGGGTCAATTGTATATTGCTGACTCCTGTTCTAAAGTTTAAACATCAGACACAAGGGAAATGACCCCAGATGGAAAGGCAGAGATTCCAGAAAGAAAGCAAAGCAGAGTGGTAAATAAACAAACATCGATTATATGAAACTTGGTTTTAAAAAACATGAACTGGGAATTCCCTGGCGGTCCAATGGTTAGGACTCTGCACTTTCACTGCCGTGGGCCTGAGTTCCATCCATAGTTGGGGAACTAAGATCCCACAAGCTGTGGGGTGCGGCCAAAAAAACAAAACAGTAAAGAACTAAAACACATGCTTAACAAGAGCATGTATCTTGGGAAGAGGTTAAATGGAGTTAGTTTTCTAGGTTCTCTGTATTATCTCTCTGGGGGAAGTGTAAAGACTTTGATACATTAAAAACGCCCCTTATAACTTCTAGGGTAACTGCTAAAAGAATAAAAACAGACTAAAATTTTCAAACTACTAGAAGGGGAAAAAATGGAATGATTAAAAGGCAGACAAGAAAGGAGAGAAAATTAAACATAAAACAGGTGAGACAAATAGACAAAATAAGAGCTTTAAACTCAAGCACATGTGTAATTACATGAATATGAATGATTAAATGCTTCAATTAAAAGACAGTGAATATCAGACTATTGAAAAAAAAATGTTGTTTTAAAATAAGAGATACATCTAAAATGTAAGCAACCAGAAAGGTAGAAAGTAAGAGAGGGATAAGAACTAAAATCTCTTCACTGACACATTAACATTTCAACATTTTAGTTTATTTTCCTCCTAAGGGTATTGTATATGTAATAGTGCATTCCTCTCAGACATATTAATTTGTAAATTTTTCTTTTATTGTAAATAGTTTTCAAAGGATGATATTCCAAGTATTGGAGTTGTTTGAATTTTCAGTTCTCTGAATAACTGGTGGGAAACTATCTGGTCAGTTACTAAACACTAGGATGATTCTAAGATTTTTGTTGGCCCAGTATGCATTTAAAGGGATCTTGGGGGAATTCCCTGGTGGTCCAGTGGTTAGGACTCGGTGCTTTCACTGGCAGGGCACAGGTGCCATCCCTGGCCAGGGAACTAAGATCGCTCAAGCAGCGCAGTGCAGCCAAAAAGAAAAAAAGGATCTTGGTACTATGATTGTTATTTCACGTAAATTTTTTACTGATGTTGATATTAAATTATAAGTTCCAAGACAATGTATATAAAATCTTAATGAAACAAAAAAGTTTACCATTATTTCCTTGCAAAGTACCTATGTCTCATCTTAAGGAATTAATATTTTACAAAAAAAAGTTAAAACTTCAGGGCAAGGCTCTGGGCTAGGATTTTCTGCTAGCTCATTTAGTCCTCACAACAGTGCTATAAGGTATGTATCTTCATTAGACATGAGATTAAGAAATAAATCGCTGCATGTCCCCACAGTTAGTAATCGGTCGACCTACATCTGGAATGCAGGGTGATGGCAAGCTAAGAACCCACAGGCTTGCTTTTCTATTGTCAGGGCTGCTGATACACTGAAAATTTAGCTCTCAAGCAGGAAAAAAATTCTCTACAAGATGACCTCCTTTCCTTTGTTAGAATACTGCTTAACTTTTATAGCTTCTAATTTAGACTAACAGCTTCCTGCTATATATATAAGTAACGATGACAAATCCGAATGGGGTAGGTGGCCTGTTTCGTAGTGCAGTAATTTCAGGCGTTATTTCCTGAACCTGATTTATTCCAGTTGGGGGTGCTTAAAGCCTCCTTGCATAGATTTAGGAAGATGACCCAGCTGTCAGATCTCCAGGGCTCCTTCTGTAGAGGGTCGGGCAGCAGTGAGAAAGGAGTCGAGTCTACACGATTTTCAGGTGGGCCCTTGAAAACGAGTTAATCGGTCAATGAATATTCGTCAGGAATACGCCCGGATTAGCTCCTAAGACTGCTAACCTCCGTCGAAACGACGGGTATGGTCTCTATTTACTTTCGACTCGGGCTAACCCTCTGGCACACTGGCTAGCTTGGGCTGGTTCGCCAGCACAGCGTGAAACGCTGCCCTAGCGGACCTGCAGCCTGGAGCGTTTTCGCGCCCGGGGCGGATCCGGCTCTAGGGTCCGTTGAGGCACCAGAGTCTCGCGAGATCTGGAGGGCTGGGGCGGGAGAGGCCCGCGTGCACGCGCCCGAGAGCCGTTAGGGTGGAACCCCTCCCGCACGGGGCGGGCGGAGCAAATACAGTTGGACGCTAGTTGGTGGAGCCCCCGCGGGAAACGACTAAGCGCGAGGAGCGTGCGCGCTCACGTCGCGGCGACGGTGGCGGCGAGCGGCGTCAGAGCTTGAAGGGGGGGTTGACGTCTTCTGGCGGGTGGCAGTGTTGGAGACGAGAGCTTGGTTAGCCGGTATTGCTTCTGTCCCAGGAACCCAACGGAGAGTGAGGGAACGAGGGTCGCTTTCAGGGGCTGCTGCCTTCCACGTACGCGTCGTCGTGAGGAGCGCAGCCCGGACTCTCCTGCAACCCCTCCAGCTCCCTTTTCCGCACGCCTCGAGGCAGCGGCGGCAACCGAGACAGCGTCTCACCTTCCCCCACCCCTTCCCCTTGTCCCCCCGCCCGAGAGGGCCCGGTCTGCGCCCCACCCCCGTCCGTCCGCCCGCTACGCCGCCGCCATGTCGGCGCAGGCCCAGATGCGCGCGATGCTGGACCAGTTGATGGGCACCTCCCGGGACGGTAAGTCTCTGCCAGTGCCCTGGGGGTGGGGGAAGGGATGGGGAAGGCGAGGGAAGGGTCTCCGCGGGCGCACCTGGGCTTGTGTGTGTGGCTGAGTAAGGGGCTCCTAGATTGGTAACACGAGGTCCCGGCTCCCGTCCCATCCAATCAGGGCTGGGCAGGCGGGCCTGGGGGGCGGCGACCGAGCGGATTGGCGGGAACTGCTGCCAATGGGGTCAGGCGGGGCCTGGAGGCCGAAAGGAGAGTTTGAGCCTTGAGTGTTGACTTGGCTGGGACGGGAGAGCCCACGTCTCTTTTGCGTAGGCGGGCGGCCTGTTTTGTCGCTGATTAGGTACCTGCGGACCGCTAAAGCCTCCGCCCCCTGAACTAATTCCTTAACCCAGAGCTTTGGGATCAGTCCTCGTCGCCGCCTTCCAGAGTATCCAGGAAGAACTGGCCCCCATCAACCACCCCCTTACCTGGGTCCGGAGAAAACCTTTACTAGGAATCCAGTCCCAGGGATGAAACAACCATTCTTATGGGAAAATCTGACCCAAACCATGGTTTCTTGAAGCGGGTGTGTTTGGCCCATTTTGTGAAAAGACGGATGTTACGGCCTGTTTTTTTCCGAGAGACCTCCATTTTGTTAGACAATTTAATAGAGGCTTTGTTCAGTAAATATTGACAAACCTTGCTTGTGCCCCGAATAGAACCATTTTGAAAATGTGTTGCCCAGTGAAGTAGAATTGAGGGGAAACAACGATCCTTTTAGGCGCTTAGGTTAGAGCTTGTATAGAAAACCACTAATGGCTGGATATCTTTTTGTCATAGAGAATTTCTAGATAAGATGAAATGCTGATGCTTTTTTGGTGGTGATAATTAGTAATGTACTCTTTGATATTCTACTCAAATCCATGCTAATATGGAGGAAGGGTCTAGTTCACTACTTTTTCTCTTAAAGACAAAGCCAATACTTGCTCATTTTTGTATGTTGCTTGTTCAGGCAAATAGTTACTTAGCCATTAAAGAAATGCTTTTTTTTGACAAGTTATTTAAATTGTTTGATGTAAGAGAAAAGGCACACTCAACTTTTTAGCAGTCGCTATTATAATTTCCTTGAATGCTTTGCAGCAAAATATGTGAGTAAAACATTTTATCGAATTCAAATGTTTTAGCAGTGTATACTTTGCATGGTTTTTCAGTTTTCCTAGTTCAGTTGTAATAAATACCCACATTTGGAACTTATCTTCGTAGAACGTATAGAAAAATAGGTGTAGATTGCAAACCTACTTGTGGTTGTGTAGAGAGGAGGCAGGATTGGGAAGGAAATGAATTTCATGTGTGTAGTAAACCCTTGAAAGTTAACGTTAATTAAAAATGCCACTGGAGAAACTTATCAGTTACCATTTTTCCCTTTTAGATAAGAATGGTTTTTTATAACATATGGTATTGAGAAGGGACTTAATCCAGAATCTTAGCTAACAGAATAATCTTTGTAGTAAAATTATAGAAATCATTTCATTTAAGACATACTTTACATGATCCTTTTAATCCTAGATGGGTACCGTTTTGGGTACCTTCTGCATGGATTGAATTCCCTAATTTTACTGGGAGGGTAGTTGGATCAGAGTAACTACTATCACCTGATAAATTTCCAAACTAGGCAGCCAATCTAATATTGCAAAGCTGAATTAAAATGTGTGTGTGTATATATATATATGTGTATACATATATATATATATACACACACATACACACATATACGTACATATATATATTTTTTCTATTTGTGTAATTAGCAGACACTTGGGTTTCTTAAAAATCCACTCTGCTTTGTATACAAATAAATTTATATTTTTATGTGTCTGTTACTGGATTTTTTTTTTTTTTTTGCCTCCAGACTAAGAGGATTTACCAATGAACCCATGTTTACAAGTCCACGATATTATTTAGCTGAAATGACTGGATTTTCACTGCTGTGTTGGGCCAGAAGTAAGAAACATACTACTTTCAAGGAAAAGAATTGAATTTTTTTTAGATACCCAAATTAGTTCTTTTATGTATATAAGACAAGAATCAGAGTATTCTTTTCCTTCTTACCAGATAATGAGTTTACATGCTTCATCTTATGATTCAGGACCTTTAAATAATTAGGACTTTTTTTTTTAGCATACAGTCAACTTGAAGTTATCCAGGGATAGGGGGACGTGGATACCTTCCTGAATAACTCATGTAATTTGAAACCATATAATGGGAAGCTTTGTATTGGACACAGGAACAGCTTACAGGGAATGCTGTTGGGTGTCTTTGGTACTAAGAGGTGGAAATGGGGATCCAAGAGGTGGGAGAGAGATGGAAAAGGTAGGTAGGAGGGTATTCAAAGCAGCTGTGTCCAATTTTTTTTTTTTTTTTTGAATCCCAGAGACTGACTATAAAGCAACCAACTGTCATTTTGTCAGGGTGGCAGTAACCACCCCCTCAACTCTTAGTGTCCTGTCTGTGAGGGAATCTGAAGTGGCACAGGAGGCCCAGAGTACTTTCTCTTTTACCTTCTTTGCCCCCCTAATGAAAGATTTATTTCCTCTTCCCCTCCCCCAAATTAGAATTTTTAATTAGTTTCTTTTTAAACTCCTTGGAGATTTAAGTCTGTTAAATGTAACTTACTTTGAATTACTTAAATCGATTAATCATGTAGATTACCTAAACTTTACTGAAATTCTCAGGAATAGGAGTTTTAGTAGGGAAATGGAGAGGTAATTTTGGATCCCTGGGCACTCCCAGAAAGGACAGTCCTGGGTGAGTGGTGGAAGTGGGAGGCTTTGGACAACCAGAGGGCAGCATGATGGTGCTGGGAGGCTGGGCAGGGGGATGACCAGGAGGTGGGAGAGGAATGCATAAGGGAGGTGGGAGGGCCAAAGACAAACTTTGCCTTCTTTGCAATTTTGCCTAGGGCCCTGGTGGTGGCAACCGCCTGTGTGCCACTGAAAATCGTGCCGATGCCTGGCATACTGCATAAATGGAAGCAGGGTACCGCGTGAGTTGAAACATTGGTCACACTGTATAAAGTTTGTATATGTGAATCAGTGTAAGTCATACCCATGTAACCGGGGGTCTGACTGTATTTGGATTTTTCTGATGAGGCGTCGTGGGCTAAGGAAAAGAGCACTGGGCTGAGGCTCAGGAGACCTGGTTTCTAGCCCCAGCTGTACCTCTAATTGTAACTTTGGGTAAGTCACTTAACCTTTTTTGCCTCAAGTTAAATCTATAATTTGTTAACTGAGAAGCCAAGTAATTTCCTATGTTATCCTCAAAAATGTTGAAAAATAAGTATATTTTAAGTTTTTTAAAAGGGAGGAACTGTAACTAGATATAAATTCGTATCTTATTTTGTCTGAAGTTTAAGATACATTAAATTTTATAATTACCTTTGTTTTAGTTGTTAGCATTAATAGAAGGGAGAGGGGCAAGTTGTCTTCCCCGAACATACTCCATTTGAAAGCAGGGAGGAGCAGCACAGGAGAAGTCAAGCGGCAGTTCAGCTGAATTGTCTGTGTGATGGTTGGAGGAACCTAGTGTCCTCACACAGACTGTAGTTACTTTTGTTGGGTTGGTTTAATTGGAAGGATGTCCCTTAGCTAAAGCCCTTCTGCCAACAAATGCAGTTTAGTTATGAGAAGTCTCTGGCCCTGACCCCAGAAAGGCCTTGCAAGGTTCCAGGGATAGGAATTAAACAAAATTGAGGGTGTGAATTTAGATTATATCCTAAGTTTAGCAACTGAAGAAGTTACAGAAGGTAGTTTTGGGGATTAAATACCTCTTAATGGCTTATAACCCTTAAATGGGAACAGAGACCATCTCGTAAAGGTTACACCAGGCCAGAAATGGCATCTGCCCTCAAAAACAACCAGTAGACTAATGGAATTCAGATTATAGATTAGAATTTTATAGCATAGTTAGTTGTCCGTTATGGTTAGGGGAAATTGAAGCTTTCAGATAATTTTAGCTGTTTTTGATGGTAATCCTTCTGACCATATGATGTTCTTGCTCAGTTAATAGAGTACATTAATCATAATTTAATATTTTGGCTGATCACATATATATGGTAGTTGCAGTTTATGGGATGTAAAATTAAAAGGATATGCATCCTAGGAGATACCCAGGAAAATGCAGTTCAGAAAATCATTTATTTGTACCTAGTACAAGTTTAGTGATACGTAACTGTTGAACCTATAGGACAGTATGACCTCGCTGGCTTTCTGCAAAATAAATTATTGAATCAATGATTGAAGTAGCGTTTTCTTCAGTGGATTTTTTTCGTAAAATCATCTTTACTGTAATCTGTGTTCCTTGACTTGTCATCAACACTGAGAGCATTTTCTTTTCATTTTCTCTCATTAACATAATGAATCATATTTATTTCTTGGTCAGTTGTAAGTCATTCTTCTATTCCACTTGGATTGTTCATTTTAAGTGAAGGAGGCATAGCCTTTAATGTGCAAATATACATTTTTTTAAATAATGATGGGCTATATCTAACTCTAGAGCTTGTAAATTCTTTAACATTATAAGAAATTTTAGCAAATATAAGGTTAAGTAGTTAAACATAAACTTAAACAGAGTTTTAGTAAATATTTGATTTTATCGGAAGTCCAGGCATACCAGAACGCTGAAAACTCTGTTAACACCCACATAGTGAATCCATTTAAAAAAACTTTAACTCACTTTGAACTCTGAAAGCTATTTGTCTACAGAGCAGCCCAGGTGATGATAATATCACCTCTTACAACTCTGCATTGTTCTTGGATTCTCCTTTAACACCCACATAGTGAATCCATTTAAAAAAACTTTAACTCACTTTGAACTCTGAAAGCTATTTGTCTACAGAGCAGCCCAGGTGATAATAATATCACCTCTTAAACTCTGCATTGTTCTTGGATTCTCTACAGTTGTTTAGCTCTCCTCAAGTAAATCTATGCTTCTGAGACATTCTTTTGCTTCGGGTAAAAAAATAAAAGCAAAGAAAAATCATTTTGTCTGTCAGCCCATAAGCTTTATAAGCAGCAAGTAAATACTTTGATTTGGTTTGGGTTAGATGTTATATACGGATAAATGGTAGTGAGCTACATGTTCAAGATGGGTAGCAAGAAGTCAAGGGCAAGTAGGTTCATGGATGGGGGTGAGGTTTAGTGAGGGTTTCAGTACCAGGTGGTTCATATCAACGTTAAAGCTTGATGTTCCTAAGGGTTCAGGCAAGTTTGGGGTTGCAAAGATAGGCAGAGGGCTTAAAATAGTAAGTGTGGCCAAGACTAGATAAATGAAGCAGGTACTCCTCAAGAATGGAATTCCAGAAAGGTGCTTGAAATGTTAGTATGTTCATTGAGGACGCATAATTGATTGTATACCCAACTTAGTAGTCTTACTGAGAAGTTGTAGACTGTGAAGATGAGGAAAGTTAGAACATTTTGGGGAGAAAGAATGAGGGAGTGGGAGGGAGGGTAAGTTTATGACAGGAATCTTATGGATTCAGCACCTGCAAAAAAGTCATTCTGTTCCTTTTCAGTTTAAGATATCATACACTGGCAGCTGCTGGGATAGAAATTAGAAGGCAAGGCCAAAATAGATCAGTTAATCAGTTTTGTAAGATTATTGAGGATAGAGAGAAAAGTAGTTTGTAAAAACTCTGAAATTGGCTACAGCTTAGTGTTTTTGTTTTAACTGAGTAACTTATGACTGAAAAGTCAGAGCCATTAGAAAGTAACATGTAACTCAATCAATCAGCCGAATAAATGTTATATTTTTCTATTTAACATGGCCTAGAGAAAGGAGTCTTCAAAACTTTTTTCTTAAAATACTCTTACTAGATACTGATCCTTATGTTCTAATTTAGTTGTGAACCATGTGCAATGATGTTAACCTCTGTGATTCAACATGAAAAGAATTTAACCAGCTGCCCTTGCTGAATCTTTTGTCATGTCTCCTGAATGCATGGTAAATTGTTTTTATTTTCTTGAGACCTCAGGTTTCTGCCGACATCAGTTTTCTCTTTCAGAGTCAAACTCTCCAAAGCTTTGCTTTTCAGTAGAATAGGTTGGATATTTATTGGATAGTATTTACAGTATATATACACCTTGCTGTTCAGCTGCTTCTATATTCTGTCCTACTACTATGATATACCATATACCCTTTTCAGTTACTTACTTGAGGGTGTTTAGATCAGGGTTGGCACTATGGCCCACCTGCTTTTTGTAAATAAAGTTTTGTTGGAACACAGTCATGCCTATTTGTGTATATATTGTCTGTAGCTGCTTTGCCTTACAACAGCAGAGTTGGGTAGTTGCAACAGAGATATATAGCTGGTAAGCTTAAAATATTTGCTATCTGGCCCTTTAAGAAAAAGCTTTTTGACCATTGTTCTAGATCAGTGTTTATCAAAACTGTGGTGCCCAGATCATCAACCTTAGCATCACCTGGAAACTTGTTAGAAACACATATTCTTGGACGTACCACCCCAGGCCTACCAAATCAGAAGTTCTGGGGATGGGGGCCAGCAATTTGTGTTTTAAGAAGCCTTTCATGTGACTCTGATGCACATTAAAAGTTTGAGAAACTCTGTTCTGGATAAATGTTTTCCAAATGTAAATCACATATATCACCTGTACTATTTTTTACCCTGTTTTCTTTTTGTTTAATTTTTTATGTCAGCTCACTTTCTGAAAATTTAAGCTAATTTTAAAATGAAAGTTTATGTCACCAGAAAAATAAATTCAATGAAAAACAACATGGTGTTATGAGATAACTAGAGTCTGTTGTCACTTACCCTATGCTAAAAATTAGAACTCGTTAGCTGTATTAAGTACGTACTAAGCACCAAGTGGAAACTTTTTTCTTGCCTTAATCATGATAAATAATCACTAGTGATTGAGTGGTGTTTAAAATGTCATGTTGGTGAAGTCATATAACATCTAAAATTATTTTTTGTCCAAATCCCGTACTTTAGGAAATACTGTATTAGTTGCTCATACGGAAGGAAAGCTGCTTGAACTGTATATACCTAAGCCACTGGGTAGAAATGACTTTTCCTTAGAAATAGACAGAAATACACACCCATGAGATGGAGAGATATAGAAGTCCCCAGAGAGGTCCATCTAGACTTCTAGGATGAAATTACGTATTTAGCTTCATCTTACCTTTCCATTAATGTTTTGGTCCATGGTGGTCAGCAATTCTGCAGGATTTCACCAACTTCTTCCGCAGTGGGATTGTGAAAGGTGCTGGCTGTGAGAAAAGCTGATTATTGAAGAAAACCCCTGGACTAGAAACTGGGGGGAAGTGCTGTGATTCTGCATTATGGACCGGAACCAGCAAGGCATGCTTACTAGAAAAACAGTTGATTCACCTCAGTTTTTAGAATTTTGAGAAATTCTGGTATGAAAATAAATCAAATGATTTAATTTGCCTCATAGTATTAGAGGGAATACTTCCCCAGACATGGTGTTCTGATACTGGCCGATGTGTTTTAGGGTGTAGTAATTGCTGGGACTAGAACCTGAATGTCCCTAGGTTGCTGAGTTGCTTCACTTTTTTTCTTGCGTTCTTTTTCTTAGAGATTATGGACGTACTTGCTTCTGTTGCCGTTTGACTCTGCAGTAAAGTAGTGACATAGGACTCTAATTCTCGAGGGACTGAGAGTCCAGTAGGGAGTGAAGATTGCACATGAACAGTTACGTTTATTTTTAAGTGAGAAATTCTGTGGTACTGATTGCATATAGGTGTCTAATTTTGAAAAAAGTTTTTTAAAAAATATAAAAGACCACCAAACACCTATAGGAGAACAAGTGTTATTTGTTGATTAAGTAAAGTGTTACAAATGAAGTCGCTCATGTTCTCCTTCACAGTTTCAGTCCTTTCCCCCAAAGGCAATTCTTGTGACTGTGTCACGGATTTCCACGGTTTTCCTGCTCTGTTGTTTGAATGGTTGTAAGGCTCAGTCTCCTTCATGGTAATCTCTGTTTTTCATTTTAACTTCCTTTATCATTGAGTTGTCTGTTGCCTCTGTCCTTTGATATTCTTATTTATTTTTCCTTTTTATTTCTTCATTAGTTTTAGATTTGGGGAGGCTCTGCTTAGCGTTTATAGCTATCACCAACTATGGAGAACTTGTCTCTTTAATAGACAAATCAGCCAATTACTTTTTCTTTGGTTCTTTTCAGCTATTTCCTCATAGCCAGAGATAGCTTTCGTTACTTCTAATTTTGTGTATAAAAAGTTCTGGATGATAGAAGGCACCAGATATCCAGAGTACGAGTGTTATTGTATCAGAATTGCAGCTCTGCAAGTAAGTATCAAAATATGAAATTTAGCAGGCTGCAACTTTTTAATGACTGACTTCCCTTTATGACATATACCATAAAACAAATTGTATATAATCCACTTTTAGGACTAAATTTGTGGGTAACTGTTTATTCAGGCTTTTCTAATGTGTGTCTTAAATCTAAGAGGAGGAATATGTTGATCTCCTAAAGCATATATCCCCCTGGAAGAAATGTGATGGCATTGAGCCCTGCCAGTGACCAAGATTCTGTGCTTGTATAATGAGGGAAGATAGGGTTGTGGCAGGGGTGGAATAGAGCCCTTGGAATGTAGCTACTTCAGTATTTCTTTCTGCACATTTCCTTCACCATTCTGTTAGCTCTTAAAGACCCTGAGCTTTTCGTCCTGATACCCAGGCTGTTTCCCAGTCTCATTCCTTATAATTTTTTTATATGGATTTTCATAGACAAGTAGGCTGATAGATTTAAAAAATTATTTTAGCATTATTAATCTTTGGTCATATTCAGCAAGAATGAACTTGTTTTGGAAATTTCTTCTGCAGTGGGCATTGCATTTTTAAAATGTCGGGCTTGTCATGGTGATTATGGTGGGGGTGATATTGGTACCTATTTGTAATGATAAACCTGTAGGACCATATGAAAGAATTAAGAGGGATGGCCTTTCAGTACCCTTATTTTTTGCATTTTCTGGGGGAAAGGAAAGCCTCTACTAATACTCAGTATGATTTTATAAGTTCTGTTAGAAAGAATGACTTGATACTACATTTGGAAGGGAGAATGCCTTAATTAGTTTTTCCCGCTGCCATCTTTGGCTGAGTATTTTTTCTTTCCTTTTGTAATAAATGTATTCCTGAAAAGTTTGACATGTATCGAGTCCTATTAAATGTTTTTAAAGCATCAGTAATCATATAATGTTAAGACATGGTAGTGAATCTTTTCAAAAAATAAACCCTATACTTTGTACTATATAAATATACAATGAATTAAACTGTATTTATTAACAAGGTAACATGGAGTAATAAGAGTTTTTTCTTTTAAGGTTATTATAAAAGGGTTCTTATAGGTGAGCTTTAGGCTAAATTCTAAAGGAACAACAAAGGTAGGTGGGAGATGTTAGTGGATTTGGTGAGACTATTGGAGGAGTGTGTAAAAATGATCGAATTTGTTCTTTACTGTAATAGTTACAGTGAAGCAGTAGCTTTTATCTTGGTTCCACATGAAGACATAGGGGTTTACTTGTCCATATGAAGACATGTGTTTACTGCACAGGACAGGTCTCTTCCTGCTCTGTTACTAGACTAGAAGTTGGTCTTTATATAGTTCCCACATTATTATGTGGAGTCCTAGCTTATGTTGTAGGTAATAAGAAGGTGGAACATTTGAAGATTTGAGGGCACAGGGAAATGAGAAGCTTTAGGCTTATTCACTTCTCCTTCTAGCTCTGGCTTTCCTTTCACTGAGAGGGTATGGAATTTATTTCAGAGGGAATGTGCCTGCCCTGTCCCAAGCCAACAGTGACACGTGGCCCCTAACAAGTATGCCTGTGGGGAGGGCTTTGGTTGTCACATTGGAGAATGTGAGAGAGCTTTTCCTCTTCTGGCCCCATTTATAAACTAGGATGCTTCCATTTGCTTTGTGTGCTGTTGAGTTTTCTCTTCTCTGTTTTCTCTAAGCTAAGCTCTTAGCTGATTCTGTACAAAAGAAATACTAGTTGTTTTTATAAATTGCTTGCCATTAATGCCTGATAAAATGCGGTAAAATAAGGATTCTGCATACCATTATATATGTCAAATATTACAAAGTTTAAGGTTCTTTTGAAATTACAATACTAAACTCAGTTCACTTTTGCTTAGCCTTCACAGTTGTTGATCACATAGCATGGTCATCCACTCACAGCTTAAAAAAATACAGGGAGCATCGGAGAGAATGGGTAAAGTAAAATTTTGATGTTTTTAAAATAGCACCTAAATCTATGAAAGTTGATTTGATTTATTGTTTGTATGGGTGGGAGAGGGTGGTTGGCGCTGGAAGGGAGGGGGTGGATATTGGGAAAATAGCATGCACCATGTAAAATGATGTCAGATACCACCTAGGCTAAGATTTTTAAGTGTTGCTACTATAGTTTAAGTCTGTTTCAGAAAGGGCAGGACCATAAAATGGCAGTGTTGGGATTTACAGTGGGTTTATCTTTCCCTCCCTACAGATTGAAGGGGATTTTGAGAATAGCAATATTTGAGTAGTTTGGACAGAAGCCTCCTTTTTAGAGTGGGCTGTCCATATTCCCTGAGTAAAACTGCCTCAGTAGCACCTCATGCTCTGTTAACGTGACTGAAAGACCTTGAGAGGAATAATATTTATTCTAGTTTTTATTGTATACCTATGACTCAGGTGTTCTCAAATATAGGTTATGATTCGTGAAACTCATGAAGGGGTTGAACAACAGAGGTTAAGAGAGTTGTTACTCTGAAGGTAGTTGCTTGGTAGAAAAAACATTAATAGAAATTTTGATGCTTCCATTCAGATGAAGAACACTTTTCCTTTCAAAGTTCTAAATCAAGTTTTTAATCTCATCATTATAGTTATGTACAAAGCCTAATTAATTAGTATTACGGAGGTCATAGAGAAGAGAGCCTGCCATGTTTTTATGGAGAGGGCATTTTGTTGTTGTGAACTCAAATAACTTGGTCTAACCTCCGCCCCATTATTTTTAAACTTTTTTCTTTGTTTACACATTTAAAATCTGGGTGCAGAAAAAATTAAGTCAGATGTTACCCTAAAAATATTTTTCTTGCCCCAGCTTTGCTATTCCCCTACATGAAGCCATTTGCCAAAGCCAGATACGACTTACTTATTGTTTCCCAAACCTTCCTGCCTCTATAAGCTTTGTCAAAGGTATTACCGCCAGTTTGGAATGCTCTTCTTTCCCCTTTCCTTTGGTCTAAGTCCTGTCTTTCCTTCAAATAATGGCTTCTACTCATTGCATGAAGCCTTCTCTAACCTCTTCAGTCCTTGGTGGTCACTCTAAGTCTTAGAATTCCTGAAGTACTACTATTTGGTAGTATTTCATCCATTACAGACATTCATCTGGCACTTGGATCATGCTTCCTTTTGTTATTACTTGTT
Source organism: Neophocaena asiaeorientalis asiaeorientalis (assembly GCF_003031525.2). Classification (NCBI taxonomy): domain Eukaryota; kingdom Metazoa; phylum Chordata; class Mammalia; order Artiodactyla; family Phocoenidae; genus Neophocaena; species Neophocaena asiaeorientalis. The sequence continues at coordinate 1,120,049 of NW_020173036.1, read as the reverse complement.
ACTGCATTTAAATATCCTGTTTCTCTAGGAAAATGAGGGGCTCCTTGAGGGTAGAGAGCTTGTCTTAAATGCCTCTTTGTAATCCCATTGCCTAGCACAGAGGATATGTTCAGCATTGGGCTTGATTCTATTATTTGGATCCAATATTAGTGTAACAGAGCAATTGTTCTTTTAACTTAGGTTATTTTTATAATGAATATATACCCAGAAAACCCAAAGATAAAGTACATTGAATTAATAAAGTAATTCCTTGTATTATAAGGAGATTTGGTTCATATTTGTTCCTTATTAATTATAGTTCCCCCCTGCCCCCTCCTTTGTTTTTTAGTGGGTGCTGTTTTACCTAGTTTCTTTTGAAAAACATGGTTTGGGCCAGATATATTGACAGTCTATATTACTAGTATTTTTATTTTAAAATTCTTTGTTGGTTTAGCCAGATTATACTTTCATGGCTTAAGCCCAAATAAAATACATTTATTAAATACTGTATGGTAATATAGTCAAATTATTTTAAAATGTTAACCTTAAAGTCTCTCAAGTAAAATTTAAAAAATATCAATAAACATATTCAGTTGCTAGTCCCTCTCAGGGTATTTCTATATCTCAAATTATTAGGAATTTTATTATTTCATTGTTACAAAGATTTCTGTACTGTACAGGCTGATATTTGATAGCTGTATTTATTGTGTTTGCTGCAGTTATCAAATGTTTATAGAGCAACCATTCGTATGTAGTGAGGAGTTATTTAAAAATACTTTTTGGCATTTATAGAAACTGACACTTAAAGGTCCTCAGGGATAATTTTGCTTAATTCATATTTGGAATTGTTCTCATTTTATCTGGTAGCAGTGTCTTCAAGGCACATATGTCTTAATATTAGATTTATGTCGTGATTTCAGAGGAAATGTTTGACTAGTAAAACTTCAGAGAATCTTGATTTTAGTCGAAGGCCTGGCTTGTCATATTCTTGAGCCATTAGTTTGACAAAGCACTGAAACAATACTGCTGTTGCATTACTGAAAAACTTAGAAACTTGTAGCTGGGAGACTTCTAGATACGTAAGGTTTTTTTTCTTCAAAAATTTGTATTATCTTTAAATTTCTTAGCATAATTTGGGTACATGCGAGAAAGCAAAAAGCCTCTAATAAAGCATTGCCATTCTGGTGTGAGCTCATCAGAGTACCATTCTGACATGAGCTTAAGGCCCTCACCAAAGTCTTGATGAAATATACTTTATAAAAAAGCATTTTTCAAAACCCCAGTTTGCCCAAGGACCACTTTTCAGAGCTCCAGCCTTGGACTTTTACCTGTGATCAGTCATATTCTTCTCTAGGGTTACACTTGTTAAGTCAATATTTTAGAACAAAACAAAACAAAAAACCCTGATTTTGTTCACTTTTGTTTTCATATACAAGAATCTTTACAGTCAACATGTACTTCTAGATGCTATATTGAAATTGCTGGCAGAGTCTATTCTATACAGACTGAACAATCTGGCCCCTTGTTTTATTTGTAAAGGTTCAATGTATCTATGCCTGCCTACTTCAGTCTGCAAGGGAGTGTCAGAAAGGCCCCGCATTCGCCGAGCCGTGAGTTATCACTAACTTTTCAGATGTGTTAATGAATGTGGAACAAAAGCAGTTGTGTTTAAAAGGAAAAAAGGACCATCAAAATAACCTTTATTATAGTAGCAGGCGTGAACACTAAATTATTCCAAATTGTGGTGTCAAAAATAACCTACTTTAACTAGAGACTAGCCTCTAGAAAACCTATTGTTGAACTGCTCTGAAGCTATCATTTTAGCTATAAATTACTATTCTTAAAATTTTATAAACCTGGTTGTAAATTAATATGTTCTTTAAGTCTTTTTAACCAAATTAAAACAATTTGAACAAAATCTTACCCCGCCTAAAAATGATAGTATTTAGTTGACTTTGAGTTAAGCTCTTCAAAATAAGACCATGTGAAAGGGGTAAAGTTTTAACCTTTTTTGTTATTCACATGTGAAAAACAAATTAATTTAGATAATTGAATCACTTCATAGATGAAAGTTTTTAGTTCAGTGGTGTTTAAAGTCTATTTTGATACCAACAGTTCTCGCTTCAGTAATTCACCAGTAGGTTTTCATTCATCAATGGCGATATCAGTTTAAGGCTAAAAATAAAACACGTTCATTTCCTAGGGCTTATCATTTTACTTAGAGGAAATGTCCTTAAGAGTCCCCCCACCCCCCAAAGAGATTCTAAGCAAAAAAAATGTAACTAACATCTATATTTTGTTAATATAGTTACCTTTCTTTTTCTTAGATTCTTTAAAGTTTGGAGTAGATAGGCATATTTGATTAGGTTGGGTGCTTCTGTTGCTTAGGAGGTGTATTATGTTAAATGAAGACAGAATGAATTTAAATGTACCCGGTTTGGCCATATATAGCACAGACTACATAAAACTTGGAGGTGTGGGACCTTTGGAGGCATTAAAGTTAACATTTCATTTAGGCAGTATGCCTTTGTTTGACTGGTGTGTAAGTCCTTCTTCCAGGTTTGTACGCTCTTAAACACGTTATTCTACCCTCTCTAACTCCTCCCAGCAGCAAAAGGGAGACACTTCAGCTGGAACAAAATAGTGGAAGAAATGGCGTCTGGGGTTCAGTGGGGATTCGCAGTGTGTATGCAATGTTTGCAAGATTACTTTTTATGTTTTTCAATTAATGTAAATAATTAAAATATAAATCAGTGCTTAGTGTCAAGTAGGGAACATTGTATACCAGTAGAAATTCTCCTAGTGGGCCTGCTGCAAGTCACTTAACCTCTTGGGGCCTCAGTTTCCTCATCTGCAGTATGAAGGAGTTGGACTCGATAATCTTTAAGGTCCATTCCTGCTCTACATGCTATGCTTTTCTGAAGTACTCTGTTTAACAGAATGCATTGCTTTCCCACTTTGACTATTTGAATTACATGTGCAGTACACATACTGCAACTGCATGTTGTCTAAAATAGTTTTTCTGTAGGATATTATATAAAAACTAACCCCTCTTGAGCTGATTTATAAATGTGTGTGTGTATAGCCACACATAAAAAGCTAGTGATGGTAGGGCTCTCAGAAAATAAATATTTTCCAGTTGTCTAACCTTGAATGTTATTAACTTTCCTCTATTACAGGAGATACTACTCGTCAACGAATCAAATTCAGTGATGACAGAGTATGCAAGAGTCACCTTCTGAATTGTTGCCCCCATGATGTCCTGTCTGGAACTGTACGTGTTTATTAAATCTATTGTTTTGTCATTGGTATACTACGAAAACAAACTATTTGATAGTCTTAATTTCGTGTCACATTATTATGCAGTGATTTTTTTTTAAACACTTGTTAGCGCAGCAATTTGCATCCCTTATATTCAGGTTGATAATTTAGATCTGCAATAATTGGATTCCTCACAAAAATGATTGCTGAGTTTTACTTTATAATTTTTTCCATTCTTCAGAGCAAGCTTTTAAAAAGCATTTCTTATGTGAAACATAGAGGCAGTTATTATACAGCAGTTGCACTTTTAGTTTAGAAATAATATAAATGATTTTTTTGTTGTTGTTGGTACGCGGGCCTCTCGCTGTTGTGGCCTCTGCCGTTGTGGAGCACAGGCTCCAGACGCGCAGGCTCAGCGGCCATGGCTCACGGGCCCAGCCGCTCTGCGGCATGTAGGATCTTCCCAGACCGGGGCATGAACCCGTGTCCCTTGCACCGGCAGGCGGACTCTCAACCACTGCGCCACCAGGGAAGCCCTGTAAATGATTTTTTAAATTGTTTACTTCACTGTTGAGCAGAGTAGACTTTCATCCAAAACAGTATACATTTTTATTAAGATTTGTGCATATTTGAATGTGGGGAAAATATACTGGTAAATACTTCGGCAGGCGGACTCTCAACCACTGCGCCACCAGGGAAGCCCTGTAAATGATTTTTTAAATTGTTTACTTCACTGTTGAGCAGAGTAGACTTTCATCCAAAACAGTATACATTTTTATTAAGATTTGTGCATATTTGAATGTGGAAATCATTGTGGGGAAAATATACTGGTAAATACGTAAATTTACACAATTTGTGAGTATTGTTGTCGGTTAAAATTCACTTATATTGCTTACTCCTAATGATGTAAAGCTCACTTAATTTAAGTTCTATATCTAGTGATGTTGGTTAATCTTAGAGCATCATTTTAATTTGGTAGATAAATCACATGATGATGGACCTATTTAAATGGGACAGAGGATTTGATTCCCTGGCTTTTGGATTTGATTGAAATGATAACTCACTTTCAAGAGCTTCCATTCACAAGGATAGCAGAGGAGGGCTGGTAGGGCCTAAATATTTAGCTGACTTTGTCATTTGTCTGAAATGAAGAAAAGATTTCAAACTTCCATTTGCAGAAGCAATGAGTTCCCTTAATTAAAGATGTCTAAATTAGTGGTTTCTTCTTTTTTTTTGGCCGTGCCACGTGGCATGTGGGATCTTAGTTCCCTAACCAGGCATGGAACCCGTGCACCCTGAAGTGGAAGCTCAGAGTCTTAAAGAGTGGTTTCTTCCTGATAGGAGGAGTTAAATACCCCAAATACATAAGTATCAAGGCATTTTTGATCGAAAACACCACTTTTTCCAATAGTGAAGACTGTCGAAACTATATTATGTTAAAAGGAATAGAAGAGCTAACATTTAAAAAATATGTAATACTTAAATTTTTTTAAGTATAGTATTGAAAGGGAAGACATCCAGTTTCTGAGCACTTGAATTAGGACTGTGACAGATAATTAACCCTCATATCTGCTCTTTAGAATTTCCATAATTAAAGTATTTTCTACTCTGCTATAATACAGTTGAAATCTATAATATTAGTAATTATCTGTAGTATTATTTGATTCTTCACATTTATTATTGAATTTAACATTTAATGATATTTAAGGCTAAATTATCACTTCAAATGAATTTTGAGGATAAGATTAATTGATAAAATGGCAGAATTTAAATTTTAGTACTTTAAAACCAGCCGTAGCAAGACTTTGACATATTATTATATTCTTCAGGTGTGGCATTAATAATAATGAAAAAAATCTGCCATCACAATTGTACTTTTACATTCTATAATGTATACAGTGCAGTCACATTCATTTATTTTTCAAAATAATTCTTTTGGGTGTATGTTCCATAGTTAGCCTTAATGACAGTAAAGTGATTTATTCAGCATTATTTAGTTGTATTGATTTAAGGTAAAACTGGAACCAAACCCAAATTTTCTGAGCTGTAGTTTTATTCAACATGTTTTCTACTCTGTAGGTAATACTTAATCCTTCATCAAGTTAAATAAAAAGGATTAGTGTTGGTCTTGGACTTTCCTTCTTATAAAATTCTTGCTGGTGGATTTGTAAGAAGCACATTTTTTCAAATTTTAATATCTCTGAAATATGCATCTTAAAATTGATGATAGAAAAACACTTTTAATTTGTAACATTTTTCTTATAGTACAGAATTTAATGATGAGGCTTAAAATTGATGGTGTCTTGGATCACATGAAAAACAGTTAAGGAAAGCCCTTGGAAAGGCACTTGCCAGGGAAACTCTGTATGAGAAATATCTCCTTTTTGTCATCTTAATAGGCAAGAGATTGTCATATGTAAGGATGGGGTTAAGTGGTTGTGAACCTCTTAAGCAGAGTTTTAAGGGCTGGCTCTAGGACTTTGTAAGAGTGCAAGGTTGTCACAGTGTGATGTCCTTGAGAACTTGAAATCATCCACAGAGTGACTTTCTCATGACCCTTATTACTAAAAAGGGCTATTTATAACAGTTTATCCTATGTACAAATGGTTTGTAATTACAGAGCTCAGACTTCTTTAGCATCTAGTCTCTGTAGAACACACGCTGTTCTGGCACGGAATCTAATAGTTCACACTTCTGTGTGTTGAAGATGCTTGTTTATTTATTTATTTTTGACGTTAGATCAAGGATGAAAAGAACTAAATTGTAACTTTTTATAATACTTTTTCTTTGTTGTGTAACTGAAGGTTGCCCTTTAGTTTTCCAGACCTTGTTCCTCAGATCTGTCACTTCCAGCAGAATATGACTCATCAATATTCTGGATTATTTAGCAGAATAATACACAGAAATATATTCTTTGGCTTATTATTATTATAAAAAGGTTGAACTTTATACCGAGCACTTGGAGATGAAGAGTATCGTTTCTAAAAATATACTCATAACTGACAGTATGGAATATTTTTGGAATTCAGCTTTTTTTTAAAATAAATTTATTTACCTTTATTTATTTATGTTTGGCTGCGTTGGGTCTTCATCGCTGCTTGCAGGCTTTCTCTAGTTGCGGTGAGTGGGGGCTACTCTTCATTGTGGTGTGCAGGCTTCTCATTGCGGTGGCTTCTCTTGTTGCAGAGCATGGGCTTTAGGCGTGCAGGCTTCGGTAGTTGTGGTTCACGGGCTCAGTAGTTGTGGCGCACGGGCTTAGTTGCTCTGCGGCATGTGGGATCTTCCCGGACCAGAGATAGAACCCTTGTCCCCTGAATTGGCAGGCGGATTCCCAACCACTGTGCCACTAGGGAAGTTCCTGGAATTCAGCTTGATGAAAATGCCCCTGTAACATTTTACCATTCTTTAGTCTGGTACTCTGGTATAACTAACTTTTTTTTTTTAATTTTATATTGGAGTATAGTTGATTTACAATGTGTTAGTTTCAGGTGTACAGCAAAATGATTCAGTTATATGTATATCCATTCTTTTTCAGATTCTTTTCCCATGTAGGTTATTCTGCTATAACTGACTCTTAAGCTAACAAATTAATTAGAGGAGGTAAAATGTAGAACAGAGAATCAAAATAATTGTGTGTATATGTATCTTTAGATTATGGTTTTTATAAGAAGCATGAATATTTCTATAATTAGGAAGTTTTTGTATTTCAAAGGCATGGATTATTTTCCTGTTCATCCAGAATTTTTTGTTTTAGTCTCACTCTTCTCCTCCTTTGGAACAATTAGTTTTCTCCCTCTTCTATTTACCATGCAGAAAGTAGACAGCATCCCCTTTCAGATTTAGGCAAAACAAAAAACCTAAGTACAGTTGTCCCCCTGCCCCCCCCAAAAAATGAACCACATTATTTCTCGCACATATATTCCCTAAGGAAAGATAAGTATATTGACGTGCTTAAAAAAAAATCTTTCCATCTAGTTCCTAGTGATCTAGGAAAAGGATATATGATAGTAATAATTTACAGAAGGCATTAAATCTAAAGCAGAAACTTGAGATTAAGATCTGCAGAGATGGAAATATATACTCTCATAATGCATCTATCCTAAATTCAGAAGTGGCCACTACTAATTCTTATAGCCTTCATCATAGTATAATTTTAGTGTTGACAGGCCATCATGTTTTCTAGTGTAAGGCCATCTTTTTTTTTTTTAACATCTTTATTGGAGTATAATTGCTTTACAATGGTGTGTTAGTTTCTGCTTTATAACAAAGTGAATCAGCTATACATATACATACATCCCCATATCTCTTCCCTCTTGCGTCTCCCTCCCTCCCACCCTCCCTGTCCCATCCCTCTAGGTGGCCACAAAGCACTGAGCCGATCTCCCTGTGCTATGCAGCTGCTTCCCACTAGCTATATGTTTTACATTTGGTAGTATATTTAAGTCCATGCCACTCTCTTACTTCGTCCCAGCTTACCCTTCCCCCTCCCCGTGTCCTCAAGTCCATTCTCTATGCCTGCGTCTTTTTTGTTTTTGTTTTTTGCGGTACGCGGGCCTCTCACGGTTGTGGCCTCTCCCGTTGCGGAGCACAGGCTCTGGACTCACAGGCTTAGCGGCCATGGCTCACGAGACCAGCCGCTTCGCGGCATGTGGGAACTTCCTGGACCCGGGTATGAACCTGTGTCCCCTGCATTGGCAGGCGGACTCTCAACCACTGCGCCACCAGGGAAGCCCTGGCCATCATTTTATATAGATAGAAAAATTAAGGTTCAGAGAAATTGTCTTTGTCAGATGTCTCACAAAGAATCACAGTATATTACACCACACAGGAATCTTAGGGTTATTTTAATCCGAATACTTTTTTAAATGTTTTTTGTTGTGTTGTTAGTTGTTTTAGATAACACAGTTACCTAAGACAGTGACTTTAAGAAGTTTCTGAAATGTCCTTAGAGGTACCTCATTCACTGAGGACCTGGGGACAGGCCAGTCTTTCCTATTTTGATGGGAATTTTTACACATTTTAAATACAGGGATTTTTCCATGACATTTTGTTTTTATAAAGAGTCTGCAGCTCTGAAATAAAATTTAAGAAAAGCTGATATTGTGAAATACTTAGGGACAGGAATATAGTAAAATTTTATCTGCCTTTTGAAGTGATTGGATGGGAGTATTTATTGGTTGTCAAAAATCCTGAGTTGATTTTACGGTGTCCCCAGTAGGTTCTGGGTTTTATCCAAAATGAAGTTTTTATTAATTGAAACTCCTTTATTGTTTCTCTAACGCTTTCTTTTAAGGCCTGGTTATAATCAATTCCTTGGATACCTACAAACCTGAACTTTAAAACTGCTGAAGTCTCTTTGATAGTACAAATTTAAAGGAGCCATGAAAGTTTAGAGAAGCAGAATAAGTGATAAGAACTAAACCTGCACAGAATTTTCTCAGCCACTCAGTAGAATATAAGTTTCATAGTAAGGGCAAGGACATTTTGTTCACTGCTATATCCCCAGCATCTAGAACGGTGTCCCTCCATTGTGTTAAATGAATAATCAATCACCCAGAAGTAGAAAGTGAAATAAATGTTCCAAAAACTAACTTTGAGTTTCAACAATTAATGACTGTGGAAAAAGTATTACCTTCTAACAGATAAGGAGCTGGAGGGTATTCTTTTTTTTTTTTTTTTTTGCGTTACGTGGGCCTCTCACTGTTGTGGTCTCTCCCGTTGCGGAGCACAGGCTCAGCGGCCGTGGCTCACGGGCCCAGCCGCTCCGCGGCATGTGGGATCCTCCCGGACCGGGGCATGAACCCGCGTCCCCAGCATCGGCAGGCAGACTCTCAACCACTGTGCCACCGGGGAAGCCCTGTAGAGTATCTTGATATTGAGTTGTGTATCAAAACATGACAGCAGTGGTTTCACATGCAGATGTGAGAAAATTCGTCTATAGACAGTTTAAACTCATAACCTCTTCTCCGGAAAGGGTTTGTTTTGGGATACTTAGGCGTTTTTAAACAAGTGTTTTTAACATTAGACCAGGTGGTCTAGTGGTTAGGATTTGGCACGTTGACTGCTGTGGCCCAGGTTTAATTTAATCCCTGTTCAGGGAACTGAGATCCCAGAAGCCGCCATGGCATGGCCAAAATTAAAAAAAAAAAGAAAGAAAACAAAACATTGGCCCAGATGACTGGCTTGAATTTTTTTTTTTTAATTTCTATGACCGTCAATTTCTAGAGCTTCCAAATTTGCAAAACTGCCAGATAGCCCAGGTTTTTACCAGATCTGGATTTTGAAGTGTCCTTATATTAATCAGATTTGCTGCTTATATTTTATTCTCGGTTTCTTACAAAAATACGCATCCCTTTAACAAGCAGTAAACCAAAAATACATTTGGTGCTTAGGAAATCAGAGGCGTATTAAGAGCTTCCCAGTGAATAATTAGAGCTTTACTGTTAAACTTTAAAAACCCAGTCCTGTATATAATTTGGAGTATTGTTGGCAAATTGACACATGAATACCCTGAGCTGTTCAACTTGGGGTACTTCTGTCCTTGGGAAATAACCTTTTTCTGTTATTGAGAATAATCTTGCAGTCATTAATTTCATATTCTTAAAATAAGTTAATATACTTCAGGCTTATGGAAGTGATTTTTTTAAGGGGACCCAGAGACCATGTGTTCTAGAATCTTGTTCTAGTTCAGTCTGTCTCTAATTGAAGTTGGTCAGCATGTTTGTCCGTGACTTGGATTAATGGTTAAATACAAATATACATACATGTAAATAAGATGAACTATTGTGCTGATGTCCAGTCTTTGTAGATCAAATACAAGTTAATTTTACTCTAATTTTTATTCTGTATGGCACGAACCCATGTCCCCTGCATCGGCAGGCGGACTCTCAACCACTGCGCCACTAGGGAAGCCCGAGGAGTCTTTTTAAACTTCATTAATAGAAAATTTCAACTATAAGTAAAAGTAGAGTTGTTGTATAATGAACTTCATGTACCTGTATGCCAGCTTCAGTAAATATTTTACACACAGCTACCTTATTTCATTTATAATTACGTATGTCCTCTGTCCTGCTGTTTGTTTTGGCTTTGTTTTTGTTTTTTATTTGTTTTGTTTTGGCTGCATTGGGTCTTTGTTGCTGCGTGCGGGCTTTCTCTAGTTGTGGCGAGCGGGGGCTACTCTGGCAGGCGGACTCTCAACCACTGCGCCACCAGGGAAGCCCGGCAGGTGGATTCTTAACCACTGTGCCACCAGGGAAACCCCCTGTTGTTTTTTGAAGTGGATCTTAAATCTTGGACCTGTCATTTAGGATGACTCTTGAAACATTACAGAGTAGCAAAGACCCATAATTTCCAAGCAAAGCAGAGTGAGGTCTGGAAGTCATTGTTCAAGCAGGTTGTTTTTCATAGCCTTGATACTTTGTCAGCATGTTTCACTGTCACATTTATTTCTCTCTCTCTCTTTTTTTTTTTGGCCACGCCATGGCAGCTTGTGGGTTCCCCAACCAGGGATTGAACCTGGGCCCTCGACAGTGAGAGTGCAGAGTCCTAATCACTGGACCGACGGGGAATTCCCACACGTTTGTTTTTCTGTACAATGATTCTCAATAAATGCTTATTACCTAAGAACCAGGAATCGCCACTTAGTAGTCCCTGAACTCTCTAGATCTTTTTTGGAGACAGGCACAGTTTTATAAACTGCATTTTAAACAACTCTGAAGAAACTAGTGTGTTCTCTGAGGCTATTCATTGAGAAAGGTGGGATAGAGTTATAAATGCATCATTTGGAAGATGTAGACAATGAACACAGAGCAAACACATGGTAAGAACCAAAAACTTGAAACGTTTTTATTACACAGGTGATTAACCACAAACATCAAGCAAAGTCATGGACTGTCTTATCACTGGAAGTATTTTTTTAAATGTGATGCATTCTGTCTTGATGTGCAGGTGGCAAGATCAAATGACTTAGTATAATCCTTTCTGTTGGGTTGGCCAAAAAGTTTGTTTGGGTTTTTCTTTAAGATTGTTAGGGTTTTCCAGTAAGATCTTACGGAAAAACCTGAACGAACTTTTTGGCCAATCCAATAATTTGATGATAGTTACTCACGAAGGGATCTTTTTAAAGCATTTGGTGTTTACCTATATTGAATAAAACATCTTGAATATATATTACCCCATAGACGTTTTTGGTCTACAGGGTCAAAAAATATAAGCATATATGTTGATGTATTGGATAATGTAATTTGTAAAATATCCAAATTCAGGTAGGTTTTTATGTGTCACCCCCCCCCCTTTTTGGTATTTATTATAACAGTGTTTGCAGTAATGAAATTTAGGTAATAATGGAATTAAGCAGAGAAAGAAATAGGAAAGGGCAAGCAAGAGGTATCAGATTAATGAGGGCTAAATGGAAAAAGTAAAGAGAATTCACAGTAAAAGTTAAAAAAATTCCCCTTCAAGAAGTGATTTATCTCTCTGAGAGTGTTGCTAATTGCTGAGATCAGCATTCATTCATTTATTCACTTAAATACTTATTGAGGACCTACTATGTGCCATGTGCAATGCTGGGGATACAGAAGTGGACAGGGGTTTCTGTTTTAGTGATGGGGGCTTACATTCTAATGTTCTTTCACAACCAAGTGTGAAAAGAAATAATGTGATTTCAGGCATGATGTTAAGTGCTGTGACAAAAATGTGTAGTTAAGTCTGAGACAGTGGGCTTAGGTCTGAGACAAGGGGCTACACTGACAGTGAGTGGAGAAAACTTTTTTTGGTGAAATGACATTTGAAGAGATCTAAATGTGAAGAAAAGAAGCCAGTCATTCCTGAGTGGAAATGAATTTATCATATGTTGCCTCCACACAGAAACTTTTGGTGGTTCCCTGTTATTTATATGGTCAAAATCTAAAATCTTTAGTAGGTCTCTCTCTCCCTTGAATGAATAAATCAGTTTGGTCCTCTGTTTTGACCAGACTGATTTATTTGTTTATTTTGCGTTACGCGGGCCTCTCACTGCTGTGGCCTCTCCCGTTGCGGAGCAGAGGCTCAGCGGCCATGGCTCACGGGCCCAGCCGCCCTGTGGCATGTGTGATCTTCCCGGACAGGGAACGAACCTGCGTCCCCTGCATCGGCAGGCGGACTCTCAACCACTGCGCCACCAGGGAAGCCCCAGACTGATTTATTCACTGTTGTCTCACTACTCTCCTTGCCCAGCATGCTCATTTTTGCCTATCTCCATTTCTCTGCCTGGAATAACCTTTCTGTACAAACTTAAATCCTGCCTGGCTTACTACACACAATTCCTCTGAACCCCCGTGTAGCACCTGCCTTCCATACTACCGAGTGTGCACTTGTTTTCTCTTATTTATATATGTTCTTCCTCTCCTCAATTAGAATAGTCTTTGTGGGGCAAGGCCATTTGTTTTAATTTTAACTAGCTATCTTTGCATATCTAGGATTAGAAATGGGTAAGAAGGTATTTCCTACTATATTCTTCAAAAAAACATACATTAAGAAAAGGTAGAAGAAGAGCTATATTTTTCTTTATGTACTCAGGAAAAAGTGAACTTGGAGGAAGGACATTCAAGTGAGAATGGGCAGTTAAGAAGTTGGGAAGTAGTAGAAAAGCAGGAACTACTTTGTGCATGCGCAGTGTGCCCCATTCCTCTTCACCCACCACTCATGTTTGACTTGTTAGTTTTGAGTGACAGGATTGGAATTAGGAAAGAAAAACCTTAATTTTTGTTTTAAGACAATAGTGGCATAACTGAAACTCATATCCAGGTTTTGTTATTTCAAGGCTTCTTCCATAGTATACTAGGCTTTCTCTTGTTCTTGAGCTGGGTCTTTATTAGGGCTCAAACCTGTGTGCCCTGCACTGGCAGGCGGATTCTTAACCACTGCAGCACCAGGCAAGCTTCTTGAGCTGGGTCTTGAAGCAAGGACTGACCATGGATGGAAGAGAGATTTTGTAAATGTGAGGAGGAAGAAAGTGAAGATGTAAGAAGGAAGGTCAAAGTGTAGATGATTTGTTTTATTTTGAAAATAGCATTGGCATTGGAACAGTATATGGAATGGTTCAAATGCTAGGCTAGGGGTTTGTATTTCCTGTGCTCTCTGTCCTGCTGTCATGGTTTTGTTTCACTTTTTCTCCAGCTGGTATATGTATATATTCCTTTTAGTGCTTTACCAATATTGCTGTCTATTCTTATATATTCCTTGCTGTCTGACAAGGATGTTAGTCCAACCAGTAGTGTGGTGTTAATGCTTCTGAAACAGATTTTATCATGTCATATTTCTTTCCAAGTAGTCAAGCATTCTTGCATTCTTCTCTTCGTCCAGAGTAAGTTCTGCATGTGTTGATTCACATTCAAAATCTTCTAAAATCTAGTCAGTCTGTAATTTGATCCATATAGCAGTCCTGAAGTACATGAGAAAAGAGAAGTCCTGAGAGATTAAGTGAATTTCTCAGTTAAATGAATAATGAGAGGTAAAGGGATATTTTCTGAGTTGGTCAGTGCCTACTCTGTCTTACTTTGTTTATTATTTTGGCAATATAATCTTCGAGTATAAGAGAAGAAAGCATAAAACATGAATATTTCCCATTATTCATCATCCCCCACCTTCCCAGGACTAAACCCTATTAAGAATTCAATGTACATCTTCCACTGTCCTTTCTGTACCTTTTTTTTTTTTTCTTTCTGTACCTTTACAAGTGTGTGTGCATGCATGTGTGTCTGTGTTCTAACAAATGGAATCTTTGAATTTTTCTCACCTGTCTTGGAGAAGCTTGCATATTAGTGGTCTACATTGTTTTAAAATTTATTTTAAAGATATATATATATTTAATAAATTAATTTGTTTATATTATTTTTGGCTGTGTCGGGTCTTTGGTGCTGTGCGTAGGCTTTCTCTAATTGCGACGAGCTGGGGCTACTCCTCGTTGTGGTGTGCGGGCTTCCCATTGTCGTGGCTTCTCTTGTTGCGGAGCACGGGCTCCAGGCGCACAGGCTTCAGTAGTTGTGGCACGTGGGCTCAGTAGTTGTGGTTTGCGGGCTCTAGAGCCCAGGCTCAGTAGTTGTGGCACATGGGCCCAGCTGCTCCGCAGCAAGTGGGATCCTCCCGGACCAGGGCTCGAACCAGTGTCCCCTGCATTGGTAGGCAGATTCCTAACCACTGCGCCACCAGGGAAGCCCGGTCTACATTTTTTAAATGCCAATGTACTATTTTACAACATGGCTATTCCCTAAATTACTTACCCAGTGACTATTAATATGTTAATTGGTTTTGGTTTTGGTGTGCAGTATGGCAATGAAATCCTTGTATGTAATCTTTATTTACATTTGTTGCTGTTGCTTTAGTTTAATGTCTTGTTTTTTTCATTGCGAATATAAATTCCTTGATAGCACGAATTAATATTCTCATACCTTTTTGTAATTCCCTTTAGGATCTAGCTCACAGAACTGAGCAAATGTACTAACATATAACAAAGCAAAAATATTTGCAGATACTTGGAGCTGTTACTGTGTCACGTTTCTATCACTGATATATTCATTAACATATTAACTGCCATTAGCTAAGTTAACCCTTTGATTTGCACTACCATAATATTTTGTTGATTTTGATGTTCAATTTCCACATGCTTCTGTTCCTTCAATTTTTTTCTCCAAAATTGAAGTGGCTTCATTGATTTTTCTGCTTATAAGAATAACATATGCTCATTACATTTAATTCAACCACTGTCAAAAAATTCAAACAAAATCTTCAACCTCACAGCAATATCTGTATCGGAAGTTACAAAAATGGCATTTTATTATATGTCTTTCTTGGCCATCTTCTCTTTTCTCCACTTAGTATCAAGAACGTTGTTTCTAATGGCTATGTAATCTATTATATGGCTATTCCATAATTCATTTAATCAGACCCCTTTTGCTAGGCTCTTAAAATGTTTCTAATTTTAAAAATCAAAAACACCATTTGTTAAACTTTATTGTTCATTTGTCTTTGTGTACTTACTTGTTTCCTCAAGTTCCTAGAAGTAGAATTCCTTAGTCAAACTGTCAAGTTTATTTAATGGTTAAGTCATGGGTTGTGCAAACCTGATCTTCTGTGTATGAGGGAAAAATAAGAGAAATAAACCATTTTCCTCGTGATGCTTAGGGTTCATTTGAGGAGATAATAGTCACCTTCGGAACTTCAAAAGAACAGTTAAAAAGTACTTAACAGAGTCAACTTTATTAAGTAGTAAAACATAATATAAAATGTTGGGAGGTTATAAGAGAATTCTGTTATCAGAAGTAGGTATAGTTATTTGGTCAAAACTTCATGGAGGAAAGGATTTAGGATGGAAAGGACAAAATGCAGAACTGAATTTATCCAATTAAAAATAAGCATTTTTCCAATAATCTAAGAATTTAGATGTCCGTTAATTGAAATACCAAGAATAAATTTGCAGAAAGAATTTGAAGTAAATTACTTGTTAAATTTAAAAGTCTTCCTGTGGCTTTCATCATAAATAGTTACTTTAAGTTAAAATAAATAACCAAACATTTTAATTTGTTCAGTTTGAAGCTCACCTATTTCAAAAGAGAAGCACTAGCCGCAGGAAATATCTGTGCACTTAGTGTTCAAAGCACCATTGCACTATCAGTGGTGAAGTCAGGTTTGATTTGGCTTTTGAGAATTGGTCCATGCTTAGTCATGGTGTGGTTCTATCATGGTTCCCTCTGGTGGCTTTTTAATCAGATGACTAGGGTCACGGAGAGCATTAACATCGGCATACTTTCCCTTCACTCACTTTCACAGTGGCAGGTAATTGTTGAGTTTATTTTGGCTTTTTATTTTAAATACTCTTCACGTGCATGACATGATGCCAGAATAAGTGGTTAGTAATGATGTTATGGACAGAGGAAAATAGATGACTAGTATCTAGAATTCTGAAAATTTGCCTTGCTACACCTACTGTTCTGCTGGGTCCCTGAAGAAATAAGCACTGAGGCTATTGCGGGGGGCGCGGAGTAGGGGGTCTTCGTTTTAACTAGGCTCTTCTAGCTCCTACAGCTTTGGCCACCAGATCTACTTTGGTGAGCTAGACGAGACCAAAAGCTGCAGAGGCTTATAGCCTAGCACAGTGAAAAGCCCAAGTAAGTTTTCCTCCTGGAGGAGAGGAGCACATAGGAAAAAACAGAAGAATAGCTCAAAACACCTTAGAAGGAAAGCAGTTCCAACAAAGAAGATAATCCAAGGAGAGGCTAAGAAGACCTTCTCCTCCAGAGCTCAGACAAGTTTTGTCCTGGGGTGCGTCTTGACCACCCTTGCTCGTTAAGTCCAGGGCCCCCTGTGCCAGTGTTCTTCTCTGCTCTCTTTTCTTAGTTTGGTACATTCAACAAATATTAAATATTTATTTAAGCATTCTTGTGTACCTGTATACAGGCCCAGGTACATAGTGGATAAAATAGAAAAAAATCCTTATCCCTTTGGAGCTCATATTTTCCCTTCTGTAAATCCCCCCCCAAGGCATATATTACCCCCAGCTCTACTCCTGTCACCAAAATTCCACCTCTGCTACAGGGATATAATTGGGTATTTTTTGGTGTTCATTTTGTTCTTGACCCATGTAGTTTCTTCTTTTGGTTGGTTGTGTGATGTAAATTTAAAGATAGACTGAGGAAAGCCTGGAGTTCCTGCCAAAGGATAATATGGGTGGACAACAGAGATGTTTAGGTTAAACACAGGCAATTTATATGTTTTTGAAAACAGATTGGAAATATAGTTATGGAGAGGATAAAAATAAGGGAGATTACTGAAGGAAAGGCAGTAGACGGCTGCTTTGAATATCTGCTGTGTGCAGAGCTTTTTTAGATGTTACGGGGGATGAATGTCAACTAAAAATATTAAAAGATGGTTAGTACTGAAATAATTGGAACTAGCATAATAAAGTGGAAGGGGTGTTAGACTAGAAATCTGCTAACCAGATTTCCTAATAAGTACCCTGAAGAAGTCAGCCTTTCTGGCCTTCAGTTCCTTTGTCTGTGGAATGGGAATAAAACTGGATCAGTGAGTGGTTCACAACACTGTACGTTAAAAACTTCTGGGAGGCTTTTACAATTCAGTTTTTGGAGGGTTGAGCTTGGGCCTGTTTTCAGAAGCTTCCACTGATATTATTTAAAAGCTCCCCAGGTCTAGGTTGAGAACTGCTGCACAGGATCAAAGGCATTTCCAATTATGACGTCTTAACATTTTATGAAATAAGCATAGCATGAACAACTATAGCTGTGGAAATATATGCAAATAGGATTGTTGAAATGATTAATGTTAATTAAGATATTATTATTAAGAAATCAACAGGCTGGTGTAACAAAGGGGGTAACACCATTCTTTTTGCCATTAACTTCTTTCATTCCTGTCTTATTTTCCTGCATGGTTGGTTGTTGTTTTTTTTTGCGGTACGCGGGCCTCTCACTGCCGCGGCCTCTCCTGTTGCGGAGCACAGGCTCCGGGCGCGCAGGCTCAGCGGCCATGGCTCATGAGCCCAGCTGCTCCGCGTCGCGTGGGATCCTCCCAGACGGGGACACAAATCCGTGTCCCCCGCATCGGGAGGCGGACTCTGAACCACTGCGCCACCAGGGAAGCCCTCCTGCATGTTTCTTATAAAGAGTGTTAAATGTTTTTCTGCAGTTTTTTCTTAATAAATGTTGCCTAATAAGCAGCTTTGAATTTCCACACAGTTTCAGTTGCTGTTTCTTATCACTGGAAAACTCCTTAGTTTGTTAATCCAGGGACTAATGAATGAGAGTAAGCAATGGGGCCTGGAAAATCTCCTCATCCTCAGCAACACTGACACTTTAGACCATTAGTGTGATGAGGACTTTCATAATGGTGGTGAATATTCCTTATTATTTCCAAAAGGATAACTTTGAGGACATTGTCTATTTATATTTTCCCATCATTCCTTTACATAATTAAGAACTGAGGTAATATAGTTTTATTGAGAAACTTTTTTAAAGATAGTCATAAGATCTCAGAGTTGGAGGAAAGAATAAAAGTTATCTGATGGTTGAATTCTTTATTCACTACCCTACAGAAATGGTTGTCTAAACTGTATTTGAACCTCTCAGTTATCTGGCAACTAGCTCTCAAGAAAGCTTATTCCATCTTTGGAAAGCTCTGATTATTAGAAGGTTATTTTCTTATGTTGAGAGGACTAAAGTCTCACTCTCTGGAGTCCCTTGGGACCATAATACACTCTGTTTCTGCTTCATGTTGAAAAGTTCTTCAGTTGACTTTTCACATCTTAATTCTTCTCCAGCTAATTACATCCGTTCTCTGGCTGTTTTGTATAGCTTTGTTTTGAGACACTTAATCTTGTTTATTCATATCTAAAGTTATCTGATGGTTGAATTCTTTATTCACTACCCTACAGAAATGGTTGTCTAAACTGTATTTGAACCTCTCAGTTATCTGGCAACTAGCTCTCAAGAAAGCTTATTCCATCTTTGGAAAGCTCTGATTATTAGAAGGTTATTTTCTTATGTTGAGAGGACTAAAGTCTCACTCTCTGGAGTCCCTTGGGACCATAATACACTCTGTTTCTGCTTCATGTTGAAAAGTTCTTCAGTTGACTTTTCACATCTTAATTCTTCTCCAGCTAATTACATCCGTTCTCTGGCTGTTTTGTATAGCTTTGTTTTGAGACACTTTATCTTGTTTATTCATATCACTTTTTTCTTTTTTTTTTTTGCGGTACGTGGGCCGGCCTCTCACCATTGTGGCCTCTCCCGTTGTGGAGCGCAGGCTCAGCGGCCATGGCTCACGGGCCCAGCCGCTCCTCGGCATGTGGGATCTTCCCGGACCGGGGCACGAACCCGTGTCCCCTGCATCGGCAGGCGGACTCTCAACCACTGCGCCACCAGGGAAGCCCTATTCATACCACTTTTGAAATGTGTTAGCACACAACAGTGTGTGTTTTGGAGGAGAGGGGTTTGCTTTTAAAACCAGCCTTCAATAAGAGATTTCTCAACTTTGCTCATACTGTATTCTGTAAGTTAATTTTGTATCACATAAATTGATCTCAGTCATGCCACACTATAACCCTTACTTTTGACTAGTAAGTTTTTCAATTTGTCAGATTTTTTGCTTATAACCTAGTTATTTGTAAATTGGACTTCTTAGATGTAGCTGTAGGAGTTCATATTTATTCCTTCACACTAAATTTTATCTGGTATATCAATATTTTTGAATCTTAATCCAGTGAATTCACCATCCTTTTAAAAAGCTTGGGATATTGTACAGAATTGATAATCATATCCTTTGTTATACACATGTCCACGTGGTTGGCAACCATGTCAAATAGGCAAAGTCATTTTTAGATAGTATATACAAAGCTAAGGCCCAGACCTATGTGCTGTAGATACTCGAGGCCTGTCCCCTGCTACTAGAAAGTTCCCTCCGAGTAACGCTGGCATGTATTTACTTAAAGATCTGCTTTCTAAATCTTCTGTAAACCTCGAACACTCTTTTCTTGGCTTTCCCTAAGGTTAGTGTGCTTCCTCTCACTTTTTAGATCCATTTTAAATGTATCCTCTTCGGAAAGGGCTTCTCTGGCTACCTCATCCCAAGTAGCCTCTCACAGTAATGGGAGCATTACTGTTTTATTAGATCACTTAACTTTGTTCAGCGACACAAGTATGGTTTATTATTTGCTTCCCTTCTTCTAGAATGTCAGCTCCATGAGGTTGGAGACTGTATCTTTTGTCACTTGGTGCTATGTCCCAAGCACCTGGCATAGTGCTTGGCACAAGTTAGGTACTCAGCTGTCAGTTGAAGGCTGACAATGTTTACTGCTGCAATGTTTTGTTGTAGTTTTACTTTGTGCATAATTTGTGTAACAAAAACAAAAGGAATATTTACTATACCTTTTTGAATTATTGTATTCACTTTCACCAACTTTCCAGAGATTCTGTGACATTCCAGTGATGGGATAGCATACCTCTAGTTGGAAAATCTCTGCTTTGCTCTGATCACCTTTAATCACATCTGTAATTATCTTTACATCTAGCCCATTTTTTTCTGTTCAGTATGCTTCCAAAAGGATTTCATGAAAGATCTTATCAGTTGCCCAGATACATGTAAAAGTGGACAGAATTTTAGAAATTTTTGTCTTAGATATGAGAAAAGCCTCTAATTGGGTAAATAATATCTAATTGGAATTTCAAGTAGAAGGATCCTAGTAGATTCCTTATTGAAATAAATATCTACTTGGTGTTTATTTTATTTCCCTGACATATGCTTATCAAAGTGGGGCTAGATACTTATTCTTTGTGAAGTTATATTGGGTTTTAATAAATTATCTCTTTACTAGTTCACCTGGAGTCTTGTCTGGAATCTATATCAAGATTACCAGTCTATTGTTTGAGGACTCCATCTTTATTTGAAAATTAGAATGTTATTCAAAGAATATTGACTATAATTCAGCAGTTTGATTTGCTCGCTCTTCTGATTTTAGTTTAGTTTATTTATTTATATTTGGCTGTGTTGGGTCTTCGTTGCTGTGTGCAGGCTTTCTCTAGTTGCGACGAGCGGGGGCTACTCTTCATTGTGGTGCGTGGGCTTCTCATTGTGGTGGCTTCTCTAGTTGTGGAGCACGGGCTCTAGGTGCGGAGGCTTCAGTAGTTGTGGCCCGCAGGCTCAGTAGTTGTGGCTCGCGGGTTCTAGAGCCCAGGGTCAGTAGTTGTGGCACATGGGCTTAGTTGCTCCGTGGCATGTGGGATCATCCCGGACCAGGGGTCGAACCCGTGTCCCCTGCATTGGCAGGCAAATTCTTAACCACTGCACCACCAGGGAAGCCCTACTTTGATTTTAAATTAACTTTGTCTTTCTGTGTTAAAGGGCCAAGTGAAATATGTTTTGAGATAAAAGCTAGAAGCTCTTCTCAGATTCTGACAGGCTTTTCCTTGTCCATGTGTTCTTAAGTACACAAGTGATCATGGTTCCCATCTGTTGGTAGACAGAATTCATGCGGGTTATTCCATGCAGGCACCAAGTTTTATACCTGTCTGTGAAATTTTGTAATTTGAAAGTCCATAAATAAACATCTGTATGACTTAATCATTATTCTGAAGAGAATTGTGGTTGTTAATGAATTTTTGAAAAAGTATATTTTCTGTTTTAATAATATGTGTGTTTTTTCTCCCCCCACCCAGAGAATGGATCTTGGAGAATGTCTGAAAGTCCATGACCTGGCTTTAAGAGCAGATTATGAAATTGCATCCAAAGAACAAGATTTTTTCTTTGAACTCGATGTATGTCATTTTGCTTCAAGTTAGATTATCTTTTGCAGTAAAATATTTTGAATATGGATTCATATCTCTTAATGGGAAAAGGCTCTTAGCAAATCATCTTTTTTGTGATTATATGAAGGGTAGTACTAAATTAAGATTATGTACTTTCTTGACTAACAATCGTTTTTAAAAATAGGTGAAACTGGGTATTTTAAGAAAATGTGTGAAAGTTGTGCACGTCATATATTCTTTTGAAAATTAAGCATATTCTTCCCAATTCAGGTGGTTGTGATTAAGGAACTACCATCTTAAGCAAATGTAAACAACTAATTTCTAGTGTATATAAAGCCCTTTAGTTACTGAATTTTTACATTCGTTTTTGTATTTGTAAATACATATGTAGAGAGAGGGAGGATATTAAGGACAATGTTGTTTTTTATGTAAAACTAATAGAAGAAGTATTAGAGGAAACAGAAGGTACAATTTAGGTATCTAAAGGGCTCAAACTCTTGACTTTTTTTTTTTATACAAACCTGAGAATAATTGGGACTTTTTTTTTTTAATAGAAAACGTACCAATCAGCGTTACGTAAAACATACTGATGACCATAAACCTTATATGTTTTATCAGTGAGGTAGTAGAGGTTTCATTTGGTTTGGGAGATAAAGTAGTAAATAGCCCCCCCCCCACCCCGATCTACTTTTTTGAACTTCCAGGAATTTCTGCTAACGGAAATGAAGTCATCAATGTAAACATAATTTAATATGGGGCTGGAGCAGTCAGGGAAACACCTTAAAGTGATTGTGTTATGATTTAATCTACACTGGGCATAAAATACAGCAGAAATTCACCACCATGTAGATGTAGGGGTATGGTGTTTTCAATCTTTTTCTCTTATGGTATGGTAATACATTGTTTTTACATATCAAGTATCTACAGATTAAATTTCTAGAAACAATAACTGAGTCAAAGGCCAGTTTTGCCTGGTTGCCCTCCATGAGAATTACCAATTTATACTCCCACCAGTATGTATGAAGTTATCTATTTCCCATAGGCCACATAGTGTGCTGTCAAGATTTCTATGTAGCTTTGATAGATGAAATGTGAAATATAGTGTAATTTTAATTGGCATTTCTCTTATGAGTGAGTTTGAAAAAATTTTATAGATTTAAGATCTGTTTTTATCTCCCTTTCATTGAACTGTCAGTGTACATTTTGCAGGGGGTGGGTGCTATTTGCTAATCTTGGATGTTAGTATTTTTCTAATTGATTTGCACTGACTCTTTACAGATAACAAAAATTAGTCCCTTTTCTCAGATAATACATTGCAATTTTTTCCTATTTCTTTTTTGGTAGTTGTGAGTCTTGCAAAATGTTTGTATAGTTGTCCAATTTATTAATCTTTTAAAAATCTATTCGATTAATTCAAAAGGTCTTCCCTATCCTGATGTGATGAGAATTCTATCTCATGATTTCTTCTGGAATTTTTATGGCTTTGTTTTATATATTTAAATCTGTGATCCAACTTAAATTTATTCTGTTATAAGGAACTGAGGTATAGATCTCCCTTTTTCCAGATAGCTGCTTAGTTGACCCAGCACTATTTATGGATTAGTTCATCTTTTTTTAAAGATAAAATTTAAACTAAAAGAATTAAATAGCTGTTTGTTTCTCATCACAGATAAAAGGTTTTATTTTGCATTTTCATGAAATTCATGGGTTAACCATTTTTAGAATTTGGTATGTGTTGAATAAATTTTTATTTTTAAACATTTGTGTTTTGAATTAGTTGTATTTCTCTACAGTAAGATATGAAAGTCTAAATCGGTTGGTTTGGGAATAAATCTTTAAAGTTTACTTTTAAATGAATTATTTAATTATAGATATATTAATATATGCCCGATGAGTGTCTTTTATATAAATATTGACCTGGATTTTTGCAGTGTAGACACTTTTAAAATTCTCAGTGGTTTATTCTTTGAGAAAAGGGCAAGTTTTTCTGCTTGTAACATTTTCATTGTGAAAAATTTGAAAACAGATTATTAAAAATTATCTGTATATTCAGAAATAATTACTGTTAACATTTAATGTATGCTCTTCCATTTTTTCTATGCTACTTTATTTTACAAAAATGAGATCTTGCTGCATTTAACGTTTTGTAACTTTTTATTTACAAATAAATCATGACCATTTTCTTATATCCTTAACGTGTTCTACTAACACCTTTTTTAAATGGCTGAGGATTAAATTTTCCAAGTGTTACCTGGATATTTAGGGTATTTACAACTTTTCACCATTAAAAATAACTGTGAAGAACATCTTTGAATATTAATTCCTCCATATACCTCTGATTACTTTTTTAAAAAATTTTATTTATTTATTTATGGCTGTGTTGGGTCTTCGTTTCTGTGCGAGGGCTTTCTCTAGTTGTGGCAAGCGGGGGCCACTCTTCATTGCAGTGCGCGGGCCTCTCACTATAGCGGCCTCTCCCGTTGCGGAGCACAGGCTCCGGACGCGCAGGCTCAGCGGCCATGGCTAACGGGGCTAGTTGCTCCGCGGCATGTGGGATCCTCCCAGACCAGGGCTCCAACCCGTGTCCCCTGCATTGGCAGGCAAATTCTCAACCACTGCGCCACCAGGGAAGCCCTGATTACTTTCTTAAAACAGATTTCTACAAGTAAAATTACTAAGTCAGGGGTCATTTTTAAAGCTTTTGATAACGATTACCATGGTGCCTTTTTATAAAGGCTGTGCTAGTTTGTGCTTCCTTCAGCAGAGCATGAGAGTGGCAGTTTCCTTATAGCCTTACCTTCCCTGGGAATTATTTATGTCTATTCTTTGTCAATTTGATAGATGATGAATAGGTTTTCAATTTGTAACTGAACCCAGTTTTATTTTTTTATTCCCATGGTAGCATTTTAAATAATAAAAGTGTAATTTGTGAGTAAAGATATTTATGAATAAGGTTGATTTTTCTTGCAGTAATTGTCTTTTAATTAAACTTTGTAGGCTATGGATCATCTGCAGTCATTCATTGCAGATTGTGATCGAAGAACAGAAGTGGCTAAGAAAAGATTAGCAGAAACTCAGGAAGAGATCAGTGCTGAAGTTGCAGCAAAGGTAAGATTTTCAATCATTTCATTAATACAAAGTATAGTTTTACCTCACTACTTTTGTTTTAACTTTTTATTTTGAAATAATTACATTCATAGGAGATTGCAAAGACATATATAGGGAAATTTTACATACTCTTCCTTTAGCCTCCCTAGGTTAACATCGTACACAACTACAGTACAGTATCATAAGCCAATAAATTGGTATTGGGCCAATCCTTACATTTAATTCCGATTTCACCAGTTAGGCATATGTGTGTATAGCTCTATGCAGTTTCATCACGTGTTCCTTGGGTAACTACCACCATAATTAAGTTACTTAACTGTGTAGCATCACCACATACTCCCTTGTGTTACCCCTTTAGAGCCACACCCATTCCCCACTAGGCCCTGGCCACCACTAATGTATTTTCCATCTCTATAATTATGTAATATCATTGAATATTATGTAAGTGGAATCATGCAGTATGTATCCTTTTGAGACTGGCTTTTTTCACTCAACACAGCTTCCTTAATATTCATACAGGTTGTTCATCAGTAGTTCATTCCTTAAATTTTTGAGTATTCCTTGGTATGTATATACCACAGGTTAACCGTTCACATATTGAAGGACATTTGGGAAGGACATTGCGGTTATTGGCTAATACCAATAAAGCTGCAGTAAATCTTTACGTACAGATTTTTGTGTGGACATACGTTTTCATTTCCGTGGGATAAACGCCCAAGGATACAGTTATTGGATCATTAAGTAAATATATTTTTAGTTTTGAAAGCAAGTGCCAAACTTTTTTCTAGAGTGGCTGTACCATTTTTCATTCCTGCCAGCAGTGTGTTAGTAATCCAGTTTCTCCACATCCATGCCAGCGTTTGATGGTGTCACTATGTTTCTTTCTTTTTCTTTTTTTTTTTTGGCCGTGCGGTGTGGCATGTGGGATTTTAGTTCCCCGACCGGGGATCAAACCCGTGCCCCCTGCATTGGGAGTGTGGAGTGTCTTAACCACTGGACAGCCAGGGAAGTGCCACTGTGTTTCATTTTAATCATTCTGAAAGGTGTGTGGTGATATCTCACTGCAGTTTCAGTTTGCATTTCCCTAATGACTAATGATGCTGAACACTTTTTTCACGTGCTTATTTGCCAACTGTATAACCTCTTCAGTGAAATGTTTGTGTATGTCTTATGCCCATTTTCCAAATGGATTGCTCATTATTTTAATGTTGAGTTTTGAGTATTCTTCAGATGTTTTACTCTACTCACTACCTTTTAAAAATGTTTTGTTGTCTACTTATATGCAAAAAGTAAATAGAAAAGTATAGTGAACCCCAATGGATTCGAATCCATCAGTCTTGTGTTATTGTTTCATTATTTTAAAAGCAAATTCTAGACGTCATATCATTTCACCTCTTAAACATAACCACAAAATTACATCCATAAAGGTAACAATTTAAAAAAATTATCCAATATCTAGAATGTGTTCATTTTTCCTGTGTAGAGTTGGTTTGTTGAATCAGAATTCAAAGTCCACATACTGACTTTTGTTGGTTTGATTGGCACATTTTATGAAATGTATAGTCTGGCACATTTTATGAAAACGCAGAATGGAGACAAAGTTACTCAGTAGAGTTTAGGTGACGTGATTAAATATAGTGCTCATATATGTGTGTACAAAGGGAAATGGATTCCTTTGTTTGAAGAGAGGGTTACCTTTAACCAACTTTTTCTGGAAAGTTCCCTTAAGATGGGGACTGTAAAGATGGGCATCCTAAAGTACAAGGAATCTCATTTCTCATGGTTGAAAGAGATCCACAGGTGTTGGCTAGACCCCAGCTGTATTGATTTATACAGTATTGTATTGGTTATATATCACCACAGAAATGCTGTTTAACAGACTACCTCAAAACTTAAAACATTAAATATTTATGTAGTCCATGAGTCTGCAATCAGTGACTTAGGCTGAACTTGACTGGGCAGTCATTCCTGTCTCAGCTGGGCTCACTCACATGTCTTCCAGTCGGCTAGAGGCTGCTGAACTATGGCCTAGAAAGCTAGCCTGGCCATGTTCCCATGGTGGTAGCAGAGGTGCAGAAGTATCCAGCCCAGTCATACAAGCATTTTTTAAGCTTTCCCCTATGTCATATCTGCTACCGTCCTGTTAACCAAAGCCAGTTACATGGCCAGGTTCAGAGTCAGCATATGATGGTACTCAGTTACGTAGCAAAGGGCACAGATGCCGGAAGGGTGAAGAGTTTTGGTCGTTAATGCAGTCATTCTGTGGCAGGTATTTACAGAAGATAACATTTTGTTAAAAGTGGTAGGATAATGATAACAGAGTTGGGGATTTCTTTGAGGGACAAATATATTGGATTGAGGTAAATTTAAGAAGGAAAGATTACTGGCACACTACTTTGTTGGGACTGGATGTCCATTTCAAATCAAAACCTTCTTTGCAGAACTTGCCTGGTAGTCCAGTGGTTAAGAATCCTTCTTCCAATGCGGGGGACACGGGTTTGATCCCTGGTGAGGGAACTAAGATCCCACATGCCATGGGGCAACTAAGCCCACGCGCTGCAATGACTGAGCCCGCACTCCACAACTAAGACCCAGTGCAGCCAAAGGCAAAAACAAAAACTTCTTTACTAATATTATTGGCCACACAGGCTGAGTACTTATTTTGTAGCCAAAGTAAAGACTGTGTTTATGTTATCATATGCTGTTAAAACAATAAGAATGAACTAGATTCCCACGATGATGGTGGTGGTGAGGAGGAGGCATATCAAAACGCAAGGCAAGAATTAATCCTAATGGAAAGACATGGACTAAGAGAGAAGGGTGCCGTGCTTGTCTACTGAATATCAGTAATGTGCTGCGCGCATGTATAGGCACGTTTTCTCGTTTCTCACAATTTTGTGAGATTATCCGTACTTCTCAGATGAGGAAGTAGATTCAGGTTACGTAATATGGCCAAAATTGCATGGCTGTTAATTGGTTTGGCAGTTGGACTCTAAAGCCATATCTTTGCTTTAAAGAACATCCTCCAGTTCATTTCTTTTACTCGTGTTTGAGCGTATGCTATTTCTTGGGCATTGGAAATACAAAAATGGTATATAGATATCTTTAAAGTGGTGTGATATATATAAAAGTAATGGTCATAGAAGATACGAAGATGGCACAAAGGAGGGTATTGCCCTCTCTGCTTAAGTGTCTTAAGTGAGGGTAAGGTGTGGTGATTGATTGCTTCACATAATAGACTCGAGTTGAATCTTACTGAATAGACAGACATACACTAGGCAGGTAAGGGAGGTAATGGACGACATCACAGGAAGAGGGAGCAGTACGTGCGAAGTCACGGGGGAAGAAAACAACAGGGTAAGTTTGGGAAACTAAATAAAAGTGTAGATTTGTTGTGAAGTTGGAGAACAGAAAGAGATAGTTTGGAAAGGTACAAAGAGCCAAATTGTGTACAAAAATGTATTTTATACTTGGACTGCACTGCCAGAGCAGAGGTTGAGAAGTAATAGTTACATTGAGATCAGTTGTACCCCTGAATTCACTGAAGTAAAGGCAGGCAGGCTCAAAACATCTTGATGTCCCACCAGTTCATTTATGATATGCTCAGAAAGCACTAGTTATACTCCTATTGCCTTAGATAATTTATGTCTTTTTATGCAATATTTTGAACTTTGGTACATTCTGCTTTTTATTCATGATCTTTTCTGATTCTCTCCAGGCAGAACGTGTTCATGAGTTAAATGAAGAAATCGGTAAACTGTTGGCTAAGGTGGAACAGCTAGGAGCTGAAGGGAATGTGGAGGAATCCCAGAAAGTAATGGATGAAGTAGAGAAAGCACGGGCAAAGAAAAGAGAAGCAGAGGTAACTAAATTCTTTATGGTAGTTTATAGAGCCTTAGTGTCTGTACTTCCTAAAGAACATATATTTGACTAGAAATTATTGAAAAATTATTACTATTAAAGGAAATTTAAACCAGTTTAAAAATATTTAACTAGTTTGTATCATACTAATGGGTTGTATATCAAAATTAGTGGTTGTTTTGGAATTTAGAGTCATTGATCCTGTTGAAATTTATAACTAGTAAATGAAATTAACTAAACTAGCTAGTCATACACAGCAGTCTCACACACAATCCACACACGTGCAGTCTTCATATACATGGTCACTATGATACCCTACCCCCTACTCCATGGCCCATGCAACTATAGTATTCTCCCTTCTTACTTAGTACAGTCTGCTAACACATTGGGAGCCTCCTCTCATTCTTCCTCCACAGCACAGATCAAAATCTGATATCTTACAGACAAAGTTCTATTTTGTTTGGTCCCCCTGATATTTTTTAGAAAATCGAATGCCTTTGGATGAAAGTGTACTCTCCCCTTTACCATAGTCTCCATTGTTCCTAACTGTATCACACCTGGGTTTAATTTTTTCTTACTATCTAGCCTTTTAAGGCAGAAGCTCAGATAATTGGTTTATTTTTTAATTTTATTGAAGTATAGTTTATTTACAATGTGTTAATTTCTGCTCTGTAGCAAAGTGACTCAGTTACACGTATGTATTGTTTTCTATTCTGTTTTATCACAGGATATTGAATACAGTTCCCTGTGCTCTACAGTAGGACCTTGTTGTTTATGCATCCTACGTATACTAGTTTGCACTTGCTAATCCCAAGCTCCCAATCCTCCCTCCCCACACCCCTTAGATCATTGATTTTAGACCATTTAATGCTGTAAGTTTTCTTCTAAGCACGATGGTAGCTTAGAAGGTATGAAACAGATTTTCATATATTGTGTTTTTATTTTCATTCATTTCTAAATATTTGCTAATATTGCTTTGTGATTTCTTTTTTGACTTGTGGGTTTTGAAGGCATGTGTTTAGTTTTTACATATTTGGATTTGTTTTTTTGTTTGTTCTTTTCAGATTTTTTCTGTTAATTTTAATTCAATTCTGTTGTGGTCAGAGAACATGTGTGTGATTTCTGTTTTCTTAAATATGTCAATACTTGTTTTGTGGCCCTGCATATGGTCTGTCTTGGTGAACTTTCCATCTGTACTTGAGAAGAATGATATTCTGCCTTGTTAAATGGAGTGTTCTATAAATGTCAATCGAGTCAAGGTAGTTAATAGATTTTTTTCAAGTGTTCTGTATCCTATTGAGTTTTCTGCCTATGAGAGGAGTGTTGAAGTCTCTATAGTTGTGGATTTGTTTATTTATGCTTTTCATTTTGTCAGTTTTTGTTTTATTTTGAAGCTCTGTTATTAGGCTAATAGACATTTAGGAGTGTTGTATCTTTTGATTAATTTAACCCTTTATTATTTTGACATGTCCTTCTCTGTCCCTGTTAATGTCCCTTGTTTTGAAATCTCCTTTATCTTACGTTAATAAAAGACTCTCCAGCTTTCTTCATAAGTTAAGTTGTGTACTATAAACCCTAGAGAAACCACTGGAGGGGAGAAAAGAGTTATAACTAATAGTAGCAATAAAATGGAATCCTAAAAAATACTTAATCCAAAAGAAAGGCAGGAGAAAAGGAACAAACAACAGATTGGACATATAGAAAATAAATAGTGGGATGGTAGACTTAAGCCCAGTGTACCAATAATTACATTAAATGTAAATGGTCTCAACAATCCAATTAAAAAGCAGAGATTGTGAGACTAGATTTAAAACAAAACAAAACAAAACAACAACAAAAAACCCCCACAAGACTTAGCTATATACTAGCTACAAGAAACCCACTCTAAATACAAAGACACAGATTAAAGGTTCTAGGCTGGGAAAAGATATACCAAGTAGCCATTCTAGATAGCTTTAATGTCTTAATATTAGGATTTCTTGAAATGTAGTTAATATCAATCCAGAAAATAAATACTATGAATTTTAAAATGCACAAAGTATTTTATAGCTAGTTTATTTCCCCAGAAGACTCTTGGGTAATGAAGCCAGCAGTCATTATTACTTTCCTTCCATATATTGGAGTTTTCATAAAACTTCATATATATACACCTGGTGATTTACTAGTATTACCCAGTAGCTCAATATTGTTAGCCTGTTATGTATTATCAGTTGATTTTTACTTAGGACAGTGCATTAAATTGTTTACTTTGCTATTATAGATTGTGTTCAACTGTACGTAATAGGAAACTTAACTTACAATGACTGAACCAAAGAAGGGTTTTGTTTTTCTCATCTAATAAGTACTTGAGGTTAGGAAGCCTGGGGCTGGTACAGTAGCTCCATGATGCCATCTAGCATACAAGCTACTTCTAACTTTAAGTTCAGCCATCCTTACTATGTGGATTCATCTTTATGCTTATCAGTTTGTGGTAGCACTATGGCCACTAAGCCTAAAGCCTTTCCTCTATGCGTAAGTAGAAAGAGGAGGAGTAACAAGGCACAAAAGTTGAGTTGACTCGTCTTGTGTGTTGTGTTTTCAGTTTTCCTTTTTAAAATTTTTTTATTTTGAAATATTTTAAGAAAAGTTAACACATCGTGTGAAGAATTCCCCTATGTCCTTCACCCAGACTCTTCAACGTTTTACCACATTTGCTGTATCATTTTCTTCCTACATGAGTGTGTGTGTGTATTTTAACTGTTTGACAATAAGTTATAAATATGCTGCCTCTTTATCCCTAGATACTTCAATGTGTATTTCTTAAAAACAAGGATATTTTATTATATAATCACAGTACAGTTATCTGAATTAAGAAGTAACATTGATACAGTACTATTAATTAATCTGAAGACTTTGTTCAGTTTTTGCCAGTTGTCCCAATAATGTTCGTTTTGAGAAAAGAAAATTTTTTTTGTTTAAGATCCAGTCCAGGATCACGTATTGCATTTAGTTATGTTTCTCTAGAGTCTAATATAATCTGGTACCTCAGTCTTTGTTTTACATGATCTTGACAGTCTTGAAAAGTATAGGCTAGTTATTCTGTAAAATGTCCTTCACTTTGGATTTGTCTAATATTTCTTTCTCATTAGATTTTTGAGAGGAATACCACTGAAATAATGCTACAGCCTTATCAAAAGGCATGTGTTAGTGGTTTGTTCATTTCTGGTGATGTTACCTATTTTTCCACTGTGAAGTTACTGTGTTTCCCTTTTGTAATTAATAAGTGTCTTGGTATTGACATTGTAAGTATTCTGTTTTCCATTGCTTCTTGATCCACGGGTTATAGCAGCTGTTGATGATTTTCGTCTGAATCTGTTGACTCCTTTTTAAAGAACTTTCCTGTAGATTCTGTCAAGCAGTGTCCACTTATATCTCCTTAGCAAAAGCTACATGGAAGCTTGGAAATGTAATGTTTTTAGCTGGCCATGATGCTGCCTTAAACAGAAATCAGAATCCTGTTAATAAGGAAAAAAAGTAGAGTGGATACGCAAATCCACTAATATTTATTATTTCATTAATGAACTTAATATAAATAAAATGATTTGAGTACAAGACATCTTAATCTCCATAAGACACCTTTCATCTTTGTCTTTAGAGCTACTCTGTTTGATGGGAAGTCTTATCATTTGTACTCCCTGTCTGCATTTACATAGGGGGGAAATGATATGTGGGCAGGAAGGCAGTGGAAGGAAGCTGTAATAGTATGGAAGACATGCAGTCCTTTTCCCCAAGCATGAGCGACTGCTGCTTCCTTGATCCTTCACTGAGGTATACTTTTGGGGTTGCTACATCTCATTTTTAACGAAAATTATAGAAAACAGAACATTGAGAAAGCCTTTTAAGAAAGTTGTATCATGTTACTGTTATGGTACTTCTTGACAAAAGAGGCTCTGATCTTTCATTTCCAGTGGAGAAGTCCCGAGGACAGAGGATTGGGGTAATGGGGAATCTGTAATATTCGTGACAAAATAGTCATGCTTTTGTGTGTTCATTAGAAACATTTTTGGTATAAACATAGTGTATTTTGTGTAATTGTATGATTTTAATGCAGTTTATATGAACGTTGTTTCTGTCACTTTTGTTTAGGAAGTTTATCGGAATTCTATGCCAGCTTCCAGTTTCCAGCAGCAGAAACTTCGAGTCTGTGAAGTTTGCTCTGCCTATTTAGGTCTTCATGATAATGACAGACGACTGGCTGATCATTTTGGGGGTAAACTGCACCTGGGATTTATTGAAATAAGAGAGAAGCTTGAAGAATTAAAGGTACATTGGTAAATTAATATCCCTCACTTTATCCAATATAGCCACTCATTCTTTTTGATCTGTGTAAGTTGTCTTTTTGTGTAGTATTCTTGATTGTGATTCAAGACTATTCTTAACTGTGATTCTGTTAACAATTCATACTGAATAGTGTAGGATTGTAAATGGAAATACCAGCTTGTTTAATGGATGATATCTGAGAAACAGACTTTAAAAATCCTCTTACTCTGGGAGGAGGTACTATTTTGTCTTGGATACGATGTTGAGTTAGGGAGGAACCTTGCAAACTGGGTTCTAAAATAATGCCTAAAATTTCCAGTGATACTTTCTTTTTTTAATAAAACGAATAGTAATTTAGTATGATGTTTACTTTAAAGGAAGATTGAAAAAATGATCCAATATTTATTTGAAATATTTTGCAGTTCACTAAATAGCAAACTGGTAGGACCTCTAGTTTTATGCTTTTGCCCCCATTTCAGAAAGGACTTAGAAACCAATTTTTTAAAAAGGACAATCACTGTCGCTTAAATATATAGGCTGTTGTGAGAAAGGCAACACAGCTTTTACTCGTCTGCTGAGTTCTGAGAAGATAAGCAAACAAAAAAAAAGGTTATTTCTAAAGAGGTGAACATAAGCAGAGTCAATGGAAAGGATCAATTTACTTTTCAACAATCTGATGTGGCTAGTTTTTTTTAAAAATGGTGGCACTGTAGCATTTTGTCATGAACTGAGGACTGTCTCAAAGATGGGAAACACTGGGAAGTGACTTTTTGTGCAGTTATCACTGAAATTAACCCAGGATCCATAGATTGACATTTAAAATAATGTGGAATCAGAATCACCTAGACACGTCTCCATATTTGTAGTTAACTGTGAGCTCGTCTCAGTATTTGGAGTAGCTAGGATGACCTTGGGTAAAGTTTTTGAATTTACAAAAAGAGTTTCACTATAGCAAATGATTGTTTGGATTGAAGTTAAAACTCAAAAATGGTACCTAATTGGGAACCTTTGCAAATATAGACCTAGCAACAGAACTGTTTAGCATTTCACTGGTACTTTTTAAAAGCAGCAGCCTCCGGGTTGTAACTAGAAGTCGACAGAAGACATTTCTATATTGGAAATCTTTAAAGAGTTTAGAATTCAGAAGACGTTAAGAGGAGAAAAATCTTGTGAAAGTGACTTTGAAATATTAAGAAGTCGTGGAGAAACATGAAATTTTATATGGAAGGGGGGAAAGAGTTTGGAAACCAGACTTGTAAGCTTAATGATTATACCTGGCAAAACTTCAAAATGAATTCTTATTAAAAACTTTTTCATGTTAGATATGGTAAAGTTTAGGATAATGCTAAGAATGGGCCCAGTAAATAATGCTTCTCATTTAGTATTATTTGAACTGTCATTGTTTTTTAAGAGAGTTGTAGCTGAGAAGCAGGAGAAAAGAAACCAGGAACGCCTGAAAAGAAGAGAAGAAAGGGAGAGAGAAGAAAGGGAGAAGCTGAGGAGGTATGGAGTAATTGAGTAGTCCAAGTATCTGAAGTTGAACATCCCCGGTTCTAAAAAGAGATGTGATTATACAAGGTTGTAGATGTTAATAAATCTGGACATGAGAAATTTTTGTTTACTCTTAAAAATATTACCATGTGAAACAATGTTTATTCAAGTATGTTAACTTACGGCTGTTTAAGTTAAGGAGATTTCCTTCAAAATGTATGGAAGAGGGAATAATGATTGCTTCACATCTGTATGTTCAGTAAGGTATATAACAAGGCCCTTTTCTAGCCCTCTGATTTTCATAATGGGCTAGCTTTGTACCAGGCTGGCATGGAACTATTTTATGATATATACTTGTTGATAGAAGGTTTGGGTATTTTTTTGTCCGCTTCTTTCATTGATTATTTTACATTGTACTTCGATTCTGTATTTCTTCAGTTTAGGAGCTATAAACTTAAAATTTTTATTCGTTTATTAATAGCTAAATGTGCACAATTCTTTTTATATTGACATTAGTTGATAAAATCATATCCTTCATATTTAGAATGTTTACATGTTCTGGGTCACTTTTACCCATTGGCAGCAAGTTGTGTGGCATCATGTTTATAAATTCAGCAATTTTCAGATGGGAGGGGTATGCCACAAAACATTTACCTGTAGTTCTAACTTAATAGTGTTCCCTTAATTGTATTACGTATCTCTGAAATTTAAATACCTTCTCTTCAGCAGATGTCCCTAAATTAATTAAAATCTTTGACAATACAGGACTAGGTTATGTCAGCTTCTTTCAAGCTTTGATCCTGTTACACTCAGTCTATTTCAAGACGTTTAAACTGACTTCATTTGTGTTACATGGCTTGTAACAGGTAATCTTTTTGCACTGTAATGACAAAACAAAACAAAGCTACATATGGACATGTTCCTGTTTAGAGGAACTGCTGTCCTTCTTCCGTTGATATATATGTTCTTCATTTACTGGTAAATTTTACCTCAGAGCTTTATCTCTGTTCTCTTTTGTGTATACTAAGTTTCTGTGGAAATATTGCCCAGTGTTGTAATATTTAAGACAATATGAATGGTATTTGAAATCTCAGTTTAAGCTAAAATTCAACAGAATATAGTGCCACTAGTATAAACTATTGAACTGAGGTGATAGTCAAATGAGAAACAAAATTCTTTGCAGGACTACATTTTCACATATGTAAAGTTAATGAGAAAGTACATCACATCTTACTCCTTTAATGACAAATGGCAAATTGCCTTTAACATTAGTTATAAAATGTTAACACTGTTTCAGAAATGGACCTAAGTATGGAAGATGAGGAAATTACTAGTAAGTAGAAAATGACACACAAAATGGGATTCCACCTATGGTATTGCAAAGGATAATGATAAAAGTTACTGTCACTTGATGCTTATTATGTGTCAGCCACTGCACTAAGAATTTACCTATATTCATCTAATACTTGAAAGCCCCCTGTGAAATTGTTATTACTATCCCTCTTTTGCAAATGACAGACTAAGCTGAGGGAAGATACATAATCTGCCCAGGCCACATAGATAGTGAGTGATGGAAACAGTTAAGATTTACATCAGGCTGAATCCGAAGTCATGCTGCAACCATGGTATATATTCTCCACCAAAAACCCCCTGTGACTGACTTCCTAGTAACCGTAACGTTAGCTATTACTATCCGTTGAGCTTTAATTATGTGCTAGGAAATATGAAGAGTACTTTATATAAGAGTATTGTGTGTCATATTAAGAAACATTGTATGATTGAATTGAGTG
Organism: Neophocaena asiaeorientalis asiaeorientalis; assembly: GCF_003031525.2. Classification (NCBI taxonomy): domain Eukaryota; kingdom Metazoa; phylum Chordata; class Mammalia; order Artiodactyla; family Phocoenidae; genus Neophocaena; species Neophocaena asiaeorientalis. Next base: position 1,083,970 of record NW_020173036.1, on the reverse strand, counting down.
TTCTAGGGATTATAGTGTGAGGTGATAATTACAAAGTATTGTCTCACAGATCACAAATTTTATTCTGTTCCCAGAGGGAAAGAAGAAATGACAGAGATAAAAATAACGAATTTTTTCCAGGCTAGGAGGTGGTTTTTGGAGATTTAGTGAGTTGTGTTTTAGTCTTCTAAGAGCATATTCTTTTTTTTCAGAGCCAGGTAGCCTAGTTAAGGGGTATGCCAAAGTGGGGAAGTCTGTAAAGTTTGTGGTGCCTTTTGGAAAAATTTGTGTACATACATACAAGCCTTATATTTATAAAACTAATATAAAAATTAGAAATGTAATTTTAACAGTACATTGTACCTTTTCTTCCTTTTTCATAGTTACTTTTCTAAAAATAGATTTTTTTTTTTTTTTAGGTCTCGATCACATAGCAAGAATCCTAAAAGGTAGGTATTATACAAGATAAGTTGTGAAGCTGTGTTTTCCAAAGGTAGTTTTTATAGATTAAATATCTTTCTTAAGATGAATGAGAATTAATTAGTTACTCTTAATTCTTTTGTAGCTCACATTTGAGCAGTGTCATTTGAGAAGTTGGTCAGAAGATACTCATGAGCTACAGTTTAGTTTTATCAGAGTAAAATCACAAAGTGCCCTGGAGTTATAGAGAAAGCTAAAAATATTTCAGAATATTTTATTAAAATCTTCTTTAGAAGCTCAGAGTAAACATGTGACGGGATTTATTTTTAAAAATCAGTTTGGGTCGCACATGTAAGAAACACATGCTGAGAGGTTGTACCTGTTCAAAATATAAGTAGTTGGATACATTTTGAATGAGGGAATCCATGGTGAGTTAATTAAGGGGGAAATGAAAATGTTTGTTTGCACCCAATCTAGACTTTGAGTTTATTACTTCTCCCCTTGTACAGTGATCCCAAAAAGCTTTAAAGGGGCATTTTTTAAATGCCCCTTTAAATAGAAAGAGGACAAGATAACACTTTGTTTTGACCTTTGGCACTAATACTTGTGGGCTTTGAAGCTTTTTTTTTTTAATACAGTTTTTGACAATTTTTCTCTTTCTAAGGTGAGGAAACATGGTGCACTTCATCCTTCTTAGTTCTTCACTTGCTGTTCTCTCATTCCTGTTTTGAGCCTTTCTTTTTTTTTTTAATAAATTTATTTTTGGCTGGGTTGGGTCTTCGTTGCTGCGCGCGGGCTACTCTTCGTTGTGATGTGCGGGCATCATTCATTGTGGTGGCTTCTCTTTGTTGCCGAGCACGGGCTCTAGGCGTGTGGGCTTCAGTAGTTGTGGCCCGCGGGCTCAGTAGTTGTGGCTCTTGGGCTCTAGAGCGCAGGCTCAGTAGTTGTGGCGCACGGGCTTAGTTGCTCGGCAGCATGTGGGAACTTCCCAGACCAGGGCTCGAACCCGTGTCCCCTGCATTGGCAGGTGGATTCTTAACCACTGCGTCACCAGGGAAGTCCCCTGAGCCTTTCTCAAATGAGTCCATGCCTACGCAGAGTGCCCTTTCTCATTTTTTTCAAATCCTACCATTCCTTATTCAAATCACATCTTCTTTTTTGAAACCTTCCGAGTATTCTTGACTCTGAAGAGTGACTGTTTCCCAAGAACTTTTTCCCTGTAAACTAGAGCATTTGTTGTTATGAAAGAAAAACCTTATGTTTCTATTAGATGTCCCTTACTACTTTTTAGCATCTTTCAGTGGTATTTCTGCTTTAAAACACTAAAAAACTAAGGCATGAAACAGGACCAGTTGTGTCAGCTAACTTACATTGTTGTTGAGTTTTTCAATCCAGGATGAGAAGTAGAAATATTAAATGACGATACTGTTCTTTTTTACCGGTTGCTTAATGCAAGCTTCTCCCTTTGTTGAAGAGAGATTTAAACTCTTTGTACATAGAACATCTTTAGATACTCAGGCCAGAAATTTAATTTCTATTACTCTAGTCCAAGCCACTTCTTACCTCACTATTTACAATAGCCTCTTAAGCAATTTCTTAATTTCTGTTTCTGTCATCCACTTTCCTTCGCCTCAGTCTGTTTTTTACACATCGGCCAGAATGAGTTCTTTAAAAAGTGAAATAAATCATATCAGCCCTGTCTTCAAACCCTCTAAAGGTCTTCCATTTCATTCACAGAAGTTGAAATCCTCACCATGGCTTTACAGCGTGCCCTCGGGGAGTGACAGTTTATTTCTTGTCTCAGCATGTTTATTAATAGGTCCCCCTTTCCCTCTGTATAATTTGATGTTGAGAGCATCCTGGTTTGAGTGACCAAGTACTTGGTCATCCTGCTTGTTTAGACTCCTGATATTACTCTGCCTTGCTAATTTCATTGCAGCCAAAAGGGTTTCTTCTATTCTTTTGACATGTTGAACTTTCTCTCACCTTAGGGCCTTTGCACCCATGTTCCCTCTACCTGAAGCAGTCTTCTCTGAGCTGGCTGATGAGCTGATTTCCTTACTGAATTTCATCTTTGCTTAAATGTGATTTTATAAGAAAAGCCTTTCCTGCCTATTCGATACAAAAGATGACCACCTCCTTTTGTTCTACATTTTTACCCTTCTTTATTCCCTGACCTATCTTTATTTACTGCCTACGTATCTGTGTAGGCCTCGTTCCGGAGTATAAGCTCCCTGAGGTTAAGGACTGGATTTGCTGCTCAGTCTCCCCAGTTCCTAGAGCAGCGCAGTAGGCACCCAGTAAATGGTGTTACTAGACAACTAGTAAAATGAAATTACGCGCTGGGAGAAATAATTTGTTATAATAGCTCAAAGTGAGTGATAAAATATCATTTGATAAAACTTGTATGGAATGAATTTTATCTTTTCCCTCTTTTTCTTTTCAGAAATATTTAATTGTGAAAGTACTCTACTTAGCTGTGGTTGTGACATCGTCTGAATAATGTGCTTTTGAGCTTACTCTTCTCATAATTTGATTAAATACCTCATTCTTTAAAGTGACTTAAAATTTTTAAAAGAGCTTTGCTGAGGCTTAATTTACACTCCACACCATAAGTTTACCCATTTACGCGTGCTGGTTAATGACTTTCCATAAACTTAAAGCTGTACAGCTGCCACAGCCCAGTTCAGAATGTTCCCATCGCTTTGAAAGTGGCTGTTAACAAAATTCATACCTTCCTTCCCCATTGTTTTCCCTCAAATGTTTTACATCCTCTACATATGCCATCCTCATCCTGGCCGCAGACACAATACACAAGTTAGTTTTGTGACCCAGCGGAGGCTACAGAAGTGTTTTTCCTTCTCTGTACACCTACAAAAAGTAAATACTTTTTTTTTTTTGCAGTTAAAGTTCTCTAAAATGATTTATGCATGTTAATTTTTTCCTCCCAAATAAATAATGTACTGCTTGAATAGAGAACTGTCTTAACTGTTTTGATTACACTGACAAGGCTCATTGTGGGCATTTAAACTTATTTCAGTGGTCATATAACCTTTTCAATTTAGCAAGTTAGTAACTTTATCCTAAACAATATTCTTTATCACGTGTCTCCTTTCTGTCCATGTTCACTAGGTACATACTTTGTTTCTAAAGTGTACTAAAAATCTTGGAAGTTTAAATGAAATTGCCCTTAAAGCATCTAGATAATACAACCCCTGGCATGTAGTAGTGTTACAGATTGTTTCCTTCGTAAAAAATATTACTGATGTAAATTTATACAACACTGATTGACCTCTGAGAACTACTGTTTAATTTTTATTTCAAAATTCTAGTATGTAGTTATTAATATACCAGCAATTCATTTTAGCATAGATTTAGCTGATTTGAAATAGTATTGGCGTTAAATAAAGCTACTGAGGGATAGTTTCTCTTTAAAGAGGAGGCTTCAGTAAAGAGAAGTGTAGTGCCAACAAAGCTAAAAACTAACTATCTTTTGTAGATCCAGGTCCAGAGAGCATCGCAGACATAGGTCTCGCTCCATGTCACGGGAACGGAAAAGGAGAACTCGATCCAAATCCCGGGAGAAACGCCATCGCCACAGGTCCCGCTCCAGCAGCCGTAGTCGCAGCCGCAGCCACCAGAGAAGTGGGCACAGTTCTAGAGACAGGAGCAGAGAGCGATCCAGGAGGAGGTACTGAGGTCCATAGGAGGATATGGAACTACCTTTACAGTTTAGACTTGGAATACTGGTGGTTTGAACTTGGCATCTGCTAATTTGTACACATTTGTGTGTGAGTGTATAACATTTTTTTCCCTGAATATATGGGTAGTTCAGAAAGAATATACTTATGAGCAAGAGTAAGAAATTGGAACCAATATGTGCAGAGGTTATTGCTTTTCTCTGCTTAGTGTGTCTTGGGAAAAAGTACTTTATGGGCAAATAATTTTAGGTACCAGTACTGTTAGAGCGCTTTTCCAGTATGTATTGGTGAATTAGGGACTCTGAGAAGTCCTTTCATTAAGAGTTGTCTGACTTGCTGTTTTCTGAACTTCTTTGAGCTGGTGTACTTTTTCAGAGCAGACATTCAGTATATTTTTGTTTATCCTGCACTATAGATATGCATTGTTATATACAGTTAGTTGGGCAGGGCAGGTTCAGAATTTTAAAGGAAGTTAGACGTCATTGGCATGAAAATTCAAAACGTGCAAGGAGAGCAGACCCAGGGTGAGGTATGTTTTAAGGACTTGAATATCTAATCAGGACAAAGGATTAGAATGTGGTGGAACCTTAAGCACTCATGGTCTGTATAGACCAAGCTCCCCAAACTTCTCAGGTCCCATTATGGCCCTAAGCCAGGTCATTTCTATGGAACAGAAACATTTTTTGAGTGCCTAGTATCTACTAATCTTAAGTTTTCTGTGGATTACTCCACATAAAGTCCGTGATAAATTTTTAACAGCTTTCTGCAGATTTTGTTTTTTTTGCCCCCTCAGCTAGCCATTCCCCGAAACGGCTCACAAACTGCGTTGGATATAATAGGCTCTTTTATTTATTCCTTATATTCTTGCCTTGTTCCAAGTAGGTTCCCTCCCCCACCCCCAGCTTTACTGAGGCATAATTGACAAAGTAAGTTGTAAGACATGTACAGTGGGCATTGTGGTAATTTGCTCTACATATACATTGTGAAAGGATTCCTTCCATCTAGTTAATTAACACCTCCATCACCTCACATATATTTTTGTTTTTGGTGAGAACATTTAAGTTCCACTCTTAGAAAACCAAGTAGTTCTTCAGGAGACTTTAAATCAGTAATAATTGTATACCTTCTACTGTATTAAAAAAAAATAAGTATAATGTAGTTGAGCAGCTTTATTCAAGTGAGTTAGGACACAGGCCTAATAACATCTTTGACAATAATGAGCACTGACAAAGTGCTAAACTGGATATCAGTAAATAATACGGGAGCTTAGATGAGGGAAGTACCAGAGTAACAACCAACAACAACAATGGCTGCAGGGAATAGCCTAAAACCCAGAGTGGGTGTAATCCGACTGATAAAACCAGGTGGGAAATATTCTGGGTATTATAGGCAAATGCAGAGAATGAGCAGGGAATCGATGAGGGCAGAGCTGCGCATGGTGTGAATTCTAGGCCACTTATCTCATTCTTAAAACTAGGCATACAGTACAGTGTCCAGAACAATACACTTAAAACATTCTTCAGGAATCTTACCTGCACTGTAAATTTTAAGAATCATCTTGCCGGTTGATAGGTCTCGATAATTTCTCTTGTCAGCTTGGCTACCTGTCATTTTTTCTGATGTCTCTGAACTCTTAAATGTCGTTTTTGGTGGTGGGGATGGAGAGATGGGCATGAAGTCTCCTCTTCTGGAACCTAGTCCCTAAGGTTTCCTCTGTTAATCAAGACATATAGGAAATTTTTCCACCATACCACCTGACACCCCTCATCTAGTATTTTCAGCATGTTGTTAATAAAGAGGATTATTTTTGTAAAATTATTTCTGTTCCCAAGAGCACTTCTAATCTTGATACTCAAATTACTTTTTCAAAGCAATATTTTGTTTTTTGCCAAAAATTAGCAGACAATTGCTACTACCATCTACAGTTACTGTATAAAAGAGAATATCAAGTTATTCCTACATAGTAGTTGAGTTTAAATTTCAAGGTAAGCCCCAGTTAAAGGTCTTTTATAACTTGCCATTCTCCTGCTCCAGCTGTGAGATACTGGTCTCCAATATAAGTAGATTCTCTTTGTGGCCTTTCCGGGTAACAGTTAGCCTTGGTAAATGAGGACCGTTTGCATTTTTCTGCTGCGTTCAGACACATACAGTGCAGACTTCAGAGTCAGACTACTTGGATGAAAGTGGCCTTGGCCAAATTATCTAATTACCCCTCCTGTCTTTCCTTATCTACTTAGTAGAAGGGTGCCTGCTTCGTCAGGATATTGATAGTTTGAGTGAAATACTGAGTGAAAACTGCTTCTGTAATAAGGACACTGTAATCTCTGGCAGAATACTAGTTGATACTTAGAGTTTGTTCTTATTTCTCTGGGACTTACCAGCAATGCGTGTCCTTATTCTTAGGCATCGTCTCAGTCGTCTCTCTTCATGTTCCATTCCTACAAAGACACGGATAGGAATGTGCACTCTGTGATTTAACACATCACTTTAAAATCAAGCTTATTAAAACCTTAATTAAGTAGAATGCCAGAAACGGACATTTACTCTTTCAATCTTTTTGGTTTAATTCTTTTTAACTGTATTTCTAAAACTGGGTAGTACTTTTTCCCCTGCCTTAGAAGTTGAAAGTATTACTTAATCAGACCTCAGATCCTAATTCTGCATGTGGGTTAAGTGAGAGAATTATGTAAAAGAAGTACCATGTCACCCGTGAAGAAGCAAATAAATGTAATATGTTACTGATTTATTCTAGATGTTGAAGGTATAGAAGATTCCATATTAATTCTGATCCCCTAATGTCCTTTGGGTTTCCTTTTGATTGAATCTCTGGTATGAGCTTATTACCTTTCTTCTTGACTTGGGTATGGGAATGGAAAGGTGGTATTAAACAGTTACAGTTAATCAAGGTTTATTACAGTGTGATCATCTTTCTCTGTATTTTTTTCTGTCGGTTGAATGAGCTAACTCCGCAGGAATAAGGCAGAGTTTTAAATAATAAATGGTTGCTCAAAGCCATATCATTGAGTAGTTCTCTTACCTGAGTGTTGGCACACTGTTGCCTGCAGGCCAGATGTGGCTCCACAGCCTGTTTTTATACAGCCAGGGAGCTATGGATGATGGTTTTTATATTAAGGGGTTGACAAAAAGAAAAGGAAGAGTATACCACACTCACATGACCTGCAACACCTAAAATACTTATCCCTCTGGGCAGACAGCAAAGAGGAGAGGGTTCCTGACCCGTCCTAAGCCACTGATTTCCATCTGATTGGGAATCTACATTCTATTGTATATTCTTAAAACATTGGATAACATCTTTAAGGTATTGTCTAGATATTATTTTTATATTAATTAATTGTTTGCTGTGAACTGGAGAAGCTTTAGGGTTGCCTCGAAGATCATGAGAATGTCCTGTAAGTCATTTTGGCTTATGGTTTTTGACCCTTAGCTGTTTGTCTTCATCCATCTCCTTGTTTTAGTACCCTTGTCAAATACAGTAGTGCTCTCTTCTTGGATGCATTCTGTATAGCTTCAGCTAATCAGTACCTTAATATTTATCCGATTCTTTCATTTGGATTTTGGGTTTCCCAACACATTTTGCTCCTCAAATTAATATTTTTCAGATCCTCAAAAGAGAGATTCAGAGAACAAGACTTAGCATCACGTGACAGAGACAGGAATTCAAGAGACAGATCACCTCGTGACAGAGATCGAAAAGATAGAAGCGGTCCTATGAGAGCGCTAATGGCAGATCAGAAGACAGGAGGAGCTCTGAAGAGCGCGAAGCAGGGGAGATATAATTAGCTGTGTACATATCCTCAATCCTTAAGCTTCCTCTGGAGTTACATACTATTGTTTAGTTTACAGCTGTTCAGGGTGACACAGTGAGCAGTTCCAGACACCGATCCAGCTAGGCTTAGGTGTATAGCATCTAACTCGATCTGAACTTGTTTTCTTTGATGAAGCCTAAAACTACATCCATAGTTTCTGGTGAACTTGTAATACACTTCTGAAAGTACAGTTTTATATAATAAGATGCTGATGTCTTTATTCTTTCTAGTAGGAGTGATAGTGAATGAATTGTGTTACTTGCCTTGGGATTTTTTGAACATTTGTAAAATGCTGTCTTCCTTTCTCGTCCAAAAAAACAGAAACTTTGGGAATTTCTTTTTAATCCTTCTTCCTTTGACTCCGTATCCCCTGATACCTCTACCCTCTAACTGTAAGAGAAAGGGGTGCAGGGAAGCAATATAACTTCTGTTCTAAGGTTCTAGTCCCATTATTAATTACTAGCTGATTACAGTTCAGAACATTTATACTGGAATGTGTGCTGGAGAAATTTAAAGTACCGGGAGTTTTGTTTGTCTAACGGTGCCTATTTTAGAGTGGGAGGTTGAACAGCTGTTGCATTACATGCTTTGCTTTTTTATTGAAATTTTGAAATCAAACATGTCTTGATTTTTCTGTTCTATTGAATAGCTACGTTCAGGATGTTTTGAGACGGGGGGTGGGGGCAGGGACTCTTTCATAAGCACTTCTTGTTTTATTTTGTGTGTGCGGAGTATAAAGATTACACCCTTATTGTAAAAAATAATAAAATGAAAATCACCACCACCATTAAACTGTAACTTGTCTAGTAAATTGTCACTAGAACTACTTGCTGTGGCCATTTCTATTCTGTTACTAATAGTGCCTTACTGTGCAAGGCACCAAAGGAACTAAATATATACTTACAGATGCAAGATGAACTGTTGCTCCACCTGGGCCCTTGCTGGCTATATTCCAGCTACTTCAGGACTGTAACAACCACTGTAGAGAAGGACCAGACCTGCAGAAGAAATTGAGTTTATTTGTTTTGTTTTTCTTCACATTGAGCAAATTGAAATAAAAACATGGTGTAACCAGTGTAATGAGACTACGGATTTCTGCATTGAAAAGCTATATACCCACTCGTGTTTAAACAGTAGTTAAAACTTGAGATTCTTGAAAAACAAGAATATAATGAAATAAGGGTCTGTGAGTGAGTATAGTTAAGATCCTTTCAAGGACTATTTCTATCTTTAGTTCCGTAAGTTTTAACAAATTTGATGTGACAGGAACGTAAGCCTCAGAAACTGAAACTAATCATTTTAAGTGACATCAGATTTACATCTAAAGGGGACAAACCTCACGTTCCCAGTTTACCAAGTTGTGCCTCACTAAATGAGGTTTTCCTGCCATATTTGGTTCCACACATTTAGTTCATACAAAGTTTTATCGGAGACCCAGCTGCATCAGTACCCATTTATTTTTGGTTGCTCAGAAATTGTTATCTCCTTTGTTCCTAGTGGTCTGTGCTGTTCTCTTCAATCCTTAAAAGCACTTTAGACTTAGTACCTTAGGGTGTGGAATGAGGTCCAAAAGGTTAAGCTGGTAGGTGCAAGGAAGGCTGTCTGGAACCTGACCCACCATACTGATATATGTGGAGTTAAATACCACATATATCTAAGTGGCCACCAACAAACAGGTCAGCAATAGCCAGTGAAGGACATCATCATCATCCAGGGGCTGGGGCCCATGGCAGGTCACCTCACCTGCATGTTCCTGAACTGAATAACCCCATTTCATTAGTAGTAGTATTTTTTTTTTTTTTGCGGTACGCGGGCCTCTCACTGTTGTGGCCTCTCCCGTTGCGGAGCACAGGCTCCGGACGCGCAGGCTCAGCGGCCATGGCTCACGGGCCCAGCCGCTCCGCGGCATGTGGGATCTTCCCGGACCGGGGCACGAGCCTGTGTCCCCTGCATCGGCAGGCGGACTCTCAACCACTGCACCACCAGGGAAGCTCTGGATAACCCCCATTTTAAAAGATCCTTTTAGAACAATTCTGTGGCTTAGATACTGCTAGTATTTGTTTATGTTTTTAACTTATTTGGCTGCATTGGGTCTTCGTTGCTGTGCACAGGCTTTCTCTAGTTGTGGCGAGCAGGGCCTACTCTTCGTTGCAGTGCACAGGCTTCTCATTGCAGTGGCTTCTCTTGTTGCAGAGCACAGGCTCTAGGCACGCAGGCTTCAGTAGTTGTGGCTTGTGGGCTCTAGAGCTCAGGAGTTGTGGCGCACGGGCTTAGTTGCTCTGCAGCATGTGGGATATTCCTGGAGCAGGGCTCCAACCCGTGTCCCCTGCACTGGCAGGTGGATTCTTAACCACTGCGCCACCAGGGAAGTCCCACCGCTCGTATTTGGACTTCAGAGTAAATGTACATTTTTGGTAGTCATCCTTGAGCCAGGGTAACCATTCTGAGTTAGAATAACCCTAAAGTCTCATACACAATTTGGTATTTTTTTTGTTATCTTTAGAGAAAGTTTAGTCACATTTACAAGAACACTTGCTCCTCTGGGGATGTTATGCTAAGTATTTTCCTTCAATAAGACCCTCATTTTAGGGACTTATGCTGACGCAGTGGATAACAATTGGCCTGCCAATGCAGGGGACACGGGTTTGATTCCTGGTCCGGGAAGATCCCACATGCCGAGGAGCAGCTAAGCCCGTGCGCCACAACTGCTGAGCCTGCGTGCCACAACTACTGAGCCCACGTGCCACAACTACTGAAGCCCACACGCTTAGAGCCTGTGCACCGCAACAAGAGAAGGCACCACAAGGAGAACCCTGTGCACTGCAACAAAGAATAGCCCCCGTTCTCCAAAACTAGAGGAAGGCTGCACACAGCAACAAAGACCCAACACAGCCAACAATTAAAAAAAAAAAAAGATTTAATTTTATTTAAGACCCTCATTTTACTGTCAGCAAGCATTTTCCCCAAAGCTGCATTGCTGAGCTGTATCAACAGTATCAACTCAAAAGAAAAAACCCTCCATTTGTAAGGAGACTTGTTTTTTCCCAGTAAGACTTTCTTACCTTTATGATAAAAAGTTAAACCTTAGTTTTAGGGTTGATTTATCAAGTTCCTGGTATTTTTACCCTCCAAGTTCCATTTTAAGAGCCTACTTTCATATACAATTTCATAACAGCTTTCAACATTAGCCCTTTGAGCCAGAGCCCAGCATGCATTGCAGTTTTGTCATTCAAGGTAGTAATTTGTCATTCATTGTGGCAAATGTAATTTGTCATTCAGTATGGTACCTTTTCAAAAGGGTAGTGTTAGGTAACAGCCCATCACTGTAAGTTTTTATAAACAAATGTTGGTGATAGTTTAAAATCGTAAGTACTTACAGGGTTTAACATTAAAGATCCAAGTAAATATTACATAACTTAATAAAAGCATGCACATTTAAGGTAGATACTCAGCTAAGAACAGGTACAGCTATGCAGATTGTTAAGCCATTGAAACATACCCCTCAGTTGGTAATTAGCTGCTGCCCTGAGCTTCCTGCGTGCCTCCCCTGCCCCCAGACCATCCTCGCATCTCTTAGGTTTAGGTCTGGTGCAGCTGAGAATCTTCAGAAACTTGATCCGGCACAATATGCTATACTGATACTTTGGGGGGAAATTTCTTGTCTGTTTTTCCTATCTGGAAAAAAGCTATTTACATCCATTATACCTTGACTACTGGTATTCAGATTTTCCCAGGGCATAAATAATGCAATAAAAGTTACTAAGTTGTTCTTTCTTTTCATTACCTGTTGCAATTTGAAAAGAAAAAAATCTCACCTTCAGCAGAGTGGGGAAAGGCAGGAGAGGGCTGAGAACAGGGGTTTGATGGCAGAGGCAGACTGGCAGCGGGGGAGGGGGGCTAGGCATGGGACTACCAGTAGAGTGGTGCTGGGGCCACAGGTGAGCAGGGCTCTGTGAGGTACTGGGGGCAGCAGATGTTTCAGAACTGTGAGGTGTACCTACATGTTCTCCAAGTACCAGCAGAAACCAGGATGTCAGAGGTTTGGGGTCTACAAGCACACCTAGGGTCAGACCAAACTACGTGGCAGCATGGCAGGGTTCCGGCTGAAAGCGAGGCATTCAGACACACAGAACTGGGCTCTCAGTCAAGGATCCAGCAAGGTGAGGCCACATAGGAAGTGCCAGCACCAGAACCTGCAGATGATGCTTTGGGAGAGGCTCCTAGCATCCCAAACACAATGCACTCCTTTACCTGGATACTGTTGGGTGCTTGTAACACAAGATCCAACTCAAACAGCCTTACACAAGGAAGGGTCTGTTGGCTCACATGATTGAGTTCCATGTGACACCTTCATTCTCAGGTTAGCACAGAGCCAGATATCCAGATGAAGAGAAACTGTTACCAAACCAGGTTCATCTTGCCTGACATTCAGGGAACTGAAACGCTGAGATTCCAAGATTTGAGACAAAGAGAGGATGTCTTTGCAAGTTAGCCGAGGTAGGAGATGGGAGAACCGATCTCAAGCCTGCCTCCCCGAAGGCAAGGGGCTCTCAGGGTAGCGACGGGATGATGAATAAAGAAGCAGGGTGGCATGCTCTTGGATTGGAAAAATTAATATTGTTAAAATGGCCATACTACCCAAAGCATTCTGCAGACTTAATGCTATCCCTATCAAATTACCCATAACGTCTTCCACAGAACTAGAACAAATAATCCTAAAATTCATATGGAACCATTAAAAGACCAAGAATTGCCAAAGCAATCCTGAAGAAAAAAAAGCAGGAGGTAGGGCTTCCCTGGTGGCACAGTGGTTGAGAGTCCGCCTGCCGATGCAGGGGACAGGGGTTCGTGCCCCGGTCAGGAAGGATCCCACATGCACCGGAGCAGCTGGGCCCCTGAGCCATGGCCGCTGAACCTGCATGTCCGGAGCCTGTGCTCCGCAATGGGAGAGGCCACAACAGTGAGAGGCCCACCTACCACAAAAAAAAAAAAAAAAAAAAAAAGGAGGCATAACCCTCCCAGTCTTCAGACACTACTACAAAGCTACAGTAATCAAAACAGTGAGGTATTGGTGCAAAAGCAGACATGGATCAATGGAACAGAATAGAGCCCAGAAATAAACCCAAACACCTACGGTCAATTAATCTTCGACAAAGGAGGCAAGAATATACAGTGGGAAGAAGACAGTCTCCTCAGCAAGTGGTGTTAGGAAAACTGGACAGCCACATGTAAATCAATGAGGTTAGAACACACCCTCTTCACCATTACACAAAAATAAACTCAAAATGGCTTAATGACTTAAACAAGACATGACACCATAAAACGCCTAGAAGAGAACATAGGCAAAATATTCTCTGACATAAACCCTACCAGTATTTTTTTAGGTCTCCCAAGGCAATAGCAATAAAACCGAAAATAAAGGAATAGGACCTACTCAAACTTACAAGCTTTTGCACAGCAAAGGAAACCATAAACAAAACGAAAAGACAACCTACAGAATGGGAAAAAACACTTGCAAACAATGTGACCGACAAGGGTTTAATTTCCAAAATATACAAACAAGTCATACAACTCAAAAGCAAACAACCCAATCGAAAAATGGGCAGAAAACCTAAATAGACATTTATCCAAAAGAGACATACAGATGGCCAACAGGCACATGAAAAGATTCTCAACATTGCTAATTATTAGAGAAATGCAAATCAAAACTGTAACGAGGTATCACCTCACACCAGTCAGAATGGCCGTCATTAAAAAGTCGACAAATAACAAATGCTGCAGAAAATGTGGAGAAAAGAAAAGCCTCCTACACTGTTGGTGGGAATGTACGCTGTTGCAGCCACTGTGCAAAACAGTATGGAGGTTCCTTAGAAAAATAAAAATAAAATTACCATATGATCCAGCAATCCCACTCCTGGGCATATATCCAGACAAAACTATAATTCAAAAACTACATGCACCCCTATGTTCATAGCAGCACTATTCACAATAGCCAAGACATGGAAACAACCTAAGTGTCCATGAATGGATAAAGATGATGTGGTACATACACATACAATGGACTATTAGCCATAAAAAAGAATGAAATAATGCCAATTGCAGTAACATGGATGCAACTAGAGATTATCATACTAAGAGAAGTTAAAGATGAATACCATCTATCACGTGTGGAATCTAAAATATGACACGAACCTATTTATGAAACAGAAGCACGGACATAGAACACACTTGTGGTTGCCGGGGTGAGGGGGTTGGGGGAGGGATGGAGTGGGAGGTTGGGGTGAGGAGATGTGAGCTTTCTGTTTGGTTTTTCTTTTTGGTTGTGCTGCATGGCTTTTGGGATCTTGGTTCCCCGACCAGGGATCGAACCCAGGCCCCCTGCAGTGGAAGCACCGAGTCCCAATCACTGGACCTCCAGGGAGTTCCCCGTAAGCTCTTATATAGAGAATGAATAAACAACAAGGTCCTACTCTGTAGCACAGAGGACTATATTCAATATTGGATGATAAACCATAATGGAATACGTGTATAACTTAATCACTGTGCTGTACCGCAGTAATTTAACACATTGTAAAATCAACTATACTTCAATTTTAAAAAAAGGGGGCGGCTTGAGGTGTGTGGCGTGTGGGGAAAGGTGATTGGGAGAAGGCGCGGGAATCATTCTGCGCAGGCGTAACTAAGCGATAAGCTTCTGTAGTTTGGGAAAGTCACCGAGCAGGCACCCACGCATGCTCAGCTGGAGGGTGGGCGGTCCTAAGCAGCCTTAACCGGCTCAGCTGCAGTAGATGCAGTTGGGAGTCCAAGTTCCTGGGAAATAACTCACGCACACATCTTATTGTTCAGGCTACGGGCCTTAGGAGATATGCAAGTATTAAAACCACCTTGATCAGTGAAGGCAGGTGAAGTGGATTTGATTAATCCTCATGCACTGTTTCGGTCCCCCAAATCTTTTGATCATTCCTCAATCTTTTTTTATAATTTAAAAATAAAGCATTAAAATTTTTTTAATTTTTATTTTTATTGGCCGCACTGAGTGTGTGGGATCGTAGTTCCCCAAACAGGGATCGAACCCTCGCCCCCAGCAGTGGAATCGCGTTTTCTTAACCACTGGACCACCCGGCAAGTCCCTCGTTCCTCAATCTTGAGGGAAGAGTGGCAATGCCCGCCCTGGATACTTCCTGCTGATAAAGCGTGTAGACCTAACAAGGACTTGAGTAATGAAACTGTTTAGTGCTCATTTGAAAATATTCTCTTGCTCCTGATCAAGTTAACATTTTGATCCCAATAAGCAAATGGCACCTATGTGGCAGCTGTCACAGCATTCATAGGCCCGAGGTTGGTAATCAAAACCAAAAAGATGTACCTTCGCAGGGGTGGGGAGCACACAGAATGCCAGACATATTGATAAACTTCCCACGTCAAGCCAGGGATCTGTGACCTACCTTTACGTGTTAAGAGTGTCTCGATCGTTACCTGTGTCTCGATCGTTACCAGTTGGGCTGAAACACTTTGATATTAAATATGGAAGGGACATGGGCTGGGAAAAGTAAGTACGATTGCTACAATATCCTGACCAAGTGGACTCTTGAAGGGGGAAGACACCCAGGATGGTTTTATCTGAGGACACGAGGAGAGGACCAAATTTCAGCTAAGTCAAAAAACAGAGAATGGGAAATTCTGTTGATTAGCCTAACCTGATGTTACATCTGAGGGCTTTTTATCCTAAGTATCAGTGAAGGTAGGGGGTGGTTGAAAAATTGATGACAGGCATAACCAAGGGGGTCAGCATGGTCAAATACAAAAAAGGTTTTGGGTGACATATGCAACAGGTAGAGAGGTTACCTGCTTTTGCCAGAGTCTGAGAAAGCCTAATCATTGAATTGTCCTTCCAAGCCTGGGAGGTCAGAAATACAGAGGAGACAAAAGAAATCATTCTGGTAACCTAATACGTTATTTAAGTAACTTGCCTTCTGAAGAATTTTACTTAACCAAAGCCAACACTGCAGCAGTCTTGTTCACCTTATTTTCTTTCTCACAACTTAAGATCTGCTAGGGGTTCACTTGCCCACTCGGAGAAGTCAATGTCGGGAGTCTGGAACCAGCTGAGGTTTGGATGATGATCCGGGGTGCGGTTTCCCTTCTGCAGCACAGTCTCTATTTCCCGTCACGTTCCTCAGAAGGTCCAGTCCATTGAGGATTGAGCTGGTCCTCCGGATGTTTATCCTTTCAAGATTTCAGTCTAGAGGTTCATCGTCTCCTCCTTTAAGAGCTCCCTAAAGGGGTTTTGCTACAAGTCCAAAGTTGGGGATCCAAATGCAGCAGAACCCAGACATTCCCAGGAGTCCTGTAATTAAATTGTCTCCTGGTAGTAGGAGCTGCAACCCTGGCTGCAGCTTCCCTTCCATCAGGGAGCAAGGCTCTCTGTCCATGTGAGAGTTCAAAACCCAAATGTTTAACAGAGGGCTGAGAAGTCTATGCCTTTTTCTTGGACACCTTATAGCCTCGTTCGACCAACAAGTTCATAGCCAAAACCGTATTTTGGTCTGAGATGTCCTTTGTCTTACTAGCAATCAAAGATCATCCACATACTGGAGCAGGGCTCCCTCGTTTAGTTGAAGTTCCCTCAACTCTTTTGCCCGGATTTCTTCAAATATTGTGGGCAAATTTTTAAATCACCTTCTGCAGTGTCCCTTTGGGAACGGCTGTAGGCTATCCTTTTGGGGGTTGGAGCAATAAAGCCTGCAACGCGCAAGCCTGCTCTGGTGGTACTTTCATGTCCATTTGTCCAGGTGCAAAGATAACCCTGGTATTTAGTAAGTCTCGTATAGAAAGCTGCCTCAGTAAATTCCCTGGTGGTCCAGAGGTTAGGTCCTTGGCGCTTTCACTGCCAAGGGCCAGGGTTCACTCCCTGATTGGGGAACTAAGATCCCGCAAACCATGCGACCAAAACAACAACAACATAGAAAGCCGCTTCAGGTGAGGCTTCCCCATCTGACAGTCTAGCAGCTGGAGACCAGGCTTTTTCACGTTTTCTCCAGACACCTCAGTTACAAACACAGTCTCAAAAGAAAGTGTAGAAAGCTGGATATTTAAAACAGAGTAAGTGGGGGACTTCCCTGGTGGCACAGTGGTTAAGAATCCACCTGCCAATACAGGGGACATGGGTTCGATCCCTGGTCCGGGAAGATCCCACGTGTTGCACAGCAACTAAGCCCCTGTGCCACAACTACTGAGCCTGCGCTCTAGGGCCCGTGTGCTGCAACTGCTGAGCCCCTGTGCTGCAACTACCGAAGCCCACGCACCTAGAGCCCATACTCCACAGCAAGAGAAGCCACCGCAATGAGAAGCCCGCGCACCGCAACGAAGAGTAGCCCCGGCTCGCCACATCTAGAGAAAGCCCACGCACAGCAATGAAGACCCAATGCAGCCAAATATAATAATAAAACAGTAAGTGACCCCCGTATTGATCAGAAAGTCCAAAAGTTGATTTCTTACTGTCCTAGTCACGTGGGGTTCTGTATGTGAGATATTGATGGACTTGGCAGGATTAAGGGGAGCCCCTGGGTCCCTATCGTTCTCAGTTAGCTCAGCCACCTGATGTGCCACTTGTTTACCTTCTTCCAGAGTCTTCCTTAGGATGGCACAGTCTCTTTTCCAGGGTCCCTCCTGTTTGCAATATTCACGGTGGTAGAAATCCCACTATTGATTGCCCAGTTCGAGTAGAAGCTCGGGGCCTCCTACCTTTTGCCAAGTCCCTCGTAGGGTCCTCAGCTTGGTCCGGCTCTTCCTGTGTAAGGCAGCCGCCAGCAGAGTGGCCTGTTGTTTCATTCCCTTGTTCCCTTTTCTCCTGAGCCTGGTCCCTGCCATTGGAAACTGAAGGCAATCTCAACAGGTTGAGACTCGGCATTCCAAGAGCACCTTCTGTTTCTTCTGTATATTAGCGGGGCGGGGGGAACCTGACCAATAAAAGTCATATTAACCATATTTAAATTCTCTGGGGCCTCAGAGTCTGTATCTGTATAATGCCTCTAAGCTTTAGAGACCCATACTAGAAACTCTGAAAGAGCCTCATTTGGGTTCCCTTTTACCTCTTGTACTTTATTAAAGCTTCTTCGGGCATCCCTCTTTGAAATCCCGCAAGAATACAATCTCAATCGTACTCGAGTTTTGGCCTATGCCCAACATTCACATCCCAATTAGGATCCCCTGTTGATAGAGCCACGCTCGCAGCATCCCCTACCGCCTGCCAGGGGTGTCTACATGAAGCACATCTGCCTCCTCCCAAGCTTTATCCAGCACCATCCTATGTTCTTCTGAAGTGAGAAGGGTATTTAATAAATTTTGAACATCTGCCCAGGTCAGGTTTGGAGTTTAAAAAAAAAAAAAACAGGATGAGAAAAGGTATTTCCATTCTCTTCGGGTCACCTCTGTTAAGTTGGCATAGTGCTCTTACAATTAAATAAATCTGAAGTTGAAAGTGGGAGTGGACCCAGATCAGCCCCATCGGCTGCCCGGTCTCAGCATTCACACCCCCAGTGGGGACTTGCCTTGCTGGGTATTGCCCCACCTGAGTTTGGGTGGCTCCCTGGCCAAATCCAGCAGCAGGTATGAGAAGGGGGAGCTCACTCCTATTCTCGACCCTCAGAGACCAGAGGGGCCCAAGCCGGAGGCTGTGGCTCAGACAGTGGAAACGAAAGGGCAACAGCCCCCATGATATAGGGTCAACGGCAAATCCTCCTCCTTTGAAATAGCATGAAGCAAAACAGGTTTCCTTCCTTCCCTTCCTGTTAACCTTACATCTTCTTTGCATAGGTTTATTCTGATACAAACATTGTATCTAAAGGTACTTCATCCCATGTTTTTTCTCATTCACAAAATGAATCTAGTTGCAGAATTATATTGTAAGTTCAGGATCCACTTACAGGCCATTTTGCTCAGGAGACTAAAGGATATTATGGCCATGCAGTGTTACCAAAAAAAATACCATCACTTTCTTTTCCATGGATTCATAACTGAACGTCTCCCAATTTTGGAAAATACAGCCTAGAGGGCTGCAAGGGGGAACTGAATTAACCTTTCCCATTTTGAAGGGGCTTTGCTTCCAGGTGGTCACAATAATGAAGTCTTTCTAAGGGTCCCTGCCACCATCACCAAGCTCAATCCCCAGCAGTCAAAGCTTAACAACGGAAACAATCAGACACAGAGGGACACAAACAAGACCAACGACAAAAACCCCGGGCCTCTAACCCAGGTAGAGTAACTCAGCACCTGTAACCTTTTATATTGTCGGCCAGAATCCCTCCAGGTAGGCAGGCCCCCAGCCCACGATCTGGTCAGAATTATCGGACAATTTAAGCACAGTTGGATTTCTTTAACGTAGTTACTCACCCACAAGATGTCTTCCAAACCCAAAACCGTCTGCTGCAAAATAAAATATCGGTGGCACCTGGCAGGGGAAATTTGGGGACGGTCGTGGAACAAATGGACCAGGCAGCTGCTTGGACCTTTCCACGTGCTCTCTGTACCAGCAAGAGGCCAAAAAGCCCCAAGCAAAAGGTCCATCTGAACTTCCCCTCCTGCCCGGCTCGCCAAACTTTACCGAACCAGGTTTATCGTGCCCGTCGCACAGCAAACCAAACGCTAAGACGCCAAAGTTTGGGGCAAAGAGTGGGTTTATTCCGGCCGAGAGGGGAGAGAGAGAGAGAGTTTAGAGGGGGGAGAGAGGGGAGAGAGCAGGGAGAGAGAGGTGAACAAACCTCAGATCTCAAATTTGCCTCTGGGAAAGCCAGCGGCTCAGGGTATTTATAGGATGGCAAATGAAGAAGCAGGGCGCGTGAGGGGTGGGGCTTGTGGGGAACGTGATTGGAAAAAGGTGCAGGAATCATCCTTCTGCGCAGGCGTAACTAAGCTACAGGCTTCTGCACATGTGAAAGGTCACAGAGCTGGCATCCATGTGTGACCCCTGGAGGGTGGGTGATCCTATCCAGCCTTAACCGGCTCATCTGAGACTCCAAGTTCCTGGACAGTAACTCAGGCAAAAAACATCTTCATGTTTAGGCTACGTGCTGTTTGGGGGACACGCAAGTGTTTACGACCTCAATTACCTCAGTTACCGGAGGCAGGTGGAATGGATTTGACTCATCATCACGCACCGTTTCAATACCATCGCGTCCTGTGTCTGTAAAGAGCATGGCAAGCTTTTCTCACATCTGGGGCCCGGTTGGGGTGTGTTCCCATTTGGAACAGAGTTGGTGACATCCCTGATTGGCTTAGGCCTGGGCTCCAGAACCACACAATGGCCAGGGGACTGGGACTGCGCCACCAGCATGTTTGGCCTAGATGTGTCAGGTCTGCCTCCCAAGTTATCCCTGCTCACCTCCACCCCCAAACTGGGGTCACCGTCAGACCACACGGCTGCTCCACAGTCAGCGCAGGAGGTCGGAGCAGATAAGGGAGAACCCCCAACATCCCCAATGACTCCTTTGCCTGAACACACGCCCTCGTGCCGGCAGCCAGGCCAAGTGCTGGGAATGGACCTTGTTCTCTGCCTCCTCCCACAAACCTGGCGCAGAAACACAACTGATGTTCAACGAACGTGGAGTGAATTATTGACATACATTGACCCACCTGATCTCACCTGATTCGTGTATCACTGTGGTACTGGTGGGAGCTGTATCCTATCACATCCATTTTACGGAGGGAACAGAGCAGAGCCAAGGTCACGACAAAGTTGCCCAACATCTCTTTGCTCCTGAGCCTGAGGCTGTTCCTGGCACGGCGTTGTGAATGGTATGTCCCAGGAGGGAACAACAAAGGTGCAAATGAACGGTATCATTTCTAAAACCTCTTTATATAGCCTTATTTGACTTTTATACTATCTCTAAAGCTGGGCATAACAGAGGAGACGCTCATATTTATCCAAATTTGGATATATGAGTTACATGTTTTAGCTCCCTGAATTTTTTCTTTTTGAGAAAGTTTGGTGCAAATTACTTGAAATCAATGTTAAGTTCTAGCAGGTGATGAAATGTGAATCACAAACTACTCCTGTCAAAAATGTTTATATTGTAAAAAAGAATGTGTGTATATACATGTATAATTGAATCACTTTGCTGTACAGCAGAAATGAACACAACATTTTAAGTCAACTATACTTCAACAATAGCGAAAAAATTTTTTTTCAATGTTTATATTGAGTCGAAGCCTCATTTCAGTTTACAGGAAAATGAGACACATTCGAGATATTAGTCACTCTACAAGACTGGCCTGGTCTTTTCAAAAAGTCCATGTTACAGGGAAGAAGTTCCAGGTTGAAAGAGACTCAAGTGAGAAACCCTAACAGTGCTTAAACCCTGACTGGACCTTTGTTTAAATTAATGGAGCAACTAGGGAAGTTGGAGCACAGATTGAATATGAACTTAATTTCATTAAGTGTAATGGTAGAATTGCAACTATGTAGAAGAATATTCTTATTTTTAGGAGATGTGTGCTGAAGTATTTAGGGCTGAGGTGTCTTCATGTCTGCAACTCATTTTCAAATGGTTTGACAGTTTTGTACAGACATAGAGTAAATGTGGCAAAATGTTAACAGTTGTTAGATCTAGGTAGAGAGCAGCTGGGTGTTTGTCATGTCATTTTTTGCAACTCTGTATTTTGAAAATTTTCACAAAGTTGGGGGGAGATCTTAGATTTTTCCATTTGTATCATCACTTTTAAAATGCTCTGTCCTGGTGGGCATATGCATCTTTTAGGCAGGTTCTCCAAATATGGTCTCTGGACCATCAGTATGACAATCACAAAAGAAAATATACGAATGGCCACGAGCACCTGAAAAGAAGTTAACATCGGTCGTCAAGAAAGTGCAAATGAGGGCTTCCCTGGTGGCGCAGTGGTTGAGAGTCTGCCTGCTAATGCAGGAGACATGGGTTCGAGCCCTGGTCTGGGAGGATCCCGCATGCCGCAGAGCGGGTGGGCCCGTGAGCCACAACGACTGAGCCTGCACGTCTGGAGCCTGTGCTCTGCAATTGGAGAGGCCGCGATAGTGAGACGTCCGCGCACCGCGATGAAGAGTGGCCCCCGCTTGCCACAACTAGAGAAAGCCCTTGCACAGAAACGAAGACCCAACACAGCTAAAATAAGTAAATAATTTAAGAAAAAAAAAAAAAGAAAGTGCAAATGAAAACCACACTGAGATACCACTGCACATCCACTAGAATGTCTAAACGCGAAAAGGCTGGCAACACCGAATGCTGATGATGTGGAGCTACCGGAACTCTGGTATGTTACTGGCGGGTCTGTAAAATGGCGCAGCGACTTTGGAAGACACGTTGGCAGTTTCTTACAAATTAAACACATCCTTACCATACAACCCAGTAATCCTACTCCGAGGCACTCAAGAAAATTGACAGCCTACGTCCACACACAGACTGATAATCCGAATGTCCACAGCATTGTCTTCATAAAAGCTCCAAACTGGAGACAACCGCAGTATCACCCACTAGAGAGAAGATAAACAGATCGTGATCTGTCCCTACAAAGAAAGGAACTATTACCGCTACCTGGGGCAACCTGAACAAGTCTTTAAAACCCTGGGCTAAGCTAAAGAAGCAGACACAAAAGAGTATGTTTAATTACTATTCTGTAAAATCCTAGAACAAGCTAAAGATAATCTGTAGACACAGAATGCAAATTTGCCTGGGGTTGGAGATCAGGGAGAAGAGAACATTGACCACAAAGGGACACGAGGGACCTACCTGGAGTGTTGGAACTACTCCATATCTTGATTGGCAGTGGTTACACGGGTGCCAACAGTTGTCAAAAGGTACTCCTGAGATGGATGCATTTTCTTACCTCAGTGAAGTTGACAAAATATCTACACACTATTTTTTTTTCCCCTGGGGGCAATACGGGCTCTTTTATTTAATTTTTTTTTTTTTTTTTGGCGGTATGCGGGCCTCTCACTGTTGTGGCCTCTCCCCTTGCGGAGCACAGGCTCTGGACGTGCAGGCTCAGCAGCCATGGCTCACGGGCCCAGCCACTCCACGGCATGTGGGATCCTCCCGGACCGGGGCACGAACCCGCGTCCCCTGCATCAGCAGGCGGACTCTCAACCACTGCGCCACCAGGGAAGCCCAATACGGGCTCTTTTAGACAGCGTTTCTCAAAATGTGGTTTGCAGACTGTCTGCATCAGAATTACCAGAAAAGCTGGTAAAAACCTGACTTGGGGGCCGCTCCCTGTGCCCAATCTCAGGATGAGGTGTGGGCTCCACACAGGTGACTCTTCCGCAAACGAGGTGTCCATAGCTGTAACCTCGGAGGCTGCTGTGAGCTGCTGGGCCAGCCTGTGTCAGAGGCAGTTCTCCAAAGCTCCATAAAACAAACCGGTACTGGGGGCAACATTATTAGTGTGGATTTCAGACAACAGCAGTTGGCAGTGCCTGGTGGAAAAAGAAACTAGAAAAATTACGCAGAGGAATTCCACGCAGACCAGCCTGCCGTGGAACCTTTCCAGCTTCTATTTAGCAGAAAGGGAAAGACACGCTCTGAAGGTGAGGCGAGGCTGCAACTTGTGAAAATGTACCTCGGTGAAAGAAATAATGACAGGTTATAAGAAAAGGCAGTCACAGGAATGCTTTCTGAAGCTCGTCGTTCTCAAACCAGGCTGCACGTCAGAATCTTTTGGACCTTGCAAAAAATATAATTTCTCTTTTTATCGAAGTAATACATGAATATGGGTATTTTTAAAAAGTGAATATGGTTTTATGTTAATAGTACTAAAGGCGGTATATTAAGAAAAAGAAGAAAAACCTCACTACTCCTGTAACCTCGCTCCTGTTCCTTGGAGATAGGCATTTAAGTGTTTTAACCTTAGGGATGTAGCTTGATGAATTTTTACGTATGTACCCAGCTCCACCCAGATCAAGATCTAGAGCATTCCAGCACCCCTGAATATTCCCTGGTCCCCCTGCCCAGTTAATACTCCTCCCCCCTGACCAAGATAACTGCTGTCCTGACTTCTATCGGCATCAGATGAGTTTTAAGGCAACCACTTTAAATGATTCTTGCCATTCCTTCTAGTATTTGTCTCCATATTTCTAAATAGTAAGTGCGCACTGCTATTCCTTCGTTTGCCAACTTTGGACAGTAACTAGGAGCTTCCTACTTCGGCAGGTCAAAGGTCACTCTCTTACTCTCCCCTTCCCCACCAACTGAAGCTGAAAAACTCTCTGATTTCCAGGCCCCAGCATCACACCACCCACGCTGGGCACCTGGATCTTTTAAGCTCCACAGGCGATTCTAAACAGCGCCGAGCCCAGAGGGCCCCAAGCCGGTGGCCCTGAAGCTGACGTTAAACCAGCCTGACACTACCAGACACGGACGTTCGCTGCCGAGAAGGGCTTTGAAGCGAGTTCAACCTGAACATGTCATCAAGCTCTGGGGTTAATCTGTAGTTGAAATAAGAAGAAAGCCATGAGAAACACGAGAGTGCGTCTAAGATTTTTATTGCCTGTCAGGTGTGCTCTTAGCACTCTCCATCCCTTTCTCCCGGGCAGCCCCGCACTCTGTACAAGCTCTTAGTTCGAATGGACCAGTAAAGGTTTCTCTGAGGAGCTCGGACACCTGGTCTGCCTTTAAAGAGGAAGGCTGGTTTGCACATGACTGGCACCACGACCAGAGGCTGGTACAGTCAGTCTCCTGTCCTCTGAGGAAGTCTCTCCAGGCTGGAGGCTAAGCAAACCCTCCCCCCACCTTGCTGCCACTCCCTCCAGGCCGGAGGCCCTTCACTGAACCTCAGTGGGAGACACCTTCAGGCTGGGGTCCTCACAGTTGTGGCAGGAAGAGCAGCCTCACGCCTCCCCACATTTCTGATTTCCTTTCTCCCTCGGACCCCAAGCTTTGTGGTGGCTTCGCCGGCCAAGAGGGGGTGTGTCCTCTCTGCGTCCTCCCAGCCTTGGGCATCAGCTGGCCGGACGCCCCGCCAGTCCCACATGCCAGTCACCGCAAAGAACCTTACTCTCTGCCAACCCCCGGGGTGGGGACAGGACCCTCCTTCCTCTCTCCTCCGGGGTGGCCACGTCTCGCGCGCTGCCCTCCGGATGCTGTCGGCGTGCGTGGCCGCCTGGAAGTGGCCTTTGTAGCAATAATGTCATGGCTGCCAAATCCCAAGGCCACTAAATGGGAGACTCACTTCCTGGGCTCAATGAGAAGCCAGGTTGGGATCACCTGTGACCGTTCATCCTTTTTGTCCCTCTAGGCCTGAAAGGGTGCACACCTGTGACTAGGCAGGTAAGTGGGAGAATGAGAAGTGGCCGTTTTAATGAGGGAGAAACTGAGGCTCAGAAGGAAAAACCCAAAACCAAAAAAACCCACAAGGTCACAGAACAAATCCACTTCAGCAGCTGGACACTCAAATGGGCGCTCAGCCGCGGGGCCGCAGAACGTCTCCTTCCCCGCGGATGTGACCTCCCTGCGCCAGGAGTCCGCTCCCTGCTTCGCCGAGGCGGGGCCACTGAGCAGAGTGGGGAGACCTGGAGGCCTGGGTCCGGGGAGGAGGCTGCCCCGGCTCTCAGCCTGGCCTCCCCCAGCAGGCTCAGGGCGGGCAGAACCCAAGTCACTTGGTCCCCCTGGCGCAGACCCAGGGTCTGGGGGAGGCACAGTCTGAAGCCACGAACTTGCCTCCCTCCAGGCCCCCGCAGTTGAGATCCGGTCCTTGCTGGTCTTCCTCCGGGAGTCTGGGGAAGGGCGAGAAGAAGGGAAGGTACTCAGGCTGACGGGCCCTCCCAGCCCTTGTGCCCGCTGCCTGGGTACCGCTGGGATCGCTGCATGGAGCCCGGGGGGTCTGGAAAGAGCTCTGAGGCAGGAGTTATGATGATGTGCCCCGCCTCTTGCCCCAGGGAGTCAGCTGTGTGGCCCTGGGCAAACCACCAAACCTCTCTGAGCAGCACTCCCCTTATCCATAGAACATGGTGACAGTCCTTCCTGGGTGAATGCGTGGGACCCAAACAAGGGATGGGGTGATGAGGACTAAATGAAACCAAGGGACATCCTAGGCTGGGGGTGGTGCAGGGGGGTGAACCTGGCGACACATGGAGGGGAAGGCCTCCAGCCCCTTTGGCGCCTGCTGTGGTATCACGTGGGTCACACTGGGGGCCCAATGCTAGCGTGTTGGGGACAGAGGGGCCGCCCACCCAGGCCCACGGTCACTCACAGCTGGGGTGGCAGAGGGGTCCCATCGATCCAGTGCCAGCCCTGGGGGCCTCGTCGGGCCCCCACCCAGGAGTACTTGGTGACTGGGTATCTGCTCAGGAAGTCCTGAGAGAGAGAAAAGCAGCTTGTCATTCTTCTCGGGCCACTGATACGGCTCACCTGGGGCTTCCGTCCCCCTACCCCATCCCCCATCCCAGGTTTCTGCAAGTTCTCAGTTCCACAAGCTAGAGAAGCGACTCATCCCTCCCCAAACACCAGGAATTGGGAAGCTGTATTAGATGCCTGCTGGTTGACAGGCACCGTGCTCAGGACCGAGGACCAGAAATGGGGGCAATCCCATTTCAGCCCTCCCCAAGGGGTGACAGGACGTGATCGCCCATCCCCACGAGCAATGCACGATGGGTACTGAGCAGACAGCGAAACGAGGCAGCTCAGAGAAGAGGGGGTGAAGGGCATGAGCAAAGCTGGGAGCCTACAAAGCAATCCAGGTGACAAACAGCAAGTAGCCTCACTGGGCAGGAGAAGAGCGCTAGGGTTGATTAGGCTGCAGAGGCGGCCAGGGAGCAGATGGTCAACAATACAGTCACCAGCAGGAGCATAAACTACATGGCATTCATTCCGGAAGTATTATGAAGACCATTCAAAATAAGGGTGAGTATGAAGTCCCTGGGGCAACATGGGGAAAAGTCATAATACATGAAGGGTTATAGTAAGTGAAAAAGCTGAATTAAAGTTGTGGCATGGACTTCCCTGGTGGCGCAGTGGTTAAGAATCCGCCTGCCAATGCAGGAGACACGGGTTCGATCCCTGGCCTGGGAAGATCCCACATGCCACGGAGCAACTAAGCCCGTGCGCCACAACTACTGAGCCTGCGCTCTAGAGCCCGTGAGCCACAATTATTGAGCCCGTGTGCCACAGCTACTGAAGCCCGCGCACCTAGAGCCCGTGCTCCCAAACAAGAGAAGCCACCGCAATGAGAAGTCTGTGCACCTTAACGAAGAGTAGCCCCTGCTCGAGGCAACTAGAGAAAGCCCGCGCGCAGCAACGAACACCCAACGCAGCCAAAAATAAAATAAATAAAATAAATAAATTTATTTAAAAAAAAAAAAAAAGTTGTGGCATGATTATAAGAATGAAAAAATGTGTACGCACATGGGCGCAGACACACAAGGAACAAAAGGCAAAACAAGTATGTTAGAGAGCTAGCGGAGATGCTGTTTTCTTTTAAATAATTGTCCCCAGCGTCATCTTATTTTTAGTAATGAATTAAAGCAAAAAATTGTATTTAAAAAGTTTCAACTTGGAAAAAGGATGTTTCAATATTGTAAGACTGGTGGATAGAGGTGGGGACAGTGGTCCACACCAGCCCAGTCTTTCCAGAACATAATCTGTGCTACAAAAAAAGAGTGGCAACACAGTTCCTATTGCTTGGACGGGTAATTCCACTTTGGGGAAGAAATCCAAGTACATAAAGGGGAGAAAATGAACTTTCACAAAATTATCACACTGCTATTTGTAAAGAAAAAATGGAAACCACCCAAATGCTCTGCAGTCAGGAAATAACTAGGCAGATTATAGGACATCAACATGATGGAAACTCACAGAGCTGTTAAAGATGATGAGCACACGGAAGATGCAGTGACGCAAGAAAATGCAGATACAAAATCACGCCGAGTGGAAAAAAGCAGACCACGCCAGCAAGCCCATGCCGAGCAGCACACATTCGCGTTAGTGATGAGAAGCCACGTAAATCTGATGTATGTTCAGTTCTTCCCTAGAAAAGTGTTTATGTTGACAGAGACAAAACCTCTATATTTAACCCTGGGGATTAGAAAGCAAGCACCAAGTGATGCCCATCCCCTTGGTGACACTCCTATTTTTCCTTGAGGTCTCAGTTTAAAGGTCACTTCCTGTAGGGACACCATTCTGACCCCCTCCCCTGGGCTGCCACAACCTTCACAGTTTAGAGCATGGTGTGTGGCATTTGGCTGGCTTGCTTCCTTGTCAGTTTTCTGTATCAGACAGTGAACTTGGTGAGCGCCGGGTGCCTGCCCTATTCACCACTGACCACGACAGCCCAGCACATAGTAGACCAGCTCAACAAAACTGGCCCCCCTCCCCTGTGTCACTGCCAATAACCAGCAAGGGCCACAGGTAACAATCGGGCTGTCAGGCCAGCCCTGCTCCCAGAGGTGTTGGT
The DNA here is from genome assembly GCF_003031525.2 of Neophocaena asiaeorientalis asiaeorientalis. NCBI lineage: Eukaryota > Metazoa > Chordata > Mammalia > Artiodactyla > Phocoenidae > Neophocaena > Neophocaena asiaeorientalis. Next base: position 1,055,631 of record NW_020173036.1, on the reverse strand, counting down.
GCAGACATTCAAGGGAACATCAGCTGGTCAACAGCTGGGAGAAGAGCCAGAAGGAACTTCCAGACTGAAGGGTGCCAACCTTACCCCTTCTGAAATCCCAAAAGCCAGACTGCACAAGGCACACGTACAGCCTCTCCTGGGCTGGTCATTTCCTCTCTGGCTGGACTCCACAGGCTGGGGCCCTTGGGCAGGGTTGGGTGGGAGCTTTGGAAGGGATGAGAAGGAACCTGGGCTGGGTTTGAGCTGTGAGTCAGAGGGCACAGCAGCTCCAAGCATCTCACTGCCGTGGCTGCAGCAGACTCGGGGCTCCTGCTGGCCAGCCCCGACCTCCTGGCAGCAATCAGCTACCTGATCGGGAAGACACACCAGAGCTTGGAGCTCCTCCCAGGGCCGAGAAGGGGGCTATCACTGCAGAGCAGAGCTTTGGGGCTAGGCCACCCCATATTCAAATTCTGGTCCTGTGACTTGCAAGCTAAGTGACTCTAGTTAAGTTACCCGACCTTTCAGAGCTTCAGTATGGTCCTCTGTAAAATGGGGAGATGTTTTGTGTACAAAGCCAAGGGCATGTAGTACACACTCATTAAATGAGGCGCCTCCAGTCCGTTGGATGGTGTACAAAGCTTCGTGTCTGACTCCAACATATGTGACCTCATTTGATGCCTTGGCATTGCCAAGGTGATCCTTCCCTTCTCTCTGTCCTAGCCCCAGGCCATGCGGCTCTCCCTCCTGGGCCTCCTGTCCCCACCCAGCTCCACCCACTCCATTCCGTCTTTTTCCTTGCAGCTCAGACACCATTAACCTGTTCCCATTGTTAGCAAAAATTATGGTGTGGGAAAAGCATTGCCTGGAGATATAAGTAAATTCTAGAAACTTCTGTGTAATTTATGGCTCAAAGGACTGCTCCGTAATGGCACAGGTATCTGGGGCCTCCATCTACTCCAGCTGGTGCATCTCCAACTTTGCCACCAACGTGGGGGGAGGGGAATGTGATCCTGAGCAGAATTTACCTGAAATCTCATATTTTACATATTAAAATTAAGGTAAATTGTTTTCCATCCTTTCATACATTTCTTTTTAAAAAACTGTGGTAGGTTAACCAAAAAAAAAAAAAAAAAAAAAGTAAAAAACTGTGGTAAAATATATATATAAAGTTTACCATTTCAACCATTTTTAAGTGTATAATTCAGTGGCGTTAGGTTCATTCGCATTGTTGTGGGACTATCGCCCACCCCCATCTCCAAAACTTTTTCATCTTCTCCCACTGAAACTTTGCACCCACTATACAACTCCCATTTCCCCCTCCCCTTGGCAACCACCATTCTACTTTCTGCCTTCAAACATTTCTGCTTTAATATTTAAATGTTTTAAACTACTTAATTTTCTGAATCCTATGATATTTATTCGTTTTCATCTTTCTGCACTCAAAACGTGGCTTACAGTCAATGTGTACATTTCAGGAAGCTTCTTCCTTCCCTGACCCTGCAAAACAAAGCTGATCTTAAACCAATGGCTAGTGAGTCTAATGACTGATGGCACAGAGGCACTGAAACTTTCTCCTTTCCTCTAACCTCTTGGGGAGGACAAGACTTGTCTATCCTGGGGCTGCGTGTACTACTGGCACCTTGGCGTGTCCCTGGGGTCTCGCATCCCAGCTCGTGGAGCCTGTCCTCTGCCAGCGGCCAGCCTGTCCTCCGCTGCTCTTCCCCATACCTGCCTTGGTGCCTCCTGCAGCTTCTGGCCCTTGTCCAGAACTCAGCAGGGCTCCAGAGCTCCACAGTCGTCATATTCTGGATTTCAACTGCCTGAGACCCAAATCTTCACTTTGGTCTTTTTGCAAGGGGCTTTTTGGAAGCTCCTTTTTGGAAAAAGCTTATCCAAACTTTGTGATATATTTTCTGAATATATACTTGTGTTACAAATGATTGATCCTGTTTGCTTAGTTTTAAAAGAATTCAAGCTCCGTTTGCGATGTGGGTAGTTCAGCTCATCTCCCCTCTTTGAGGACCCCCAGCCACAGGGAGGCCATTTGTTCAGCCGATGTCCGAGGTCACAGTGGACTGAACCTGTCTGATGAGAGGCCCGAGGGCAGGGAACTTCACCAGTTTTCTGATGACACTTGCTGTGCTCAGTGGGTCTGACTCAGGAGATGGGCCGCTAAGTCCCTGCCCAGCTCGCCCCCCTCGTCGGGTCCAGGCACTCTCTAGGGACTCACCAAGTTCCCACTGGCCTTCATTTTGTAGATGCAACCAGGCTGGGTTGGGCAGAAAACATTATATTCTGATCTCTTGCCTCTGTGGGCTACCATTACTCTAGTATTTCCCCCTAATCATAGTGCATACTATTTGTAGGACATTTAGACAATTTAAAAAAGCTTTAAAGAAGAAGGAAAATAATCGCTCATAATCTTGACTCCAGTGATAACCGCTATTAATATACTTCCTTTCAGTATGTTTTCTTTGCATATATATTTACCATATTGGGATCACACATGACTTTTTTCAATCTACATTGTATCTTTTTCATTTCCCCATGTTTTTTGAAAAATGTGTTATTCCTGGTAATAAAATAATCCATGTTCATGTAAAACATTTTCTCCAGCAGATTTTTATATCCACTTCATGAGAACCCTCCCAGAGAAAAGAAAAATACGGAAGCTGCCTTCCCTGCAGTGTGGGGTGGAATACCTTTGATTTTAGGACTGGGCAGGAAATGAAATTTCATATGTGAGGAAATGTTAAGTAAAATTATCAACTCAAATACAGAAGTATTTTGGGAAGAAAAAAATCCTGGCTAAATAAACTTTATTACAAGATGCCAAGAATTAAAAAAAAAAAAAACCACAAGATTAAAGGAGGAAACATAAAAGATATTACCATCTTAATGTATGCAAAAAAAATCCAATGAAATTAGACTCATTCATGCTTAAAACTCTTAGTAAAACAGGAATAGAAGGGAACTTCCTTAAATAATAACATAAGGGGGAAAAAAGGATATAAGAATGGGAGGAGATAACAGCAGATGAGAAATGTCGACAAAATTTTGGAAGCTGGACAACATTGATTGGCTTAGCAGACCCAAGAAAGCCTAGTGATTTTTCAAGGAAAGGGTGGAGTGGGAGGAAGCTGAGAAACATGCTAATTTGTACTGAGAAGCCCCAAAGTGCTCAAATATTAGAGGCAAGGTATAGGAAAATGCCAAGGCACAGAATAAAAAGCACTTGCATAAGAGCAGAGATAATGCAGGGAGCAGAAGAGAACTTCCAAAACACTATAATTAGTATTTACAGTGAGATAAGAGAAGATGCTTCATCCTTGAAACAGGAACAGGACACCATACAAAAGGAACATTTGAAGAACCAAAAAGAGTTCTTAAAATTACAAATAAGGCAGCAGAAATAAAAATGAAGAAAAAGACCCACAAAGGACTATTATTGTTAAATTTCAGAACACTGAATAAGAACAAAGGTGAAGACCCTGAAAATTTCCAGAGTTTGGGGTAGGGGGGCTGGTAAGAGTCACATACAAAGGATTGGGGATCAGCGTGAATGAGACTTCTTAGTGGTCGGACTAAAAGGTGGAAGGCAATGGAGCAAAATCTGCACAATTCTGGAGGTAAACTATTTCCAACTTAGAAATCTGTACCCAGCCAAGCTATCAATCAAATGAGAGGTTAGAATAAAAGTATCTTTAGACATGAAAGATCTCAAATGTCTTCCAGCAAATTTATAGAGGGTGTGCTTTACCAAGAAAAGACATGGAATCTAGGAAACGGGATCTCACACAGGAAAGAGGCAAAGGTATATTGAGGATGAAGGTAAAAAGAAATTCCAAGTCAATAGCTGGGTAGCAGGCCTCGTGAGCAGCCAGTCCAGACTGAAGCAGGAGACAGAGGATTCCAGGAGGCTGTCTGTCCATCTCCTGAACTATTTTTTAGTTTCCGGGTTTTTTTTTTCTTCTGGTCCATGCTGCCTTGCCCACCTTGACCTTCAATCACATATTCCTGTCATATATAACCAGAGCATCGTGCACCTTCCCTTCATAGCATAGATCAATACAGTAATTAAACATCTATTTCTATGATTTCCAGATTGCTCTCTGCCTCACTCGCCGCTCTTAGCCACGTGAAGGTGGAGGCTGTGCTCTCTGGCTCTTCGTCGAATCCCCAGTGCCAAACGCAGTGTAGGTGCTCAGTAAATGTTTATTAAGGCACTGACTGAAAGAATGGTGCTTTTTCATGCATATTAGAACAGCTAATATAAATTCTTGGCACTTGCCCTAGGTTAGATAAAATTAAGCCAAGGTTTGGATCCAGTTTATAGGTCCTTTTTTGTAGCCACTCTCAGACCCACTGACTGGATTATTATTCAGCAAATATTCACTCCTTCCCCTCCACCCCCAGGGTGGGAGTGGGGCATGGAGTATACTACCCTGTCCCTTTGATGTTGGGCTTGGCCATGTTACTTGCTTTGCCCAACGGAATGTTAGCACATATGACATGAGAAGTTCTCAGTTCTTGCCCTCCTGCCGTTTTTCTTACAAAGAGTTTCTCTCAAGAAGAAGGACGAGAGAGTCATGGAGCAAACACAAACCCAATCCATAGGCTCAAGCCAAGCGCAGCCAATCTGCATCCCGAAGCTGAGCTGTCCTGCCATACTCAGCCCAAATTAGCCCATCAACGGTCCTCCCACAGACCAACGATCAAGAAAGAGATGCCTATTGTCTTAAGTCAGTGACTTTTGGGGTGATTTGTTACCCAGTATTATTATAGCAATACCTGACTGGAATACCCACTAAATGTAATTTATTTTCCAGACTACCTCTCAGAGAGTACATGTGTGTCTCTCCCACAGACCGGCCAGCACAGACTTGTTCCTGAGCTCACTGTTAAGTGCTTGGTCACCAGGTTGGATGGGAGCATCTCCGCTCCAGCCCTCCCAGCTCCACTTCCACTTCTTAGAATGAAGAGCAAACTGAACATCTTGGAGACCTGAAGTCTGGTCCTCCTGCATGTCACTTTATTTCTCCAGGCCTTGGTGACTTTTTCTATAACATAGAGTTGGACTAGATCTTTGAGGTTCCTTCTAGTACCGAGAATCTAATCTGTAATGATAACCACGCCCCTCTCCTGCCCACCTCCCCCCCTCCTCACCTGGGTGTGTCTCAGCAGGGGGAGGGTAGCATGGTGGGCTGAGCAGAAAGCCTGGCTGGCCTCCCAGGCCTCAGCTTTGGCAGAGAGGTAGTAGCAGTGCTCCATGGACCACATCCAGCCCTGGGGGCATGGCTGGCACCTGACCCCTGCAGCACAGAGACCACCAGTGAGTGCAGGGTAAACTGTACAGAGCTGAATGTGTGGATGTTCAAAAATCGAGGGGGCGGGGGCGGACTTCCCTGGTGGCGCAATGGTTAAGAATCCGCCTGCCAATGCAGGGGACACGGGTTTGAGCCCTGGGCCGGAAAGATCCCACATGCCGCGGAGCAACTAAGCCCGTGTGCCACAACTACTGAGCCTGTGCTCTAGAGCCTGCGAGCCACAACTACTCAGCCCACGTGCCACAACTAGTAAAGCCCGCGCGCCTAGAGCCCATGCTCCGCAACAAGGGAAGCCACCGTGATGAGAAGCCCGCGCACTGCAACGAAGAGTAGCCCCCGTTCGCCACAACTAGAGAAAGCCCACGTGCAGCAACGAAGACCCAACACAGCCAAAAATAAATTAAAAAAAAAAAATCGGGGGCAAATCTGCAGGCATGGAACTGGCAAGCCTTGGAGGGGTAAGCAAGGCGGGCAGGCCCTGGGAAGGCCGCACAGCTTGTACACAAGGCCTCTCCACAGAAGGAAGGGGCTCTTCTCCCTTACCTCTGCTCACCGAGCCCTGCGTCTTCACGCTGCATCCGCGTGGGGGGCATGTCTTTTTCTAATTCTCACAAAGGAGCTAGAAGGACTAGACACCCTGCTGGGGGAGCAGGGGAGGAGAGGGGACGGGGAGGTGCCATACCTGCTTTCGAGGCCAGGGCCACAATGGCCACCGTAGACACCGCCAGGAGCACGGCCATGACTGCCAGGGCCCAGCGCAGGGACCTCATGTACATGGGCAGCCCTGTGGGAGGGGAGGGGACAACCAGGAGACACAGGTTAGGAGATGGTCCCAACTCAGGACCATGCTGACTCCTATACCATCAACATGCCCACCTCATCGCCCACCCTCAGGCCCAAGACACCAGGATAAACCACTCAATTTGGGTCCAAACCTCATACCTCGGAGAAAACTGCTAGAAGATATTCCACTTCTTAAATAACTAGAAGACGTAAGATTCTCTTCAAGAAAGAAAGTGGCTAAGAACCATTTATCGAGCATCTGATGTGCATTAGACATAGGGCACAAATAGCACCAAGGATGGGGCAAGGGCCCCGCACTCAGGGAGCTAACAGGACAGGCAAAGGTAGCAGGAGATCAAACTCCACACAAGAGAGGAACGAAGGCTAGATTCAGAGTTCGACAGACGCCCAAATTCAAGTTCGAGTCCTGACTCTATGGGCCCCTCAAGTGTTCTTGGTGGTTTTCATTTTAACATTGGAATCACATCTGCCTCTTCTATCTCTCCAGGTCACTGGAGGCCACTAATGAAGCTTCACACAGAGAGTGCCTTTTGGGCTGCAGAGCGCTAGACAGATGTGAGTTGTCAGCTGCCCAAGGACCTAGGGGACCAGATGGCTGGAATGAGGCTGTGGAGGGGAAAGGAAGACAGGAGGACACTCCAGGTGGGAGGAAGGGTGCAAAGGCTCAGAGATAGAACATGTTCAGGGACTTCCCTGGCAGTCCCGAGGTTAGGACTCTGTGCTTCCACTGCTGGGGGCCCAGGTTCGATCCTGGTCGGGGAACCAAGATCCTGCAAGCTGTACTGCGTGGCCAGAAAAAAAAAAAAAGAACACATTCCGATGCCACATCCTGCCTTGTAGATGGAGTAACCAGGGAAGTCAGAGCAGAAAACTCGAGGAGTAGAACATAGTAAATGCTTAATCACAGCCAGAATTATAAGCAGCTTTCCACCTGGAAAGACGCACCCATCTGAAGTAGCTGAGCTCTCAGAACTTGACCTCTGCCACGACTCAGACGCGAGATGGATCAGAGCAAACACCTTGCTGCAAGGGGCCCAGGACCCACCCAAATCTTGGGGATGAGGGTCAGGAATGCCACATAATCAGTGTGAGGGTCCTAAGAACTCAATCATTATATTTCCCAAAGCCTGAAACAGCAGGCGTTAGTCTGTGGCAAATATTTCATTACTTTGAAAAGAGTAATTCCATTTAAAAGACCAAGGACATTGTATATACCCACCACCCGATTTCCTTTTTGTATCTGGGATTGACATCTCCAGGGTCACACCCTCTGCTGCTTTCCTTCACTGCTCATCCCATCGTCACTGTCTACATTTCAACTACCTTTCCACCCCACAACTGAAACACCTTCTGCTTCCTCCTAGTCAAATCCCATGGCTGGGGTGGAGCCAGGTTTTGTGCGACTTAGTTTATCCAATTGGGGCAGGGGGGCATCTTAAAAAATAAAATACAGGGACTTCCCTGGTGGTGCAGTGGTTAAGAATCCGCCTGCCAATGCAGGGAACACAGGTTTGAGCCCCGGTCTGGGAAAATCCCACATGCCGCAGAGCAACAAAGCCCGTGTGCCACGACTACTGAGCCTGCGCTCTAGAGCCCGCGAGCCACAGCTACTGGAGCCTGCGTGTCACAACAACTGAAGCCCGCGCACCTAGAGCCCGTGCTCCACAACAATAGAAGCCACCGCAATGAGAAGCCCACGCACCGTGACGAAGAGTAGCCCCCACTCGCTGCAACCAGAGAAAGCCCGCGTGCAGCAACGAAGACCCAACGCAGCCAAAAATAAATAAATAAAATAAATTTATTTAAAAAAATAAAATACAAAGTTCAGCACAGAGGCTCAAAGGGCTCCTGCCATCTGCAACCAGAGAAAGCCCGCGTGCAGCAACGAAGACCCAACGCAGCCAAAAATAAATAAATAAAATAAATTTATTAAAAAAAATAAAATACAAAGTTCAGCACAGGGGCTCAAAGGGCTCCTGCCGGTGAGAGGCCTGCTTGTGTCATTGCCTCCAGGTCCATCTACTTCGGCCGGTGGCCTCTGCTCTCCCGGCGGAGCCTGACCACGCTGGACATCACCTCTCCCAGCTCCACTTCCTCCAGGCACTGAGAGCATTCTTCCTCTGAATGTACCCCTCCTGGCACCATCCCAGACTGCCAGGCGCTTTTGTTTTCTCCTGCCCAGACTGAGGACTGCTGGAGGGCAGGGTCAGGACGGCCGTTTCCTCACATCTTCCACACCTGATGTGTTGAGTACAATGTGACAGGCGGCAGCAAGGCTGGACAACCACTGAGATCCAACTGCTGCTCCCCTTCCCCAGACGGGGATGGGACTAAGCACTTCTGACATGTGCTTACACTCTGAGGTTAGTGCTACTCATTGAGTAACGATTTACAGAGCACTTAAGTGCCAGGTGCTGGAGATTCAGTGAAAGGCTAGACTGTCACCTGCCATGCCCCGCGGGGCTCAGAATCCAGGGGAGCATACTTACAAGAGGGATGCTGGAGCTGGGCAGCACAAGGGCCCGTGGAGCATGGAATAGGGACACCTGATCTTGCCTTGGGGACCAGAAGAGGTGACTCTGAACCAACACCTAAAGGGGAATAGTCTCCATTTGAGGATCCAGCTCTTCCCCAGTTTTATTTCTTTATTTTTTAAGTTAATTATTATTTATTTGGTTGGTTGCACCGGGTCTTAGTTGTGGCAGGCGGGCTCCTTAGTTGTGGCATGGGAACTCTCAGTGGCGGCACGCATGTGGGATCTAGTTCCCTGACCAGGGATTGAACCCGGGCCCCCTGCATTGGGAGCACAGTCTTAACCAACCGCGCTACCAGGTAAGTCCCTCCCCCCAGTTTTAGGCTCTCTGCAAAAGCCAATTTCTCTTCTGGGCTGAGGGCTCCCGTATAGAACATTCCCTGAGTCCTTGATTCTTCAGTTTACACCTGGACAGTGCCTCCGGGACATCTGCCCCAAAAAGCAAGGGAAGAGACAAAGCAGTGACGTCTCCAACCCTCTCCACAGTGGTCTCCTCCCTCTTGGGTTCACAAGGAGGGGACATGAAACAGCTGGGTGGCAGCATTACCACACTGGCCTGGGCAAGTCCCTGAGCCTGTGCCCTAGTGTGCCCTCTTGTTGTCACCAGCTTGATCTAGGCGGTAAAGGCCACCACAGGCAGAAACCACAATGCAGAGATCCTCATCCAAGCAGCCTCCCTCAGACCAAGCTTCAGCCAGGAACTTGAAAGTTCTTTAATCCCACACTTCCCAGAGAGGAAGCCCAAAGCATCAAGTGTCTGCATGCACCCTGCAGTATTTCCTGCCCGGCATCTCCCTCCCCTGACGTCATTCCTCTCCACACCCCCGGGTTACCTGCCTCATGTCCAGAGTATAGTTTCCACGTGGCAGCTCTCCCTAACCATCCAGTCCCAAAGTCTGCCTCTCCCCTGGACACTGGACACTGCTGACCACATCTTCCAGAAACTCTCACCTTTTTCTGCTTCTCTGCATCCTGATTCTCTTCCTACCACCTACATTTTTCTTTCCCAGTCTGTGGCTGGCTCCTCTTCCTTTTTTTTTTTTTCCGGCTGTGCTACACGGCATGGATGTGTGGAGGGGGTCTTAACCGCTGGACCGCCAGGGAAGCCTGGCTCCTCTTCCTTTAAATGACATCACTACCTGGAACTCCCAAAGGTACCTGCTTATTTCTCCCACGCCTCTTCCCCCATTCTCCATTCTGCAAGGATAACCCAATCAATCCATCATTCAGCTACCCAGCTCAGCAACTTGGGAATCATCCCCACTCTTCCTGTTAGCGCATCTTCATCAGGGCAGTGGCCCCACTCTCTAATTCAACCTTTGAACACTCCCTCCCACCTCTGCCATAGATCAAACCTTCATCGGCTCTTGCGGAACTGGTGCTATCACCTCTTAAGGTCTCCCTTCCTTCAATCTCATGCCTGTCCTGACCTTCCTCCACAGTGCTGGCAGAGCTCACTTTCTAGAATAAAAATCCAACCATGTTACCTCCCCACGACTCCTCACTTCCTTGAGTCCTCACTTCCTTATCATCCCACCCTTTTAGTCACAGACTCTCCTATTATTAATCTGATAAAAAAAAAGCTACAAACTTGGGCTTCTCTGGTGGCGCAGTGGTTAAGAATCCGCCTGCCAGTGCAGGGGACACAGGTTTGAGCCCTGGTCCAGGAAGATCCCACATGCCGCAGAGCAACTAAGCCCGTGCGCCACAACTACTGAGCCTGCACTCTAGAGCCCACGAGCCACAACTACTGAAGCCCACGTGCCACAACTACTGAAGCCCGCGTGCCTAGAGCCCGTGGTCTGCAACAAGAGGAGCCACCGCAATGAGAAGCCTGCGCACCGCAACAAAGAGTAGCCTCCGCTTACCACAACTAGAGAAAGCCCGCACGCAGCAATGAAGACCAAACACAGCCAAAAGTAAATAAATAAATTTATTTTTAAAAAAAAGCTACAGACTCATTGTGGTGGACAGAATAATGTCCTCCTAAAGAAGTCCATGTCTTAATCCTTGGAACCTGTGGATATGTTAGGTTACAAGGCACAGAGGAATTAAGGCTGCAGATGGAATTGAGGTTGCTTATCTGCTGACCTTGAGATGGGGAGACTATCCTGAATTTCTGGGTGGGTCCAGTGTCATCACAAGGGTCCTCATAAATGGAAGAGGGAGGCAAAAGGACAGGAGAGCCCCAGAGATGGCAGTGGAAAGGTTCAGCCTGACACTCGCTGTTTTTTCTCTTTTTTATTAGCTGCGCTGGGTCTTCGTTGCCGCGCACGGGCCTTCTCTAGTTGCAGCGAGCGGGGGCTACTCTTCGTCGTGGTGCATGGGCTTCTCATTGCGGTGGCTTCTCTTGTTGTGGAGCTCGGGCTCTAGGCGCGCGGCCTTCAGTAGTTGTGGCACGTGGGCTCAGTAGTTGTGGCTCGCAGGCTCAGGAGTTGTGGCGCACGGGCTTATTTGCTCCGCGGCATGTGGGATCCTCCCGGACCAGGGCCCGAACCCGTGTCCCCTGCATTGGCAGGCGGATTCTTAACCACTGCGCCATCAGGGAAGTCCCGGTTGGTTTTGAATATACAGAGGACCATGAGCTAAGGAACTCAATCGCCCTCAGAAGCTAGAAAAGTCAAGGAAACAATCATCTCCTAGGGTCCCCAGCAGGGATCACAGCCCTGCCATCTGGCCTTTAGTCTCTTGAGCCCATATCAGACTTCAGACTTACAGAACTGCAAGATAATAAATTAGTGCCATTTTAAGCCTCTAAGTTTGTGCCAATTTGTTACAGCAGCACCAGAAAACGATACACCTCTCATGCAGAAAATGTGCTCACACCCAACTCTGCAAAAGTCCCCGCGTGATTAGAGTCCCTGAACCCTACCATGTCTAAGAACCCCTGGCATAGATAGGCCCTCGGGGTTTGGAGCCTGTCTAGCTGACCGGTCTCTTCTCAACCGGTCAAGCTTTCAGCAGTTTAAGCCTCTAAGTTTGTGCCAATTTGTTACAGCAGCACCAGAAAATGATACACTTCTCATGCAGAAAATGTGCTCACACCCAGCTCTGCAAAAGTCCCTGCGTGATTAGAGCCCCTGAACTCTACCATGTCTAAGAACCCCTGGCATAGAGGCCCTCGGGATTGGGAGCCTGTCTAGCTGACCGGTCTCCTCTCAACCGGTCAAGCTTTCAGCAGGTTGTCTGCTGGGGAGGCCTCTAAGCCCCTCCAGCCAGAAGGCGCGCTCCCACCCCCAACTCCTACTCAGCTTTCAGGGCTTTAGCTGCAGGAAGCTTTCCCATGCCCTCAAGTTCACCAGCCACTCGCTTCTGGTTCCTTGTCCAGGATTTTTGTATTTTTCAGGCTCTTTCTTCTTCCCTGCAAGTCGCCACCCCCCACGCGGCAACAAAAAACCTCACACACACCCTAGCACAGTCTGGCCCGAAGTCCCCACGCAGTAGCAGCAGTAGCTGCTGAATGGATGAGTGTTAGGGGTCAAGTGGTCCTCAATATACGAGAGAGAAAAAGGAAGTCTGGACCTGCGAGAGATCGGCGAGCCGAAGTCAGGAGTCGGGAGACCGCGGTGCTGCCGGGGCGCCACCGCCGTCACGTGATCCTGAAAGCCCTCCCCTCGCTTGGAATTCCTTCCACCTCCACTTCTCAAAGACGCTGCGCACACTAAGAGCGAACGCGAAAGTTCTTGGAGGGTCGGAGAGGGAGAATAGCGGTTTTATCCTTTTACTGCCAACAAGTTGGATTATAATTACGTAGACAAAAAGTTACCGACTCTACGCCAGAGAGGCCGGGTGGGGTTCCTCCGCCGCAGCGGCCCAACGCTGGGTGGGTAGCAGGCGGGCCTCACCTTCGTCGACCCCCACACGGGAGCGCGGCTCCCGGCGCCGGCGCGCGCTTACCTATGAGCTTTATGACTCGGGACAGCTTCTTGTCGAAGTCCATCTCGGCGTGGAGCACGGCGTCCTCCTTGCAGCGGCAGCGGCACGTGGGGGAGCCCGGGGACTCCGCGCGCCCCTCGGCGGTACCGGCCCAACCCTCGGCGTCGAGGTCGCGCTCCGTCCGGGCTGCGGCCAGCGGCGTGCCACGGCCCCAGGTGCCTCCCGGAGACGGGGTCAGCCGCAGGAGCGGGTGCGCTGGGGAGGCGTGGCGGGAGAAGGCCGGCGATTCCGGCACCGGGACGGTGAGGAAGCGCGTGGAGGGCGCCGGCGAGGGCGCGCGGCTGCTGCCGGCCGCGCCCACGGGCTTCACGCGCACGTCCACCTGTAGTTCCACGGGGGCCCAGGCGCCCCGAGCCGGCTCACCGGGCGCGGCCCTGAGCATCTGCTCGGCCCCCGGCGTCTCGCCGTCCCGGGGCTGCTCAGCCGCGGCTGGGCCCGGCGACGGCAGCTCCGGGCTGGCGGACTCCTGACGGCGGAAGGCTTTGTAACCCGGGCTGGATGGCAGCAACCGCAGGGGCGCGGGTCGAGGCGAGGGCAGCTTCTTCCCGCCCGACAGGTCCTGGCCCGCGCCCGCCTCCTCCTTCACTGCGGGAGCTAGACTCGGGCTGCTCTCGGGACTCTCAGGGCGTCTTTCCTCCGCGGGGACCTGGGGCTGCTCCAGCTCCGGGACCCGGCTTCCCAAGGGCTCCATTGGGAACTCGGCTCCGTCTTGGTCTTCCCCCGACGCCGCCCGGGCTCCCTCCATTTTATACGCGGAGCAGCCGAGAGGTGCCGAGCGGGGTGCACCTGGGCCCAGGCAGGGAGTTAGCTTCGCCTCCCAGGTCGGGATTGGTTCCGACGGGTCGCTCTAAACCGTCAAGCCACGCCCTTCTCCGTCGCCACACCCACTTCCTCCTCCCAGCCAAGGACCCTGCTGGGATTGGCTGTGGCTCGGGTTCTGTTGGCCACGCCCCTTCAGGCCCCCAGCCTCGCCTTCACTTGGCGAAGGAGAAGAGAGGGGCAGAAGGGTCTGGCTGAGGGGTTACCCAGAAAGAGCCGGGAGACGGGTAAGGGGGAGCCCAGAGCGCAGACCCTTCTCTCTTCCTTGTCCCTGGCCCCACCCATTTCCCCCTCCAGCCCTCTGCCATTGTGCTGATTTTTGAGAGTTAGGGAAGGAGCGGCACACCTAGAGGACTCCCCCAAGGCAGAAGTCCCAGAGACATGTACTCTGGAGGTCTGACTCCTACTGGGCTAACTCAATAAAGACTGAGAAATGAATAAGCTTGAAAATGTGTATTTTCACGGCGGGAGAAGCCTGGTCCCCTGCCAGCCTGGTGTGGAGGACAGGGTTCCCAGCCCTGACCAGTAGTCTGAATACCATGAAAAAAATACAGACTCCTGGCAGACTCCACCCAGACCTACTGAATCTCATAAGGGGATAAGGCCAATTTTTAACAAGTGCCCCAGGATAGGATTGGCAGATAAAATACAGACCATTCGGTTAAATCTGAATTTCAGGTAAATAAATAAATAATAGTTTTTTTGTTTTTTGTATAAGAACGTCCCAAGTGCTCCGTGGGATATACTTATATTTAAAAAGTATTCGTTATCTGAAATTAAAACTTAACCTGCCTCCTATATTTTTATTTGCCAAATCAGGCAAGTCTACCCCAGGGACTTCTGCTGGAGTGATCTTGGTAGCAGCATTTGGAAAGACCACAGACTCGCTACTCCTGAGAGACGGGAAGGAAGCAGGATGTGGAGGGGAAGGATCTTAGGAGGGGAGGTAAACTACTGCAAAGGATGCTCCCTGAAGACAAGCAACTGAGAGAAAAAGTCCAGCAGAAAGAAAGCACTATATGAAAACACTTTATGTTTAATCTCTACCAAACCCAGGCTATGTATTTAATGTGGGGATATATATATATGCCTGAAAATGCATTTAAAAAGATGTGGAAAGATAGATACATACCAAAGTGATAATACTAGTGGATTTTGCTGTAGGTTGTCTGGGCTGGGGCAGGGGGGAACGTCTAGGAGACTTAACCTTATCTGCAATGTTTCCACTTTCTAGAAACAGAAGGTATTTTTGTATATTCTTACATAAAAATTCAATTTTTAAAGAGACGGCATATAGTAAGTTATTTTTTAGGGCTAATAAAGATTACTAAAAATATGAAAATAGTTCAAAAAGTATATAAAATATAAAGGAAAGGTCTCTCCTGTCCCTGTATTTCACCTCTCAGAGTCAGCTGCTGTCCCTGTGGAGATGGGCTGCTTGTTCATTTCCAGTGTGGACTGGAGCTGAGAGGGGAGCATCCTGACTGGCCTTCCTGCTTAAATATCTTCGCCTGGGATGACGATCATCACATATGTAGTTTATAAAATCAAAGACTTCTTACCTTCCACGTGTTTTGGCTCAGAGCGAGTCCGCGAGGAAAACATGATGTGCGTCACTGTGTCACAGTCCCTAAGAGGGAGACGCCAAGGCCTGGCTCCCCCAGCCACAGCCCACCACCCTGGGCTGGGCTCAGACTCAGAAGCACCCAGGGCCATCTAAACTCCATCTTGAATTTGAGCTGTAGACCACAGTGCCTGTGGGAAGTTGGCGGCACACACCGGCGCTGAGGGGTCACGGGCGGGGAGACCGAGGGCAGCAAGAGAAGTGGGCGCTACATGCTTGTGATACAAAATTTAAATATTACAGAAAGACACACTGTAGAAAGTGAAAGTGCCCAGGATTTCATGCCCCAGAGACCTCTGTTACTAACATTTCCACATACAGTCTTCTGGATGTTTTTTCTATGCATACACTGACCTCAATTGCTATTATACGTACATATATTTTGTTTCCAAAACTCCACTCATATTAAATGCATACCTATACATGATTTATTTAAGCAGTCTCCTCCTGGTGGACATTTGGGTTGTTTCCTTCTGCGTGACATAGTTCCTGCAGTGCTGCAAACGCTACAGTTATAATTCAGTGACCATCCTTCTACATTGTTTTAAAAAATCACTTCTTTGATGATATCTTCAGAATAGACTAATTAAAATGGAACCAAAGGGTGGTCACAATTTCAAATTTGATGGACAGGGCCCAAATGACCCAGATTACCCACAAGAGGCTGAGCAAATGAAGGATGAGAGAGGGTCGTCCACACAGCATCAACAGGACTTGATATTTCCATTCTCCTTAGTCTTTACTAATCTGATGGGTGAAATTTCAACTCGAATTTCTTGAGTTATGAATGAGGTTGGACATACCTTTCTTTTTTTTTTTTTTGGCTGCATTGGGTCTTCCTTGCGGTGCGCAGGCTTCTCCTGTTGTGGAGCACGGGCTCTAGGCACGCGGGCTTCACGAGTTGCAGCACGCGGGCTCAGTAGCTGTGGTATGTGGGCCCTAGAGCACACGGGCTTCAGTAGTTGTGGTGTGCAAGCTCAGTTGTTGTGGCTCGCGGGCTCTCGAGTGCAGGCTCAGTAGTTGTGGCGCACGGGCTTAGTTGCTCCACGGCATGAGGGATCTTCCCAGACCAGAGATCGAACCGGTGTCCCCTGCACTGGCAAGCAGATTCTTAACCACTGCACCACCAGGGAAGCCCCCTGAACATACTTTGTTAATTGTGTTACTGAGAAGTCTTTGCCAGTCTCAGGGCCTGTGAAGAGGGCCATGGAGATTCCCTCTAAGGCCCGTTCCAGATCACCGGTTGGTTCCAGGAAGTGGCTCAGCAGGCACCCTTGTCACGCCCTCCTGGAGTTCACTGCTCCAGGAGGCTGATGGTACCGGGGCCACCTGAGCAAACTGAGGAGTTGTAAGAGCATAAACTGAGCCATGGCTGGCTGCTCCTAGAGAGGAAGCAAACACGCCCAGCCCCGGCTCTTGGCCGATGTCACCCCCTGTGGCATCCTGAGCTCTTCTAGGGTCCTTGGATGCACAGGTGGTGGCAGGGGGAGGTCTCTGCACTGCCAGCTCCCTGGCACGGTCCATCCTCAGCTCACATTCCACCTGCTCAGAGGCTCAGGGGCAGCCAAGCCAGTGTGGCACTCCCACCCCTGGGTCCCTGGTCCCTCACCTGTGACTGTCTTCATAGCACTCGGCACTGTCTTCGGCCAACGTGTTCACATATTTGTTTCGTTGTTTACTATTTGTCTCCGGCCCTCTGGCAGCCACTGCTGTAACCCCAGGACAGTACCTGGCAGGCCCATCCCCGGCTCTTGGCCAATGTCACCCTGGTGACATATTATGAATATTTATGAAATAAACATTGCCAAATGGGGCGCTGTGCAGGGTACTTGACATACCTTGTCTCATTTCTTCTTTTTCTCCCCCGATTTTTCTCTGACAAATTTTAAACATTAAGAAAAATAGAAAGCACACACAGCGAACTCTTAAAGACCCTCCACCTGGACTCAACAGTTAGCATTTCATCATGTTTGTCTTTGTCTTTCTCTCCATGCTAATGTACTTTTTGTTGCCGAACCATTTGAATGTGCTTCAGACCTCGCGAAACTTGTGCCTTAAATACTTCAGCATGTATCACCCACGAATATAGTATTCTGCAGAAGTCCATACCATCCTCACACCAAGAAATGAGCAAGTACTCCATACTAGATGATATTACAGAGACCGTATTTAAATTCTCCCAATTTTTTTCAAACTAGGATCCAATCAAGTTTCACACAGTGCATTTGGCTGTTATGAGTAAATACTCTTCACAATAACTCGGTGAGGAAGACACTAAAATTCCTTCTTTACCGGAAACTGAGAGTGAGAGAGGTTGAGGTACTTGCCAGGGTCACAGAACTCCTAAGTGGAAGACTCACGATGCCATCATGCATCTGCGACTGCCAAACACGTCTTTTCTCCCCGTTTCCTGCATCTTGTTCCCCTCATCCTCTGGGCTCTTGGAGGTTTCTTTCCCAGTCTCTGGTCCATGCAAGTCATGGGCTGGGGCCAAGGAGCAGGAGTTGACCTAGTTACTCAGCAGCCGGGGCCTCGCTTTCAAGTTCCTCCAGCCACCTCCTTACCCCGATCTTATCCCGGTTGTTCTCTGGGACATTAGCTTTCTGCTGGGAGTGACAAGGCATCCTGTTTCTGCCTCAGTTATTTGGTGAAGGATCCGCTTGCAGCTAGAGGAGAGACAAACGTGAATCCAGTGGAGGAACAAACGGTGGCCTTCAGTCGGGTGAGCAGGTAAAGGTAAGGCTGCAAACGGGGGTGAGAAAATATTCCACCTGGACGCGTGCAAGCTCATCCAAGGAGACTTGGAAGCCGTAACAGGACAGGAAAACAGCTCCCTGAGTCACCGTCTGCTTGCTCCCGGCATGTCAAAACAAAGATCCTCCCTTGCTGGGAGCGCCACTCCCGGAATCTGCTACAATGCGGTGCACTGGGGCTTGTGAGTTACTGACCTGTGTGAATAGACAGCCCTGATGAATAGATAGTAACACTGTCTACTGAGGCACACCCAGCTGATCTCTCTGGGCCTGGGGCTCAACACCCGGAAAGACCTGGATGGGAGCCGTGCAGGGAACAGGAGACAAGGGCAGAAAGAGATGAGGGGGGAACAAAGGGACGTGAGAGCAGAAGCGGCACCCACCGCCTCACACCGCTGCTACGCAAAAGACTCTTCATCAGGCTGTGTGGGACCCCTAGAGCCACAGTCTGAGAGCAGCAAAAGGAGAAGACAGCAGCGCCCAGAAGCACCTCGGTTAGCGGCATCCAGATGTGGGGGACCCTCCCCCACCCCCACCCCCGGAGCCAAGTCAGCCCGCCGCGGGGGAGACTTCCTAGCGAGTCCTCGGGCACCGGGATCTCCCAAGTCAAAGCAGGCCTCGCGAACTCTAAACAAGGGCCTAGAGTATATAACTAGGAAGGCTGACTAAATGAGGATGTAAGTCTAAGCTAAGATGTTAACAGCTGGAGCACGTGTATTTCAAGACAAAGGTGGTAACTATTTATATAATCAGAAAAAAAAAAAAGCCGTTTTCAGGGAAAATGAGGGATGGAGAAAAAAGTGGAACATAAGAAAATGTCTCCCAAATACAAGAATTTGGCAAGTTTTCCCAGCCCTGCTTGATATAGAGACACAGCAGACATTCTAGTCCCCTGAGACGCGGGGGACCCTTGCCTGCCCCGTGCGACCCGCCGCCAGTGGTGGTGATAACCTATCACTGGCAGTCCCCACTCCCGAACTGTTAGGGAAACACTGGCTGAAACCGCCTGCCCTGGCCGGGCCAAGACAGTAACAATTTGCATGAGTTATCTTACAACAGGAGGTCCTGGTAAGGAACACGGAACTAACAAGCCACCACCAACCAGAAGAATACGGGGAAGGTCAAAAGGAGAGAGGAGACGCCCGTCCACATGTCCTACCAACGTCCCAGAATCCTCCTCGCTGGAATCCACCTTGGCTGAGCGGTTGTGCGTGCCACCAGAAAGGACCCTGAGTCAGAGTGACTGGCCAGAGACAACCCGGAAACGAATCCCATCACCATGAAGCCCGAGACTGCGAGCCACGTGACAGAGCCGTCCTCCTGGGTTCCCTTACCAGCTCCACCCGGGTGCCCCTTCCCGATAAAGTCTCTTGCTTTGTCAGCACGTGTGTCTCCTCGGACAATGCATTTCCGAGTGTTAGAAAAGAGCCCACTCTCGGGCCTTGGAAAGGGTTCTCCTTCCTGCAACAAAACTGAGGCCCGGAACCGAAGGGCGGGGAGGGCCAGCTGGGAAGGATAAGGGGTCCCTCAATACTACTGTGCAGGTAGCTGGTAAGTTTGGGGCACATCTCTCATCTCTCGTCAGCCTCCCTGTCTAACCCCTTAGTACAGGGCTCTTCTGCCTCCCTGGCCTTCTGCCCTGTTTCCCACTGAGACCCTTTGGAGGTCTCAGCCTCGTGCTCAAGCTTGGCCCAGCTGTCAGTGCCTTGATGGGTCCCGGCCACCCACCCTCCTCTTATGGACTCAGACAGCTGAGCCCTTTAGCCCATGGTGAAAACTCACCATTGAAAACCATCTCAGGACTTCCCTGGTGGTGCAGTGGGTAAGACTCCACGCTCCCAACGCAGGGGGCCCGGGTTCGATCCCTGGTCAGGTAACTGGATCTCGCATGCCGCAACTAAAAATTCTGCATGCTGCAACAAAGATCCCCCCCACGGCAACGAAGATTCCGCGAGCTGCATCTAAGACCCGGCGCAGCCAAAAAAATAAATAAATACACAAATACATAAATAAATAATAAAAAAGGAAAGACCTTATTAAAAAAGAAAAGAAAACCATCTCACCGCCACTTAGACTGGATCCTGCCTGGTCTAGAGTTTAGTATTCTCTTGTGGTCTGAGTGGCCCCGTCACTAGGGCTCCATCATCTATCTTGATGGCTCCAGCTCCTGTTCTGCCTATTCTTGGCTTCCTCCCTTCAAGGAGCTCCCTGCAGCCAGGAGCGGGGAGCCATGTCCACAGTACCTCCCCCACCATGTGTGAATAGTCTTGAATTCTGGTATATGTGTGATTTGGTGACCACCAGCCTGGTTTTTTTTTGTTGTTGTTGTTGTTTTAAGATGTTGGGGGTAGGAGTTTATTAATTAATTTATTTTTGGCTGTGTTGGGTCTTCGTTTCTGTGTGAGGACTTTCTCTAGTTGCGGCGAGCGGGGGCCACTCTTCATCGCGGCGCGCGGGCCTCTCACTATCGCGGCTTTTCGTTGTGGAGCACAGGCTCCAGACGCGCAGGTTCAGTAGTTGTGGCTCACGGGCCTAGTTGCTCTGCGGCATGTGGGATCTTCCCAGACCAGGGCTCGAACCCATGTCCCCTGCATTAGCAGGCAGATTCCCAACCACTGTGCCACCAGGGAAGCCCCACCAGCCTGGTTTTTCAGACGAGAGCCCAGAGATCTCCAGGTTCAATCACTGTGTCTGGGGAAACACCATCTGCGACATTGCATTTTATAAGAAATATAGGGGCTTCCCTGATGGCGCAGTGGTTGGGAGTCTGCCTGCCAATGCAGCGGACATGGGTTTGACCCCTGTAGCAGCGAAGACCCAATGCAGCCAAAAATAAAATAAATAAAATTTTAAAAATTTATTAAAAAAAAGAAAAAGAAATATATATCTGGTCTGTGTCCCCATTTCTGGCACATAGTTCCCAAAACCCCTGGAATTTCTTAAGTGATGAGAGCAATAAAGGTGTCTTTTGTTATGTTTGTAAGGTGACTTTTGGACTACACCAAAGCATGGGTCTGCTTGTCAGGAGAACCAACCATGTGACTAGAGGGCTGAAACTTTCTTTTCTTTGCTCCTTTTTTTTTTTTTTTTAAGAATTTCAACTTTAAAAAAAGTATTTATTTATTTTGGCTGCGCCAAGTCTTAGTTGCAGCATGCAGGATCATCATTGCGGCATGCGGGCTCTTTAGTTGCGGCATGTGGGATCTTTTAGTTGTGGAATGAGAGCTCTTAGTGCAGCAGGTGGGATCTAGTTCCCCTACCAGGGATCGAACCCAGGCCCCCTGCATTGGGAGCCTAGAGTCTTACCCACTGGACCACCAGGGAAGTCCTGAGGGCTGAAATTTTCAGTACCACCCTTGATCTCCAGGGACAGGAAAAGAGCAGAAGGTTGAATCAGTCACCAATGGGCAATGGTTTAATCAATCATGCCTGTGTAATGAAGCCTCCATCAAAACCCAAAAGGATGGGGTCTGGAGAACTTCTGGGTTGGTGAACATGTGGAGATGCAGGGAGAGTGGTGCCCTTGGAGAGAAGGGCATGGAAGCTCTGCCACCCCTGCCCACATTCCTTGCCCCATGCATCTCTTCCACCTGGCTGTTCCTGAGTTATATCCTTTTATAATAAACTGGTAATCTAGTAAGTAAACTGGTATCTTGAGTCCTGTGAGCCGTTCTAGCAAATTAATCCAACACAAGGATGGGGTCATGGGAACCTCTGCTGTATAGCCAGTTGGTTATAAGTACAGGTGACAACCTGGACTTTCAGTTGACACCTGAAGTGGTGGCAGTCTGGTGGGACTCAGTCCTTAATCTGTGGGATCTGACTATCTCCAGGTAGACAGTGTCAGAATTGAGCTAAATTGTAGAATAACCAGCTGGTGTCTGAGAATTGATTGGTTGTGTGGGAATACCCTCCCACGTGGGAACTGATACCCAGAATCCTTACCATCCTTGACCTCTGTCTCACATTCTATAAAATTCAACCCCTCAGGGCTTCCCTGGTGGTCCAGTGGGTAAGACTCCGCGCTCCCAATGTAGGGGCCCGGGTTCGATCCCTGGTCAGGGAACTAGATCCCGCATACATGCCACAACTAAGAGTCCGCATCCCACAACTAATTAGTCCGCATGCTGCAACTAAAGATCCTTGTGCCGTAACGAAGACCCCGCGTGCTGCAACTAAGACCTGGCACAGCCAAAAAATAATAATAATAATAATAAATAAATTAAAAAAAATTCAACCCCTCACCTTAGGTAATAGCTGCAGAGATTAACGACTTGTTAGTTGAATCCTATCAACTTCCTTTCTTATTTCTGCATCACTATTGTGATGGACAGGGCTCCTAAAGATTCAGAATGGGTAGTAATGTGCTTTTCAGCATTCAAGGGCAAGAAATGTCACCTTTCTTTATTTTCCTAAGTCATACGATATCCAATTCAAGCTGTCACTTATGAAGATGCATGAGAACTTCACTGAGTCAATCTCCAGGGCTCCCTCTCGCAAGCAGATTAAACAAGGACCCCAGGATTTATTGGTGCCTTGAAAGAGGAGGCCCATTCTTGGGTTTTGGGTCCTGATTGTGCTGCTGCTTCTGCCTGAGACAGATGTAGCCTCCAGGTGCCGGTCTTTACCAGGCTTAACCCCACCCTTTACATGTGGGTGCAGGCAGCTGGGACCTGGGTCTTCTGCCTTCAGACTGGAACGACACCGTCAGCTCTAGTGAGTCTCCAGCCTGCCAACTACAGACCATGAGATTGCTTGGCCTCTATAAGGGGGTGAGTTAGCTCCTTATTATACAAATAGGAAATATAAACATATGAAATATATATACAAACATATCCTTGTTGGTTCTGTTTCTCTAAAGAACCCCGACAAATCCAGCCTTTGTGTTACAGACTCCCTCCTCCCTGGCCAGCCAGCCTCCACATGCATCCCCTCATGCCCTCCCCTGGTTGAGGCCCTGCCCCCTCCCTGTCCCTCCAGGGCAGGTCTCTGGCACTGTGGGAACACCTGCCCTCCACCCAGTCTCCTCCATCCTTGGGCTGTTTTTGGACTCAGTCCTTGGAGTCTTCCTCTATCCTAAACCTCCTGTGTTATGATTATTTTATGAGTCTAGGCTTTTAAAAATGAAAGCACTCAACTCTCTCCTGGGGCTAGGAACACCTAAATTTCCAGGACAACAAGTCCAACTGCCTTCTGAAGAGGAAGAAGCAGAAAATACCTCTCTGTTTTGGTAATGAGTCTATAGGAGAGTGAGACGGCTAACCTTGCATCAGACTCTTCGTACACATCAGCTTTGTCTCTTTATGTCAGGAGCAGAGGGGATGAGATGCTCAACTCCAGAGACACCCAACCTGCTCACGTCAGAGTCCAGAGGAGGGGCACCCGGGGCTAAGCAGCTCACGGCCTGTGCTGTTGAATGCACACCCTGGTCAAGAGACCCTCTGCTAGACCCTGTGCCCAGGCCCCAGTGGGTGACTGATCACAGAGGAAGATGTGGGGTCTCCCTGTAAGACCCCAACTACCGTCTGTATGCCTGGCAGTGCAGACCTCAGTGAGGACAAAGAGCCTGGTCTTCCTGGGCAGGTGGGAATGCTAGGCTAGATGCTAGGCTAGATGCTAGGCTAGATGGTGGTACTGGAGCCAGCAGGCAGCCCAAGGTCGCTCAGGACAAAAGGTCAGACGAAAGGTCTCAGCAACCCCACAGCCCATTAGGGATCCCCTGACTGTCTTTAGGGCCCAGGACTTGGCTCTATCGGGATTGAACTGACCTGGCTACCTCTGCTTGTCAGAGGCATATGGGGTCGCCTGTCGGAGGCATGGAGTCACCTGCCCTCCTAGGCCCTGGTCCATCTCAGTTCTGTGCTCTGTGATGGCTCCCTCTCACCTGTCTCCCCTGAGCCCCTTCAGCCACCTTCAGCCACAGGTGGGCCTGCTTCCTGAGACCTGTCTCAGATATTGGAAGGGTTCCAACTTTCCATGTGAGAAAGAGGAGGGGTCTCACACAAACACTGTGTGAGACTTCGCAGGGACTCCCACCCTCCTCAAGAGGGAGAATCCAGGGATTCTCCACACGCTGCCTCCAAGTCCCGACCTTGCGTCTTCCCTGCCAGCCTGATGCCAGCACACCTCATGGTCACAGAAATGGGATTTGTGAGGCTCTTCCTTGGCCCAGGTTAATAACACTGGTAAAGACCCCAGCCTTGAAGGGAGACCAGGAGCACACGACAGCGTGACACACCGTCACTAACACCTGTGCAGAAGGCTGGGCTGGGGAGGGGGATCTCATTACGCCTCACTCTGGGTGATGTCATGCAGAAGCTTTCCAAACAGCGAGCATATTTGTGCAGACCCTACCCAGTCTGCACAAATACTCATACACGGTAATGAGTGTAACAAGATTGCCAGTCTGTCAAGTACAAGGAGAGGGATGGCCAGATAGAGGTGGTCACAGCACAGAGGGAGGTGGAGATATTCCCAGGTGCTGTCCATGTGCATTGAAACACCCCAGCTTGCTAGAAGATGTTAAAGCAAAAATGCAAGCAAGTAGAGAAAAAGAGGCTTCTTTCCCCAAAATAACAGCCAAATTCATCAGTTGGTGAAGAACTGATGTCGGATGCGGAGGCTACTGAAGACCTCTGGCTGCGAAGGAAATCTATTTAAGAAAATAGTTTAAACAGTTTGCTAAAATTTCTTCTTTTATTTCCGTAAAAGTTGATATCGGGCTTCCCTGGTGGCACGGTCGTTAAGAATCCACCTGCCAGTGCAGGGGACACGGGTTCAAGCCCTGGTCTGGGAAGATCCCACGTGCCGCAGAGCAACCGAGCCCGTGCACCACAACTACTGAGCCTGAGCTCTGGAGCCCGCGAGCGACAACTACTGAGCCCACGTGCCACAACTACTGAAGCCCTCGCACCTAGAGCCTGTGCTCTGCAACAAGAGAAGCTCACCGCAACTAGAGAAAGCCAGTGCGCAGCAACAAAGACCCAACAAAGCCAAAAATAAATAAATAAAATAAATTATTTTTAAAAAAAGTTGATATCTGGCTGTCCCTGTTATAATAATTCAGACTGAGAACTTTCCCTACCGTGTACCATGGATGTACATGTATCTATCTAATATCGATCTGTCATCTATTTATTTATCATAGGGTAGAGTGGTGGAGATGGGTTGGACAAATAGAGAGAGAGAGAGAGACGGAAAGACAGAGAGAGAGAGAGGGGGCGCTGGACCAGCTTCTGTCTTAAATACAAACATCGTGAATCCTTTGGTCAAGTAGAAGTTGTCTGCCACTCAGTTCTGGTTGATGTGAACAAAAACCCTCTAGGGAGGCACACTTCTGGGGGAAGGGTCTTACATCCCTAACAATCTTGGGACCCAGTTCATGGACTCCATCAAGGTTCACCCTTCTCCGTAAAGGAACAGACACTTCTATTACTGGGGACCCATCAGAGAGCCCAGGCCACAGGGAGCCACATTATATGCCGTTCTGTGACCACAGAACCTAGCCTGCACACTCCCAATTATAGATCCACATGCATAACCTTGACAGGAACTTCAGGGTCCAGACTGGGAGATAACCATTGTCAAGGTTAAAGGTCTTGCTCCCATCATTAACAGTTCCCAGTTTCATGATGAGCTTCTGTGCTTTAGAAGAAAATGGACTTTACTCATTTACCATAAAGATGTGGGGGGGATGGGAGTTTTCAGGGCAGTATTTCTTAACTGGTTTATCTGTAGATTCCTTTGAATCTTCAGTGAATGCTGGGAACCCTCTCCCTAATAAAATACATGTGTTGGGGGTCACAGATTCCCTGAAGCCCACCCATGAACAGCAATGTAAGGACCCCTGGTCTTCTGGCTGAAGCTCTAGCCAGCTGGCTTATCGATTCCACTGCATGTTTGCCCATGAAGCTTTCACAGGCCATTGGAAGGCTGTTTTCCACCTGTCTCATCAGAGCCCCAAAGTGGGATTATGTGACTGTCATATGTGACAGATTGAAATACCATGACTCAGGCAGCAGGAGAGCCAGTCTGGCCACAGTGCTCAAGATTTAGACACTGATTTTGAGCCAGAACTGTGCCATTTCTGCAAGCAAAATGCAACAACCAAAACAGGCAGTTAAGCTATTGTTAATTTTGAGGAGACCTTCACAGTGATGATTAAGACAATGTATAATTTCAAAAGCCTAACGGGCAACCTCCTGCAAGGACCATGACGGCTCTGGCTGAGTAGGCCAGCCTTCCACAGACCTGTGTTTCTCTGGCCGCTGAGACAGCTCAGGGTCTGTTCGGGCTACCAAAACCTCCCTCTCCTTTGTGGTCTGGAGATGCATAAACATGAGACCGTCTGGCTTGTCTGTCTTAGAGATTTTTTTCAGTTACGTGGGGATCAGACAGTTTCCTGATCCCAACCTGACACAGAAAGAAAAGCTTTCTTGTAGCTTTTCTGAGCTGAACTTCCCTGTCCCTCCAGCCTCCCCTCCTCCTGTCACCATGGCAATGGGTAGAAGATGAGGGGTTTAGTGCTATCTTTTGGGGGGATCTTAATGTTATCTGTTGAATTGTGTCCTCCCAAATTCATATGTTGAATTCCTAACCCTCGGTACCTCAGAGTGTGACTGTTGGAAGATAAGGTCCTCGCAGATGTAATTAGCTCAGGTAAGGTCACTAGGGTGAGCCCTAACCCACTGTAAAAAGAGGGGATTTGGACACAGACATGCCTGCAGAGAGAACACCATGTGAACATGAAGGCAGACTGCGGTCATGCGGCTACAAGCCAAGGAACACCAAAGATGGCCAGCAAACCCCCAGAAGCTAGGAGAAAGGCAACATTCTCCCTGACAGCCCTCAGCAGGAATCCTGCGGATGCCTTGATCTCGACTTCTAGACTCTAGAACTGTGAGACAGTACATTTCTGTTTAAGGTACTTTGTTACAGCAGCCCTAGGAAACAAACACACTGACCTGGGCCTTTGACAGGCCACAAGGAAACGCCTCACTGTCCCATTTCAAACATCAAAAAGTGCTAAACTACCCAGATTTTATAGACCAGGTGGCAGAAACATAAACCCACCCTTGGGCCCACCTAAATCTCTGTCCACTGGAACTGTAATGACCTTTCTGTCTATAGAGGTGTGTGTGTGTGTATCTGAGATATTCTGGGGACAAGAGAAATGAAGGTGAGCCATTCACGGGCTGGCTTGAGGAACTAGGCTAGAGTCAGCAGAATGGTGCAAAGACATGTCTTCTGCCTGAAAATCTTATAATCAAATACCAAACCTCTGCAAGAGTAGTATTGCCGTTCCTCCCCAGCAGAGCCCCTTGATGGAGACCACAAGCACTGGAATAGGTTTGCCGCTCCAGCTAATACACTGAGCACCTCGGGGGGGAATTTCTACTTGTGGGAGAAGAGAGGTGAGTTGGGGCCCACAGAAGCCAAGGAGTCCTGGGCTGGGGCTCCATGCAGGAGCCTCTTCTCCAAGGAGCATCACCTAACTCCCCAAAAGCTGCAGCTGGCCCCTATCTGTGAGAATTAGGAAAAGGGGGTCCCTGTAGGCAGGATCACCGAGAGCAGGTAAATTTGAAAAGTGTATCCCTTCCTCCAGGTGGCATGGCTCTGTGATCAGGTAAGAGCTGAATTCCAGATCCTAGTGGTCCCCCAGGCCAGGCGCCCTTGTGCAGTGAGCAACTTGCACAAACGTACATGGCAACCTATCCACAGGGCTCAGTGAGCAGTGACTACTGAGAACTTTCCCTCTTTCCCCTCTCCCCATCCCCCTCAGTATAGGACAAGGAGGGAAGGAGGTCAGCCGCCTTTGGGAGCACAGCGCTTCTGGACAGAAGCTATTCTCTGAAAGAGTGGGGATGTGGGGTGCAGTGCTTTCCCTCCATGAAGCCAAGTTGACAGCTACAAGAAAATCCCTAGTAAAGATACGGGGGTCTCTAAAAAAAGAGGAGGTTGGAGTCTCTTTCCACCTGAATGTTTGCTGAGTTGCAGAAGGCACTTGCCCCTTGGGTCTGTTCTGGAGCAAGTGGACATGGCGGGGGTGAGGTAGCTCAGGGCCAGACTGTTCCAGGAACCTGGGAAGCCAGCCCTCTCCCTTCGCCCATCTGCAGAGTCTCTAACTGGAGGTGTGCTCAGGGAGGGCACGAGGCAGGCCCATCTGGGCTCTCCATCTGGCACCCTTGTCTTCCCAAACACCTTTCCCAGTCCCGACAGAGAGTGGGGTATCCTAAGCCAGAATTCCTCCAGACAGGTCCTATGCCGAGTGTGGCTCTCAGAGCCGAACTCAGGGGGGCCACCGGCCTCCCCTTTTGAAGAACAAAGCACTGTCCACCCGAGGTCGGACTCGACCATTGCCCCAGACCCACCGCCCCCTGCGGAGATGGCCGCAGGCCGCGTGTTGCAGGGCAGGGAAGGTCTAGCCCTCATCCGCCCCCAGCAAGGCCTGGAACTGGCTCCAGTCCCCACCACAGAGCTTTCCCGCACTCACCAGAACGTTCCACACTTGGAGCATTAGCCTGCCGAAGTTAGAACGTGGTAGTACATCCTTGTTGTCACTAGATGGCGACCCTGTGTAAAGGGAAAGCAAAATGCCGCTGGAAGCCGCCCACCGCCGGGATGCCTCTTTCTCTCGAGGCGGGGTCCCTGGAGGTACTCAAGACAGCAGAGGCCGGATACGGAAGGTGCTTACTTTCGGGTCCGCCCGGGGGCTCGGGAGGCGTGGCTCCAGAGGGCAATTCCTCCCCCAGTCCCGGGGTCCTTCCCCAGCAGACGACCCAGGGGCCAGCCCAGCGAGCCGGGGCTCCCGGAGCTGTGCGCAGACGCGAAGTGACTCCTCGTTACCGAGTTGGGACCTGTTTTGCCCCCCAAATGCTGTTTTCAGGTGAAGCAGTATCTCAGGGCAAGGACGTGAGCCCTGCGAGAGGGGGAGAGAACACTCACCTGCTGAGCGGGGGCCTCCGAGGCACAGACTCCGGGCTCAAGACCACCGCGAAGGTGGCTCCCGCTCGCGGAAGCAGCAAAACCAGACACAAAACCAGAGCGGCTCTGTGTGCTCACAGCTGTACACTTTAAACAACCACCACCACCACCACAATAATAATAAAAGCTCTGCAGTGTGCTTGGAAGCTTGTGGAACTGCTCCACAGTCACGCATATCACGGCACCAAAATCGACGCGTTTGAGTTATCGATGAGTCCGTTAAGGTAGAGGAAAAGGCCCTTGAGAGCGAATTTTCTGTGGCCCGATTAGACCTCACGCTTGGTGTGAATTCACTCGGCTCTGCAAAAATGCCGAAAATGCTGGGCTCAGGCATCCTAGAACATGCCTGTCCAGGGCTTCAGGCTCGAGGCTCCGCGAGGCCATCGGTGTCACCTGTGGGTAATAAACCGAATGAGGGAGGGGGCGGAGCTTCAGAGAAACTTTCACCAGTCGTTTTCAAAGCCAAACCAGGGAACGTAAAAATGTTTCAGGGACTTCCCTGGTGGCGCAGTGGTTAAGAATCCTCCTGCCAATGCAAAGGACACGGGTTCGAGCTCTGGTCCTGGAAGATCCCACGTGCCGCGGGGCAACTAAACCCGTGTGCCACAACTACTGAGCCTGCGCTCTAGAGCCCGTGAGCCACAACTACGGAGCCCGCGTGTCACAACTACTGAAGCCTGCACGCCTAGAGCCCGTGCTCTGCAGCAAGAGAAGCCACCGCAATGAGAAGCCAGCACACCTCAACGAAGAGTAGCCCCCACTCTCTGCAACTAGAGAAAGCCCGCGAGCAGCAACGAAGACTCAGTGCAGCCAAAAATAAATAAATGTATTTTTAAAAAAAGTTTCAAAGGCTGTATTCTTACCCCACTCAAAATGAAAACAGTTTTAGTATTACAGGAAACAGGGCTTTTTTTTTTTTTTACCACTTTGAATCCCTGCTTAATTGAATCGTAAAATGTCTGTGAGAAAAACAAACTCTAACCTGCTTTTTAGACCCCAAAATGTTCCTTAATGTCTGGGCATATTTGAAAAGTCACATATGGAGGCCACTTTCTAATCCTTACCTTTTACATCAATTCACAATACTGTGGGCTATGTGTATGTTTCACTTCGGCCCTGAAACAACTCCAGCAGGGAGATGGGGAACTGAGGCTTACAGCAGGGAGGTGATTTGCCCATGCCCAGTAGTAAATTAACAGCCCAACTAGCGCTGACATTACTCTGCGCCACACTACAAGAAGCATTTGCCAAGACCGCTGTGTGCCAGGCACTGTGTAAGATTCAGGGAACTTGGGGCTAAATATGATGCTTGGTCCCTCACTTCTCTCAGGTTGAAAGTTATTCAATCAGAGAGATGTTGGAGATTTCCCTGGTGGTGCAGTGGTTAAGAATCCGCCTGCCAATGCAAGGGACACAGGTTCGAGCCCTGGTCACATGCCGCGGAGCAACTAAGCCCGTGCGCCACAACTACTGAGCCTATGCTCTAGAGCTTGCAAACCACAACTACTGAGCCCACATGCCACGACTACTGAGCCCCGCGTACCACGACTACTGAGCCCCACGTGCCATGACTACTGAGCCCGCGAGCCTAGAGCCTGCTCTCCGCAACGAGAAGCCACCGCAGTGAGAACCCCTTGTGCCACAACGAACAGTAGCCCCCGCTCGCCGCAACTAGAGAAAGCCCCCACACAGCAACGAAGACCCAACACAGCCAAAAGAAAAAAAAAGAGGTTTAGACAGCAAGTATATACAGTGTGAGTTTTGAGTAAGTGAGAAACTGACCCGGGGCTTATTACCTAAGCAGGAAGAGGATCAGGTGCTGTGTGAGGACAGGTGCTGACACCCAAATGCCTCTTGGGTATGCTGTTCTCTCTTCAGAACAGCACTTAGGA
Organism: Neophocaena asiaeorientalis asiaeorientalis; assembly: GCF_003031525.2. Classification (NCBI taxonomy): domain Eukaryota; kingdom Metazoa; phylum Chordata; class Mammalia; order Artiodactyla; family Phocoenidae; genus Neophocaena; species Neophocaena asiaeorientalis. The sequence goes on along the minus strand of NW_020173036.1, from coordinate 1,024,978 downwards.
TAGTCTGAGGGCTTCTCATGCGCACGTGTGATCCATCCTCTTGTGTGATCAACTGATGCGTTCAGTCCGTGAATAATTCTGATGCTGCCATCAAAACCCTTCACACGTTCCTGTCAGTGGGATCAGGGAGACCCCGGCTCAGGAATCCTGCTCTGCTGACTTCCTGTCCTCACGAGGAAACTGGAACATTTCTGACACGGCAGCCCAAAGGCACAAAGCATACCCTTGGGCACACTTTAAATATCACTCTGAATAATTCATCTTGTGCATTATTTAATAACTCTCTGCTCTGCAGAATGTTTACTTACACAGTATTTTCACTTCAAACTCAAGCTGAACCATTTCAGAGAACTTTTGACCCAGTAATTCCACTTCTGGAAACTTCTTCCATAGAAATACTTGTACAGGGACTTCCCTGGTGGCACAGGGGTTAAGAATCTGCCTGCCAATGCAGGGGACACGGGTTCCATCCCTGATCAGGGAAGATCCCACACGCTGAGGAGCAACTAAGCCCGTGAGCCACAGCTACTGAGCCCGTGCTCTAGAGCCCACGAGCTGCAACTACTGAGCCTGCATGCCACAACTACTGACGCCCGCACGCCTAGAGCCCGTGCTCCGCAACAAGAGAAGCCACCGCAATGAGAAGCCCACGCACCGCAACAAAGAGTAGCCCCCGCTCGCCGCAACTAGAGAGAGTCCGTGTGCAGCAACGAAGACCCAACACACCAAAAAAAAAAAAAAGAAAAAAAAAAAGAAACACTTGTACAACGGCACAAAAGTAAATATGCTAGAATATTCATTGCAGCATTGCCTGTGCTATTAAAAAATTAGAAACAATTTAAATGTCCATCCCTAGGAGAATAATGAAGTAATAATAATTATGGTATCTCCAAACTGTAGAATTCTATGTAAGTGTTAAAAAAGAATGCAAGAGAGCTATATGAAGTGACATAAGAAGCAAGTTGCAGAATGTATTAACTTTTGTAAAAAAAAAAATCATAAATATTTATTTTACATATATTAAAAAGTACTTAGAAGCAGATGTAGTATACCAAACTCAAGCGAAAGTTTAAAATTAAAAAATTTATATATTGTTTGCATGAAAACAGCTTATGTATTAACTTTATAATTTTAAAATTTTATTTTTGTCATTTTAGAAAAAAAGTACAAAGTCAGATTTGGTGAATACAACAAAGACTTGGTGCAAGTTTTTTTGGGTCACTTGCAGGTTCCTGTTACCCTCCAGGGAGAGGGCTAATGCCTGAGACATCATTCTCATTGTGAAGTCAATCTTTTGGCCAGGAACAGTTTTTCTTGCCTGCAGAGGTTGCTTCCATCAGGAAATGCTGAGCACAGTTGCCCTCTCACTCTCAGAGCTGGTAGCCAGTGCGCTCACCCGGCAGCTCAGCTTCCATCCACTGCTTAGGCTCTCATCGTGAAGCTCCGAGGGCCGGGACTGCGTGTGTCCTTGGCCTCTGTATTCCCAGCACCCAGCAATGTGCCCAGTGTGTATTTGATGCTCAATAATTGTTAAAGAATTTGTTGAAGGAAGAGCTTTTGATCTCTCTTGGCTTGATTTTCAGGTTGGGGAAGTGGGGTGTCTGTGAAGGTGGCTGGCAGTTCCTGGGTCACGAGTCTGGGGGTGTCTCCTGGGCTCCTAATTTTGGAAGGTTGTAAGCAGATGGCCCAGCCACCTGAGCAGCACGTGATGAAGTCTTAACACACAGGGGCAGACGCTGTCCCTGCACTTAGAAACGATACCGCAGAGTTGATTTGATGTTTTAGCAATTTGCAGAATGTTTCTGCTACACGATACCTAGATGTAAACGGTAATCACCTTATATAAATAATGGTAAGTGGGTTCACGGCCAAGGTAAAATCAAGCACTTCTGGGGGCACCTTTGGGGCCAGGGTGCCAAAGAGGGGACTTGTAGCTGCTCTGAGATCCTTCCAAAGATGCTTTGGACCCCAAATCCAGGCCCACCCAGATGCTAGTTTTCTCTTTGTTCCTGAAAAAGGAAGACAGTGCCCAGCTGTGAGCACTCAGAGCTGAGTCCCAAGCTCCCCTTTCCCTCTGAAGGGCTCCCCAGCCGCTACCCCTGACATAGAAAACATGACAGGTGGCTCTGCTTTGCCCAGCTCCTGGCCCAGGGCCCTGGGGCCTCACTATCCCAGACCCATTGCCCCTCAGTCAAAATCTCAGCCAGGCCACAGATTCCACGGACCCAGTGATCTTCCCCAGTTTCTGTGAGGTAACAATTCTAACACAGATGCTCTGAATACGACTTAAAGGTGGGGCCTGGTAAGTTGATATTTAATGAAAATGTACACATATTCAGCTAAAAATTCAGAAGGACAGAAAACAAAAGAAGTCCCATGCCCCCCAGTTCCGCTGGTTCAGAGGTAAATACCCGTGAACTGTTTCTTGTATATTCTCGCAAAAATCTTCATGCCTGTACGAGCACACATGCGTACGTGAACACATACGCATCTTTTGGTGGCCACAGGTGGACACGTACTCTGCTGCTTTTCTGCATCTTGCTTCCTTCTAACTTAGCTTGGAGATTGCTCCGAATCAACAAATACTGATTTACTTTATTCTTTTTAAAGGGCTTTACTATTCCACTGTCTATATGGCAAACATTTGCTGTTTCTTCCTGCCTGACAGCCTGTCCCCTTTCTTCCTGTGACAGTAGCATTTTCTTTGTCTCTTCCCCACTCTCAGTCCTGTGATTTGGGTGAGGATGACCCTGACCTCAGCTACAGGCTTGGACATATGACCTAGACCTTACCACAGAGATTGGTTCAGGGGTGGACACATGACCCGGGTGCGGGCAAGGTCAGTCAGGGCCAGGACTTTATCTGAATTATTTAGGGAAGAGAAGCTCTCTTTTTCCTGCTGACCTTGCATCTGGGGAGGTGTGGTCCTGGAGCACGTTCCATCGTGTGGAGTCTGAGTAGGCAGGCAGAATGGAGAAGAATGGAACCAAAATACAGAGCTGCTGGCCTTGATGACACAGTGTAAGAGTCTGGCTTAGGTTTACCTGGAGCCCTTTTGGGGCTCACGTGTAACTTTCAGTTACATGTGCCAATGGATTCCTTTTTTGCCTAAGCCATTGGGCAGGGCTTTCTGTAGCTCACCCTAGGAAGAGTCTTGCTATAGAAACTGGCATCAAGAAGGGGGGGTCGGGGGCTTCCCTGGTGGCGCAGTGGTTGAGAGTCTACCTGCCGATGCAGGGGACACGGGTTCGTGCCCCGGTCCGGGAAGATCCCACATGCCACGGAGCGGCTGCGCCCGTGAGCCATGGCCGCTGAGCCTCTGCGTCCGGAGAGAGGCCACAACAGTGAGAAGCCCGCGTACAGCCAAAAAAAAAAAAAAAAAAAAAGAAGGGGGGTTGGCAAGTGACCCTGCAATATGGAATTGGCTGAGTCAAGGAAGGTGGAGAGCCTTCTCTTCTTGGCAGCAAGTTGGCCATTCTCATTACCCAGTAATGAAGCAACTAATTAAATTGTGGTCACTCAGACTAGGTGCACTACTTTACTTATATGAGGTAACTAGACTAGTCAAATTCACAGGGAGAGAGAGTAGAGCAGTGGTTGCCAGGGGCTGGGAGGAGATGGAAACAGAGTTGTTTGATGGGTAATGAGCTTCGGTCTTGCAGGATGAAAGGAGTTCAGGAGGTGGATGGTGGTGATGTTTGCACAAAATGAATGTACTGAATGCCACTGAAAAATGGTTAAGATGGTAAATTTTATGTTGTGTGTTTTTTACTAGAGTTAAAATAAAACATACACAGAAAGAAGAAGATACAGCTTTATCATGAGAGGCCCTTTCTGCCTGTGACCTGCAATCCAATATGGCTAAGAGTCTGGTCAAGCGCTATTGGAAAAGCTGAACTTTCTGCAACAAGCCGAGAGCACAGGGACCACGGGCTGAGAGGCAGAAAACAGCAAGAGAGAAAGTTGGGACTTAGGAGGCGAGTACCGCAGACTGACATTTAGGTGTCTCTTGTACGTGTTCGCCTATATGAACTCATTTACTCATAACAACCCACTGGGGTAGATGCTGATTTTCAGATGAGGAAAACAGAGGCAGGAGGAAGTTAAACAAATAAACCTCGACGAAGTAAGGGACAGAGTCAGGACTGTGAGCTGGGCAGTCAGTGGTTCTGTTCCTACTCCATGGCACTGGGACACAAATAGCCTGGAAGCCCCCTGAAATCCCAAGCGGATCGTGTTGTCAGAGAAACCCACACCAGCTCACAAAGCCTCAGTCCCAGGGTGACCTCCAGGCCCTGCTGCACCAGCGTGGTGCCTCTCTCCCTGGATGCAGAAAAGCCCACGCCACGGGGATTTCGCAGCTGCTGCCTTGCCTACCCTCCCCTTCACTTTCACGTGCTTTAACTTCTGTGGACTCTCCTCCTTCCAGAGAACAACCTGTGGAGCAGCTTCGGGAAACCACTGGCCATACAATATTATTCCGGTGCTTCGAAGATTTACTCACCACAATCCTCTTTTGGTGTGCCCACGTCCAGGAGCTGACGCTCATTTCCTGGGCCACAGTATCATTGTTCAGTGGGTCTCACAGTTGGCTCTGGGATAGGAATATCTCTTGGCCAAAGCCTTTTGATGACCCTCAGTATTTCTGCTTGAACAATCTGTGTGCGCTACTTGGGGTCGCCAGCATAGACAGTGTATTAGGGTTAGGTTGAGGATGAGAAAGATTCAGAGTCATCATCTGGCCTCATGGAAACCAGCGAGGACCTAGGAATCCCCTGGAGGTCCAGTGGTTAGCGTTCGGCGCTTTCACTGCCCAGGGGAACTAAGGTCCCGCAAGCTGTGCTGTGCAAGCCAAAAACAAAACAAAATGCAACAAAACAAAACCAAAACCCAGCAGAGGACAAACCACATCATCACATCACTGGGGGCCCTGTGACAAAGAAGGACAGGACAGGGGAGTGGAGACTTATTTCAGCAAGATGAGCCATGCTCTAGAGAGAAATACACATCAACCTGACACAGGGGAGGCTTTGCCCCGGTGGAGAGGAACTTCTTCACCAGAAGGATGTCTCCTCTGTGCCACAAAAAGGACAGTGTCTTCCTGAACCCAAGGAAGAAGGACCTTGAAGACCCCATGGCTCCAAGCAGCATAGTGAGTTATACAACAATACTCACATGGACTTGGCAATGAGAAGTTGATTGTAGACAGCCAAGAACAGACTCTGCGAAGGAAACTATGCCAAAATACAGCCATGTAATAAAATATATTCTACCACCAGTACTTAGTCTTCTCCTTGCGTTGGTTTCACAATTTTTTTCACTTTATTAACTTATGGAGAGTAAAGGGAATTATTTATGTTTGTTGTTATAAATGATCTGTTCCTACTCCTCTTACTGCCAAGAGCTAAGACCTTCCTGGTGTCCCACGGTAATAGGCAGTCTGGTTGCAGATCTCAGGTGATTTCACTGACGTATGGAGAGTAGGCAGTGTGATTTCTCAAGCCTACTCCAAAGGAATAAGCAGAGAAACCTACAACTCGTATATAGGTTCAGCCCTCATCCATATGGAAATACCTTTCCTAATATCCTCCGAGTTCAGCACCTGCTCATAACCATGAGGACCCACACCGTATCCTCACATAATAAGCAGTGAGGAAGTTTCCTTCCAGACGGGGGAGATAGGCCAGCAAATGAGGCCCTTGCCTAATTAGGAGGTGTTTGTCTTTAGGTCTCATCCAGTGACAATTTACCTAAGGGTTTGTGATGTCTTGTGCTATATGGGGTCCCTGACATCAAGTGTATCCGTAAATCAGAGACTGTCAACTGGTAGCCCAGAGGCTGAATCAATCATGTAGATGTGTGTGTGTGTGTGTGTGTGTGTGCGTGTGTGTGTGCGCGCGCGCTGTGGCTGTTATTTTTTGGCTTATACAAGTTTTCTATTAAAATACGAATTATTTGCCAGAATTAAAAATCATAAAGTTTCATATAACAACTCATATTTCCAACCCCTTTGGAAAACACCAAAATGCTGGGAAGCGCTGTTAACAGGGGAGCAGCATGGCCACTTGGCAATAACCCACTGACCTGAGTGAGGGGATCCCCCACAGCCCCCACTGGTAGGATTTACTCCTTCCTTCCTTCCTTCAAATGTCTGCCCCTGCACATTTGGGTTCGCAACTCTGTGCCCTCCCGGTCTAGTAAACACCAACGTTCCAGAACTGCTCAGTGCATGTGGGGATGCAGGGCCAACCATGACACTGGCAGGTAGTAGGATAACCTATTCTCATGAAATTTTTGTTCGGCTCTCTACATATTTCCTAACTGTAAGCAACTCGCCAGGCTTTGTATGTCTTTGCCTTAATAATTGTGGTGGGGCAGACAGCAAGGCAGCCTGAAAATGAAGCTGATCTGTACTAAAAACCTAAGGCCACTGAAGAGGTGATGGGGTGTCCTGGAGAGAGGGGGCCCTTGGAGAAGCGGTGAGGTGAGGAGGGCGGGCCCCTGCCCGGGAAGGGCAGAGAGGTCTGGGGACTCCTCCAGGGCAGCAGGGTCACTAGCACTCCATGAGAGCCTTCTGGAGCCACATGGCTCGGTGGCCAGGAGAGGCAGCTCTGGCCCCCGAGCCCCAGGCCCAGCAAAGACTCCATATCCCTGGAAAGCCAGGAAGCAGGGCCTGCCCGGCTCGGAGGACAGGTACCAGCCAGGATTTCCTTCATAAGCCTCAGGGACTCTGATACCACCTTGGAGGGACAACAGCCTTCAAAACAGACTGAGATGAAAAGGAATGAAGGACCGACATATGCTATAACACAGATGCCCCTCGAAAACGTGCTAAGTGAAAGAAGCCAGGCACGAAAGGCCACAGAGTGTAGGATTCCAGTGATATGAAATACCCAGACTAGGCAAATTCATAGAGACAGAAAGCAGGCTCGTGGTGGACAGGGGCTGGAGGAGAGGGAGATGAGGGGTGACCAGCTTTCTCTTTAGGGTGGTGAGAATGTTCTGGAACTAGATAGTGATGATGGTCGCACTACGTCGTGAATATATTATGAATGTACTCAAAGACATTGAATTGTAGACTTTAGAATGGTTAAAATGGTGAATTTTACGTTATGTGAATTTTATCTCAATTTAAAAAATGACCTGGAATTTGCTACCACCTTAGCGGATGGTGACCTGAAGTTACAATTAAGTTGATTTAAAGGAAAAGGAAAAAATTTCCCCCCAACCTCTGAGTTTGTGGGCAGGACTCATTCCTATTATCTAACCCTAAGAAAAGGAGCCTGTATCCTGAGACACAGGAGGACCCAGGTTTACCTGGGATGGAGCTCTAGAGACAGGAACACGGAGTGTGTTAGAAGGTGGTAAAAACACTGCCCAGGGGTAAAAGACTGGGTCCTGATCACTTCGGAGCTCAGCCCAGTCCTGGGCTGACCAGCTCCAGACTTCTTTTATTGGACTTTCGAGTCTAAGCCTTTGTTCTTGGGGTCTTCTCTTACAGTCTGCAGAATCGAATCCAAAAGAATGCGGCATCCTAGAGGATGTATGATCTGAAGCATTAGCAGACGTTACATGGGCAAACTGGTGTGTCAGGGGCTACAGGCTGGGATGAGAAGGACCAAGAGGAAACGTATTCCAGGCAGAGGGGAGAGAATGTTCCCTGGCCTGGAGGAAAGACAGAACACAGTTGGGTGTCTGGGGCCACCAGAGAAGGGGTAGAAGGAGATGAAGCCTGAAATAGGAGCAGGGCTAAGACATGAGGGACCTTGTAGCCTTGTAAGAAGTTGGACCAGGGCTTCCCTGGTGGCGCAGCGGTTGAGAGTCCGCCTGCCGATGCAGGGCACACGGGTTCGTGCCCCGGTCCGGGAGGATCCCTACATGCCGCGGAGCGGCTGGGCCTGTGAGGCTGCGGCCAGACAGATGAAACGGACTTGCTGTACTTGGCGAGGGGCTGTGAGAAGGGAGCCTCTGAAAGGGACGGTTCACAGGAGTCGGTACTGATTGGATCTGACGGTGGGGGACAGAGCAGGAAGGCTGAGGATGAGGAATAATGGGCTGAGAGAGGACGCAGACGTGGGGATGGGCGTGGAGCCGGAGGTGGCCCGGGCTCAGCCACGGAAAGAGTGCTCGAGTGAAGACCATCGAGGGAGCCCTGGCCTGGGAGTCAGAAAACCAGCCAACCGTGCGCTCGTGCGGTGCCGCCTTCAGCAATGCCCTTGACCTCTCTAATTCCGGTCCTCATCCTAAACTGGGGGTGTTGTCAGTTCACGTTTGTAAAGCCCCCTGGCACTTACTAGATGCTCAGTGTTAACTGAATCTGAAATGTTGCTCCATGCGTCCCATCGGCACTTTGCTCTCTCGTGCTCGCCGATTCTGGCCGAAGACACAGCCCTCACCCCTCTGCTCTGGCTCCAGGGTAGCCCAGAGGAAAGCCGCTCATCTTCCTTGAGCCGCATGAACTTGATTCCCGTTTTAACAGAGGACAAGCAGGAGGCTGCCAGGTGGACCTGGGTTAGAAGCCAGGGCTCCCGGCTCCAGGGTCCGCGCTCCCGGCTCCGCAGCAT
>NW_020173036.1:977130-1016399 GCF_003031525.2 Neophocaena asiaeorientalis asiaeorientalis | reverse complement strand
CGCCGCGCCCAGGCTGCGCTCGCCAGCCGAAGCGGAGGGCCGCGGTCCCGAGGGGCTGCTGCGGCGATCGGGGTCGGGCTACGAGGGCAGCACCAGCTGGAAGGCGGCCTTGGAGGGTAAGCGCCTAGCGGCCCTCCATCCCCCGGCCCGGGGACCCGGGAGGCGGGACAGAGTCACCTTGGCCGGTCTCCCGGTGGGGAGAGCGGGGAGCGCGACTCTGGAACCCGGAGGATTGCCAGGGCATCAGATGCCACATTGTGGGGCGATGGGGAACAGGTAACTGGGGACCACCTATAGTTCAACCTTGCCCCTGTCTCTGCAGCTAACTCCCTCTTTGACCTTGGGAGCAGGTTTCACGCTCTGAGCCTGTTTCCTTATGAGTGAAGGGGGACAGTTACTGTCCGGCACTCACCCGATAGGCATATTGAGAGAGTGGCTTGACCCTATAGCAGTGAAAGTGCTTTGGGCAAAGTGACAAAAGCTATGGACCCCGACGCGGTGCTAATGCCCCCTGAGAAGGGGGTTGGGGGATGGGGCGCTGGTGGTGCCGGGAGGGAGAATCGGCCAGAGGGCCTTCCTTGCAAGTCGGGGTCCCACCTACCTCTTCCGGTCAGAGGGGCTCACGGCCTGACCCCTGACTGGTCAAGGGGGCGGTCACCAAAGTGGAAGACAGATTTCAAGTTCATGAGTTCTTTCAGTTAACTTGTGTGGTGTGGGAGGTGCTGGAGCTGCCTGGAGGGGCTGGTCCTCTGGACGTTTCTCAGTACTCTGGACACCCGGAGTCCAAAGGCCGAGGACCTGACTGGATGGCATCAACTAGGGAAGCCCAGGACCTGGATCACCCAACCATTAGGGAAGGAGTGTCAAAAAAGGAGGGCTTCCTGGAGTAGGTGACCTCTTAGGAGGTGTGGAAAGAGAAAGATGGATGCACCAGGTTCGAGGAGTGACACGTTCAGGGATCAAGTGGCGAGGACTCGCCTGTCCCTTGTGGGGAACTGACCTCCAGAATACCAGGATCGGGGTGGGGCGTGGTGAGAAGAGAGGAATCTGGAGCGCCCAGACCATGAATGGCCACCCAGGCCTTGCCAAAGTGTTTGGACTTTGTCTGAAGCGGCTGTTGAGAGATTTGAAGCATAGAATGAGACAGTGGGTGGCCCTTGGAAAAGTGGTGGTGGCCCAGAGGGGTCAGACCAAGGCCAGGTCAGTGAGGAAGGCGGGGCCGTGGTCAGGGGAGGGACATAACCAGTGCCAGCCAGGGCAGGTGCCTGGCCAAGGAGGGAGAGGGGGGGGACAGTTCTGTCAGCATTTGGTCCAAAGGCTGGTAGGCCAGGGGACACAGATGGCCTGAGGAGGGGCTGTGCAGACTCTGAGGGGAAAGCTGGACACCTGGATGGTGATTTGGGACAAAGGAGGCAAAGATGTTGGAACTCAGTGTAGGACAGCCATTGCAGAGGACCTTCGGTCTGGGGAGAGCTGAGCTGAATAAAGGTGGACAAACCCTCTCTTTGTCGTGTATCTTCGAGCTCACTGTTAGATTTGCCTATGACCCCCTGCTTCCCTCCTGCCCAAGTTATTTCTTGAAGTTGCTCACGCCTCTTGCCTGTATATCTCCACTCATTCATGCGTAAGCATTTCTCCAGGGGCTGCCCTAACCTCATTCTAACCCCCAGTGCTTAGGGGCCACTTCAGGGGTGGTGCGGCCTCTTTCAGTGCCTCCGGCTGGCTGGCTCCCGTCTTACCTCCCATCCTGACCTTGGCCCCTTCTGCTTCCCACTCCCAGCCATGGCTGGGCCGACCACCTGCAAGTTAGGCTGAAGAAGAAGCCACACGCCCGGCAGGAAATGGCCCAGGGGGTCTCTCAGGACACTGGGTCTTCCAGGCCCTGCGGAGTCTAGCCCACTCTGTGCTCAGTGTCCACCTGTGGCCCAGCCTCGTCTCGCCTGTCTGGGCATGGATCCCTGCCTGGCCTGGCTCTGTGTCTCGTGGCACCTCCGGCCCCTGCCCTCGTTCCCACGGTCCACCAGGAGCAGCCCCACCCTGGTGCCTGTGGACCTTGGGGGCTCAGCGCCTGGGGCCTGTGGGCCTTTTCCCACAGGAGTTTTAGGATGTGGGGTCTGTGTCCCTGCCAGGGGTCTCCCCTCCACTGGTCCCCTGAGTATCTCCTGGGCGCCGTGTCTCCTGCGGGGAGAGGGGAGCTCTCGGACCACGATGGTGCTCTCCAGGGTCCTGCCATGTGCTGATCCCCCCACATTCACGCACTCTTCCTCACCTCCCACAAACACTCCTGGAGGCCCCACTGTTCCAGCGCAGATCTAGGCACTGGGAACATCCCTGCCCTTGCAGAAATCACAGCACAGGGGCTGAGGCAGCCTGCTGCAGTGCAAAGAGCACGGATTCTGGAGTTGGGTAAGCCTGAGCCAGATCCTTCCACTGCCAGCGGGCTGGCAGGTTTTCAAACTTGTCTGAGCCTCAGTTTCTTCATCTGCTAAGCAAGATAAGGATTTCTGCCTCTCGGGGCTACACGGACAAAGGTGCTGGGGTGTAGGCTGTGTGCAGGTGATCCCTTTCCCCAGTCCCTAGAGCCCGGCATCCCTGATGAGGGAACCCAGGGAAAGTGTATGACCAGCTGCTCATCTGAAATCCTTTGCTCGTCTGCCTACTGTGAGTCCACTTCCCGCCCCAAACTGAAGTCCTCATAATGAGCCCCGTCCACAGACCCTGAGAAACACCCATGATGGGATGAGGGGTCTGCCAGGTCTGGGGACCAAGGGGTTTTGCAGCCCTTGCTTAGCCAAGCATCTGTCTTGAGACTTCTTGATTTGACCAAGCTGAACCCTCAGGGGGCCTGTGCTCCTGTATTACCACGTACCGAATATTTATCACATACCTACAAAGAGCCAGCCCCGTGCTGGGGCTTCCACAATAGCTGTCGTGTTTAACCCTCACATCTGCCCTTGCAGGGGCTTGGTGAGTGTTGTACCTATCTTATATATGAGGAAACTGAGACTCAGAGAGGCTAAGTGTCTTGCCCAAGGATGCACGTTGCTCTCTCACTCGTGAAATCCCGTCGGGTTTGCCACGAGGCCCTCTGATGTGAAACCTCTTACCCTGTCCTGAGCTGACCAACATGCGGCTTGGGGAGGCTAATTGGAGAGGATCAAATTGTGCTTCTGACGCATGTAGCCCCCCTCCCCGCGCTCCTCAGGCAGCCCTGCCACGTCCAGCGGGTGCTTCTTCCTCTTCACAGGTTAAGTGACGTGGAAAACGGCTTAAATCTGAAGCTGGGATTAGAGCCCAGGTCTTTAAGACTCTCCTTCGATGAACAGTTAGCTTTATAAATAGGAAACCAAACAGAAATTCTCCTGATTGAGTCCTCTCCCTGTGGATACTAACCTTTCCTTCCACCCTCAGCCTTGGGGGACAGGCGGGAAAAGTGATCCAGAGCTCCCGCCTGGGTTCTGGGAAGACTGGAGGTGATTGGAGATGGGAATATTTCTGGCATTGGGGTAGGGAGGGTGAGGAAAAGCAGCCTGGGGGTACAGGAGTGGGGACAGTGATTCTGCAAATCTCAGGCTATAGATTTTCCAGTGCTCACCAATTCTGAATTTTTAATGTTGAAAGTTTCTTGATAAGACATAAACCCACAACTTCCTGCTCAAAACCACACACGTGCATTTAGCAAAGCCTCTTAAAAATGTAAAAATTACCAAACTCTGCATTTGATAGTCTGTGACAGTCAAGAGTATGCTTTCCAGGCCGTGGCCCTGGCAACTTAGAGACATCAGCTATGATTCTCTTTTGCACTGTGGATATGAGGGTGTTGGGAGATTTGTCCGGGCTTGGGTGCCAGGTTTTTTTCAGTTGTTCCTTCTAACATTAGGCTAAGTCATATACATTTATAACATAAATAAACTGCACCCTCAAACTCCATCTAATAAGGGCCATTGCATAGAAGGAAGGATTGCTGAGTTAGACATTTGTTACGGCTTAAATTGTATCCCCCCCAAAGAGATATGTTGAAGTCCTAACTCCCCAGCACCTCAGAATCTGCCCTTATTTGGAAATATGGTCATTGCAGTTGTAATTAGTTCAGATGGGGGCATACTGGAGCAGGGTGGGCTCCTAACCCAACATGACAGGTGTCCTTATAAGAGGTGGTCACATGAAGACAAAGAGACACACAGGGAGAAGGATGTGACGACGAAGGCCGAGACTGCAGTGACGCAGCTGCAAGCCAAGGAGCGCTGAAGATCGCCAGCCAACCAGCATAAACGAGGACAAGGCAAGGAAGGATTTCCCTACAGGTCTCAGAGGGAGCACAGCCCTGCTGACAACTTGATCGTGGACTTCTAGCCTCCAGAACCGTGAGACAACACACTTGCGGTGTTTTAAGCCACCTGCTTTGTGGTGCTTTGTTACGTCAACCTAGGAAACTAATACAACATTGTTTTGGCTTGTCAGACTCTGTAGCGCACCCTCTCTCTGTCCACAGTGCAGCAGCCAGAGCATTTATCCCCATGAAAGAATGAAGAGAGTCCTCAGTTCTGGTGATGCTGGAGACACAGGCACAGACTCCCCTTTCCCTGAAAGCAGGTGTATATCCGCATGGCCAAGGGCATTGTCATTCAGGGTAGCTAGATTCCCTTTGTGTTCTTTAGTATCAGTGGGTGCTCTGTAACATGCAAGGCCATGACCGAGCCCTGTTATAGGGAACCCAAACGTAAGTAAAGCACTGCCCTCACCCTAAATGAGCCCACGGGCCGATTATCATCATGATGGTAACCGCTAACACTGAGGGAGAGCTTACCATGCCAGGCACTGCTCTAAGGCCTATATGTTGAATTCTCATAAAATTCTAAGAGGGAGACACTATTATGACTTCATTTGAAAGATGAGAAAAATGAAATAAAATAGAAGCTAAGTAGCTTTACCACTAAAAAGTGGCAGAGCTGGGATTTGAACTCCCGTGAAGTGGCTGACGATGCTATGCTCTTATTGCAGTGCCAGGGTTATAGAAGAGGATTGAGAGGCGTTTAACGAAGGGAAAAGAGGGAGGTCCAGTGGTTAAGACTCTGCACTCCCAATGCAGGGGGCCCGGGTTCGATCCCTGGTCGGGGAACTAAAATCCCACATACCGCAACTAAGCCTGCGCGAGCTGCAACAAAGACCCAGTGCGGCCAAAACAAATTAAAAAATAAAAAAAATAAAGAAGGGAAAGGCAGGATTCATACGCAGCTCAAGGGGATTAGTCTAACAACAAGCTGCCCCTGAGGACAGCAGAGCAGATACAGAAGGAGCCCAGCCCTCGAGGGCAGGCGAGAGCCTCTGTTTTTACCGTGCCGGAAGGCACCCACCTCTGGACTCCTGGTCACTTGCCAGTATAGACCGTGCTCATAGGAAGGACTCCTGGATGTCTGTTGGACTTGCAAGTAAAGATGGCAGACTGAATGCGTTTATTTTCTTCCTCTTCCAAAGCTCATTAATACAACCGTAAAGGGATTTTTAAAAGGTCACAAGGATAACAAGAACAGGAGACAAAACAATAGCAACAAGGGGCTTCCCTGGTGGTGCAGTGGTTAAGAATCCGCCTGCCAAGGCAGGGGACACGGGTTCGAGCCCTGGTCCAGGAGGATCCCACATGCCCCGGAGCAACTAAGCCCGTGCGCCACAACTACTGAAGCCCGTGCGCCTAGAGCCCGTGCTCCACAACAAGAGAGGCCACCGCAATGAGAAGCCCGCGCACCGCAATGAAAAGTAGCCCCCACTCGCCGCAACTAGAGAAAAGCTGGCGGTGCAATGAAGACCCAACACAGCCAAACATAAATAAATAAATTTAACAAACAAACAAACACATAGGGATCAACGATGGTGTAACTGACACTGAATCCACTGGCCTGAGAAAGTTCAGGAAGCAGAGGAGCAACCTGAGTCACAAACAGGAACCCCACAGCGCAGAGACCGGGGCGCCAGTCAGCACGGCCGTGAATGCAGAGGGAGCTGAAATCAGGAGGGCTGGTTGAACACGTGTTAGGAAGACTTCAGATCCCCAAATCCTCTCCCCACCCTGTGAGCCCATCCCCAGCCCTCTGCCTTGGGGAGAGAGGGCCTCCGGACACCAACACACTTGAGAGCAAGCAGTTAAGGCGACATTTATGTATTGAGGGCTCAGGATGGCCTCCTAGCCTCTTTTCCCAGCCAAGCCTACACCCTCCAGGAGGGAAAACAGAAGAGCAGTCTCCAGGGACACTGACCCAAGAGGAAAAACCCAAGGAGGTCAACAAACAGCCTTGAGGACCAGCCCGTCACTCTGCCACGACCCTCACAGTTAATAAGCCCCCCTTCCTGTCTCAGAGGTGCCAGTGAAGTCCTATTCCTCCTGCCTTAATCATGAACAAATAACCAAGGATCTCCAGACATCTGAGGAAAGTCTCTGACATGGAAGCTAGAGATCAAAACTAATGAACAGGAAAAAAAAAACAGTTTGGAGAAAACAGAGATTATACAGATTAAAATTTCTGCCCACCTCTCCCCCACCCCCTCTGGAGCCCCCCCCCAAAAAAACCCTAAAAAACTATCAGCAATATCCTCAGAGAGATAAAAGAAAAGTTTGCATCATTAAAGTAAGAACAGGGGGCTTCCCTGGTGGCGCAGTGGTTGAGAGTCCGCCTGCCGATGCAGGGGACACGGGTTCGTGCCCCGGTCCAGGAGGATCCCACATGCCACGGAGCGTCTGGGCCTGTGAGCCATGGCCGCTGAGCCTGCGCATCCGGAGCCTGTGCTCCGCAATGGGAGAGGCCACAACAGGGAGAGGCCCGCGTACCGCAAAAGAGAAAAAAAAAAAAAAAAGAACAGGATGCTTTAAGAGGGAGTATTCAGGGAACAGCATCAACAAACCCAAAAAAACCTTAGCAGTTAAAAATAATTGTAGAAATAAAAGATTCAATAGAGAGTGGGAAGATAAAGTTGAAAAAAATCTTCAGGAAATAGCAAAGGCAAAGTGGATATGAGAGCTTCCTCTCTCCTCTCTGGTGGCTCTTCCTTTTCTAATAAGGGCACTAATCCCATCCTGGGGGCCCTCACCAAGAATGGAATCTGCTGGTACCTTGATCTTGGACTTCCTTGCCTCCAGAATTGTGAGAGAGAAGTGACTGTTGGCTCAGCACCCAGTCTGTGGTTTTTGTTAGAGCAGCCTGTGCAGACTAAGTCAAAGGTGAAGTAGAATTCCTGATTTTGCCTCTTCAGCTTAAAGGAGTTTTGAAGTTGAAATAATGATGAGCACACAGAAGTATAAGCAAAGGAAAATGATTAATTACAGGGAAACAAGAAGTTGTGTAGAAATAAAGATCATAATACACCGCATAGCTTTCCTGGGAGTAGCATTTACATTGCCATACAAAAAGAACACCTAATTATCAGTGTAACCCAAACTATGATGTTGAGAGAGCAGGTAGTGTGTGAGTGGTCAGGATGGGGACAGTAATGCAGAGAATTAAATCTTCCTCATTATTGTGGGAAGTTAATGAGTAGTGTCTTAAATAGAAAAGTCAAAAAGTATTGACATGCTCAAAGCTTTTAGAGATTTGGAGGTAAATACCAAAAGAATTAGCTAAAAGGGTTGGAAGTAGTTGCCTCTGTGGAAGGGGCAATGTTCTTTGGTTGTTAGTTTGTTTAGTGAAGCCTGATAGAATTTCTTGACTTCAGATCTGTTGCTTTTCAGATCCTTGATAAAGGACCAGGTTTCTTTTCCCAATTTGTTGTGAAGTACAATACAGACAAATTACTAGAAACAGTATCAGGCACTTGGATGTCACAGCAATGCTGAATTGCTGTAAAAGTTTCTAGATACTTCCTCTCGATTTTGGTACTTCGCTCGTCATGGGTGAGTAATGGTGGACAGCCCAGCACTGGGCTGTGGAGACACTTCTTTCATCTATACACTGCACGAACCCGTGTCCCCTGCACCGGCAGGCGGACTCTCAACCACTGCGCCACCAGGGAGGCCCCCACATATAACTTTTAAAAGGTTTTAAAAATGGTTAAAAATAGAAAGGGAGTTCTCACCTACTAGGATGGCTATAACAAACAAAAATGGAAATTAATAAGTGTTGGTGAAGAGATGGAGAAATTAGAACACTTGTGTGCCGGCATTGCTGGTAGGATGCAAAATCGTGCAGCAGCAGTGAAAGACAGTTTGCTGGTTCCTCAAAAAGTTAAATGTAGAATTGCTATATGATCCAGCAATTCCACTCCTAGGTATATACCCAAAAGAATTGAAAATGGACTCAAACAGATATTTGCCAATGTTCATAGCAGCATTATTCACAATAACCAAAAGATGGAAACAGCCCAAGTGTCCATCAATGGATGGATGGATGGATGGATGAACAAAATGTATATAATTATACAATGGAATATTATTCAGCCATAAAAAAGGAATGAAATTCTGATGTGCTACGACATGGATGAACCTTGCAAACATTAAGTGAAAGAAGTCAGACCCAAAAGGACAGATATTGTATGATTCCACTTACATGGGGTTCCTAGAATAGGTGAATTTATAGAGACAGAAAGTAGATTAGAGGTTACCAGGGGCTGGAAGGAGGTGGGAATGAGGCGTTAATGCTTAATTGGTACACAGTTTCTGTCTGGGGTAATGAAAACATTTTGCAAATAAATAGACAGTACACAACCTTGTGAATATAATTAATGCCACAAATTGCACACTTAAAAATGGTTAAGATGGCAACATTTATGTTATGTATATTTTATCACAAAAAAACTTTCAAAGACCCTGTGTCTGAAGTCTAAAAGGGTTCTTTCATTAAACATCAAATTAAAATTTTAGGTGAGAGCAATAAATATAAATTTAAAAGGGAGAAGCCAGAGGATCAGGAAAGCTTTCGTGAAGAGAATGGAGGGTGTGGGGCAGGATTTCAAGAGACTGCAGTGGAGGAGAAGAAATTTGGGAGCAAAGACCCAGCTGAAGGGCTGTGAGGACGGACTCGGGTATCTCAAGGAGTCCGTCTGGCTGAAACCAGGGATGAGGTAGAGAAGCAGCAGGAGATGAAAGATTGGAAAGTTCCGACAGCCACAGAAGGAGTTCAAGTGCATAGCCCCGGAGGGAGGGTTCTTAAGCAGGGGGATTGCAGAATCAGACAGACCCGTGCTTTAGAACGGCACCTCAGACTTCGGCATCAGAATCTCCTGGAGGGCTTGTTCAAACACAGCCCCAGAGCTTCTCACTATCAGGACTTGGGGCTGGAGGTGGGGATGGGTGGTGGGGATGTGCCAGGTAATAACCCCTTTCTCTCTCCTCAGACACCACCACGCGTCTCCTGCTGGGGGCCATCGCAGTGCTTCTGTTCGCCATCCTGGTGGTGATGAGCATATTGGGTGAGCATGGATGTCAGAGCATTTATGCAATTCAGTTCCTACACACCTTGTCAAAAGCATGTCTAATTAGGTA
The DNA here is from genome assembly GCF_003031525.2 of Neophocaena asiaeorientalis asiaeorientalis. Classification (NCBI taxonomy): domain Eukaryota; kingdom Metazoa; phylum Chordata; class Mammalia; order Artiodactyla; family Phocoenidae; genus Neophocaena; species Neophocaena asiaeorientalis. The sequence goes on along the minus strand of NW_020173036.1, from coordinate 1,006,933 downwards.
AAGAAAGGTTCCAGACATACCGCCAATTCTGTGGGGTCAAAGTAAATAGGAAATAGAGTGTTGGTTCTAGATGAGATTTTAGCCTAAAATAGTACATTCACACATCGACTATACCCGTCCTCTTTGCTAAGCCACGCAGTGAAAGTGGAGATGTTAACTTAGGTACGTTCACAAAAATGCTTCGGGAACGCAGAACAAACTTGGTGTGTATTAGTCACGTAATGCTTCTTGAAGGAGACGGTTTGGGGTTAAGGGCCTTAAAGATCTCATTCACTTACTCAACAAACATTTATTGAGCCCGGCTGTGTGTCAGGCCCTGGGCTAAGTGCTGGAGATTGTTTTAAATGTATGACATCAACTTCCCTGTCCAGTGGTAGAGGTGTTACTGCCTGGGGGCTTCCCAGAGGGGGGGAACACATGTGCTAACCCCTGAAGAATGAATAGTTTCCTAGAGAGCAGGAGGTAGAGGGACCAGAGCATTCCAAGGGGGAGAGGCCTGAAAAACACAGAGTGGCAGGTAGGACTGAAAGGGTTGAAGGAGGAATGCAAAAGAGGAAACTGCTACTAAGCAAGGGAGGCGAGGCTATATGACCCTGGGATTTGCTGCTTTTAATGGATTCAAGTCAAAGTACGTCATGGCTCCTGAAGGGTTTGCAAAGTGACTTCAAGACCTCTGTCTTTCATCTTCGAGAAGCACCCTAAGACCTCAAAATGGGAGGAAAATCCACTGATAACATCAATTCCTACCAAACCCTCACCTGTAGGGCATGCAGGCTACGCAGGGAGTCGTGAGCGCTTAGCAAAGAATGTGGTGAGCGCTGGGGTGAGCCTGGGTTCACCTAGACTAATTGTTACAAATTAAATTGTTCTATTGCTAGGTTGGGAGAACAGGGCAACGTGTAAACACAGCATATTGAGATTGCGGTAAAACACAACAGAGTCCCTGGAGATCCTCGTGGGAATGCATGGCCAGTAGGTCTAAGTGGGCCTGGAGCTCATCGAGCAGGCATGCCAGAGTGCCCATTAATTAACTGGTGTTGGTGTGGTGGTAGCTCCCTTGGGGGCTCGAGTACCATGGACTTGTTCTTGCCTCTGTCCTGGTCTACATTTTAGTCAATCTCTTGTATGAGAACAAACCAAAAAATATGCTTATGGAATCTGCAGGTGAAACACTTCAAAGAGGGATGCTCAATATGACAGATGAAAAAGAAGTCAAGATTAAAATTTATCTTCAGAAACTCAAATGAGCCAATGTGAATGAGATGACTGTGGAAGAAATAAATACAAGATCCTGCATTTGGATTTAAATGTGATTTACACAAGTTCTGGACAGGGGAGACCTGGCTTAGAAAGAGATCATAGGAAAATAGTTGGAGAGTATGGCTGAATTCCTTTTGGCAAGGAGGCTTAGAGAATCTCATGGAAGTTCTGGGCCTCCTTCCCAGAAAAGTGCACATAGGCACATATAAGCAGATTCTTCTCATTGGAGCATCTGAAGACTGGAAAACCCACAGCAGCTGGAAGGGGTACGGTGATCACTGCTGGGTGGTGGACCACAGCTGACGTGTCCCAGCCTGTTCTGGTGGCAGCATTTCACCGGTGATGTGGGCACACCGTACTGAGCCGGGCAGGATGGAGAAGGCTCTGGAGGGCACCCCCTGCAAGGGACTGTGGAAAGGATGGTGTCTGTTCAATCCTGGAAGAGGGGAGGCAGGGGTCCTTCTTCAAGTAGGAGGTAGAAGACAGACCAGGTCTGTCCGGGTCACTCCAGAGGCAGATCCTGGACCCACAGGTTCCAGGTCATGGGAAGGCAGGTTGGAACTCAAAAATTGCAAAGGATCTTTCCAGCAATTCAGCAGTGTTAGCTGATGAGGGTGTGGCCAATGAGAGCAGGCCCATCGAGTCCACCGATGGTTCCCACCCTGACTGGAGAGAGAGGACACATGGCCCCCAGGTCCCTTCCAAGTCCGAGTTTCTCGGGTTCCACGCCTCGGGGAGTTCGGGGAGAGAGAGGAGAGCTTAACCCAGGGGCCTAACCTGCTGTCACTTCCCCTCGGGGCGGTGTCCCCGCCAGTGTCCCAAATTCCTTTTCCTTACTCATTTAGCCGCCAGCCTTTTGCCTGCCAGGGACTGTGACAGGCGCTCCCCCGAGGCACGTGGCTGATGGGCACCAAAGTGGAGGCAGGTGGAGGGAGTGGCGGGGAGCTTGGGGGGCCTTGGGGGGCCCACAGAGGCCCACTGTGCTGGTGGATACTGAGCCACCCCTCTTCCCTGCAGCTTCCAAGGGCTGCATCAAGTGCGAGGCGCCCTGCCCGGAGGACTGGCTGCTCTACGGAAGGAAATGCTACTTCTTTTCTGAGGAACCGAGAGACTGGAACACGGGCAGGCAGTACTGTCACGGCCACGAGGCCGCGCTGGCTGTGATCCAGAGCCAGAAGGAGCTGGTGCGTGCTGGTGGGGCGGGGACCTTCGGGGACAGCCCTGCCCCAAGGACCTGGTGTCCCCTGTGACCTGTTTCCAGAGCACAGCCTGGGGTGGGGGGTGCAGGTGGGCTCCATGGGGTCTGAGCAGGTCCACGAGGGGCTCTTGTTTCCACTGCTATTGTCAAGGCCAACTATGTCCACCCGAGGCTGGTTTGCTGACTCAACTCAGTATTGAAGCGTGAGCATTACAAATTATACCCGCACCTGTGAAATGAAAAATCACGTTGGCTTCTTCTCCTAGTCCGAATCAGGGCCTGATCTCTCATTTAACACCCCAAACAGTTATATCACTAGAAATGTGAAAGAAACACAATTAGTGGGTCTCTTGGCCATTTGGGGTTTTGAGGGCAACAATTCATGCAATCCAAATTAGCAGAAAATCTAAGTCGCTTCTGTTTTTCTCTGATACACAGTCTGATAGCTCCTTTCGGCAGAGAAAGGCCCAGGAATATGCGGGTAGAAGGACATCCAGCCTGAGCTTTGAGATGCGTCCCAGATAATCCATCAAGTAGGCAGTTCCAGCCTTCCTGAAAGTGAGGAACGCAGGCATGCTGGCCCACTGAGCTAGGAGACAAACCCTGGTCCAGGCTTCCCAGCCCAGTGGTGCACTCCCAGAGCCCGGGTCCCTTGGAGGCCATTGCAGGCAGCTCCATGTGAGTGCAGGGTGTCTGTAACCCCAGCTCCTCACTCTTGGGATGCAGTGAGGCATCACCCTCTCCGTGTCTACACATCTTGGGAGCCAGTCTTCCAAGCTGAGGTTAGTCTGGGGACGTGTGAGCAGTCAGGAGACCGCACCTGACTCTGAGGTTTCCCTCTTTCCTTGGTGCAGGAATTCATGTTCAAGTTCACACGGAGGGAGCCCTGGATTGGTCTGCGCAGAGTGGGGGACGAATTCCACTGGGTCAACGGGGACCCGTTTGACCCAGACACGTGAGCTGAGGCTTCATCTTCTGGCCAAGGAGCTTAGACCGGGGAAGCCATAGCCTCCCAGACGCACCTCCTGAAGAACCTGGTTTTGTGCTAGCTGGAGCCACTCACCTCTAGGGTCAGGGGTGTGGGACAGAGACCCAGTCACGATAATGGCTTTACTACTGTCTCCCTGGTAAAGTCCAGCCTGGTTTGGTGGCCCTGCTCCACGTAGGCAACAGAGCTTCCTGCTGCTGGAAAGGGCCCGGGCTCTTTCCATCTTGTGGCTCCCCAGTCCATCTGCACGGCTCAGTGTGGCTCAGGGAAAGGGAGGACGTGCCCTGGACATCCCTCTGCATTGGCCAGAGTTTAGCTTCACGGCCACACCTGACTGCAAGGGAGGTGGGGCCTCTGTTCTGGGCAGCCACGTGTCACCTAAACACTGTGGGAGAAAGGGGATCTGAACCCTGGGCACCAGGAGGGTTCCCTTAGAGAGAACACCTCTTGAGGGCGTCGGTGGTGTATGCAGTGGTGGTATTATTTGTGTGGCCCAAGTGGTGTGGCGGGGAGTGTGTGAGCGGTTGGTGGGTGTGCAAAGCCAGGGACTGTTTGCGGGGTGATGGTGGCAGCAGTCATGGGTGTAGGGACAGTTTAGGCTTAGGGAGACGCAGAGCAGCACACACAGGGGAGTAAGAACCTCAGCTTCTGATGTAGACTCTAAGGCTGGAGGACTAGGCCCGAGGAGCCGGGCGGGGGCACAGCTGCTGACCTGACGTGAACTGCGGCCCGTGACAACTCCTTCCCTGTGCCGGCTTCTCCCTGTCTCCTGCACCTGTCTTTGTCCTCACTGCCTCTTCCTTGTTTTCTTTTTTTTTTTCCTTCTCTTTCCTTGTCCTGCCCTCATCCCAGATCTGTTCTTAGAGCTGCTGAGAACGTCTTGCCCTTGCTGCTTCCACCTCTCCCATTCTGGAAGCTTCCTGCTCCCGGAACCCAGGGAGCCCTGGAGGCTGGGGTCCCCAGAGCGCTGACTACCTGACAACCAGCGGGCCTTGGGGCCACGCTTCTCTGACATCGAGGTGGTCCTGGCCCCCCCTTCTCCCTCTTGGGGTCCTTCTGATGCCCTCTCTTATGAGACCCCAGCTCCAGCCTTGGCAGGGGGCTCAGGTCAGGGTGACCAAATGAGGTGAAGAAGAAGTGTTGAGATTCAAAAGGGATGATGTTAGGCGGGGAGAACCCCCCCTGTGCTAGACACAGGAGGTGCAGGCAGGGTGCTGTGGGGAAGGTGGGTGTGTGGAGTGTGGTCCTAGACGGGGCCCCGGGTTCCTGGGATGAGTGAGCTGAGCCCGACAGGAATGGCGGAGCCGGATGGAGGAGTGCAGGGTGCGTCCCGGAAACACCCGTGGGCATCACCGGGGGGCTGGAGCCGTGATACACTGTCTGGAGGCGACGGGAGCCACGCTAGCAAGGTCTGTGGGGGCCGACCGTCCCGGAAGGCCGCTACAGAGGGAAGGACAAGTCATAGGGCCTCTGGGGCTGCCCAGCGACGGGCCGCGTCTGCCAGGTCATGAGTGCCTGGTCTCTTCTCTCCCCGCCACAGATTCCCCATCTCGGGCCCGGGGGAGTGCGTCTTCGTGGAGCCCAGCAGGCTGGTGTCGACGGAGTGTTTGATGACCCGGCCCTGGGTGTGCAGCAAGATGGCCTACACATGAGGTGGGTCAGGCCAGGGGCGGCCCTCCAGCCAGCCTCCGAGGCCTGCCAGCCCCGGGCTCGTCTCCAAGCGAAGCAGTGAGGAGGTTGCCTTCCGCCCCTGGGCGCTCCCCCAGGCCCCGGAGTCTTGGTCCCTGGTCTCCTTGGCCCCAGGCAGGTCCTGTGGCTCGGCAGTCAAATCCCATGAGTCAGTAGTACAGCAGGCACCTGTCCCCAGCCACACATACACACTGACACGCTCACGCATGCCCACGAGGGCACACAGCCCCCGCTCAAATTCAGAGTCCACCCTTAGTCACCCCAACAAGTCCCTCCCTGGCCCTACCCTGGAACATTCCCTCCTCCGGAGGCCCTGGTGCTCTGAGGAAGGCTGGGGGCTGACAGGCTGCGGTACTGTCCACACAGACGGGCCCCCTCCCCATGCGTCTCTCTCCTGGTTGCTGGGGAGGCCAGAAGGGAAGCCCCCTTGCCTGGGCCCAGCATCCACCGTCCTTGCCTCGCCCGGGGTCTCAGGCAGGCCCCTGCTGTGTCCGTGGTGCTGCCGTGTTGGTCACTGATGGACTAAAGAGATGACTGGAGTCCAGAGAAGTCGACTGCCATTTGTTCCAGGATCATGGCTTGGGGGAGGGGCATGTCTGGGTGCCCGTCCTTGGAGGGACACGACCAAGAGGCACCGGTGTGGCAGGCGGCATGTGTAGGAAGCAAGGCCAAAAACACACTCTGTGGCCTCAGGGCACCGTTTAATGTTGCCAGGCCACTGAGTTATCCTCAGATGTCTGAGGGGTGTGCTCCATCTGGTTCCTTTATTACTATTCAACTCAGCGTGACAAACATTGATCCACACCTACTTCGTGCCAGACACCACACTAGGCATGGGGATCCACAGCTTTATCCCCCAAGGAGCACACAGGGAGCAGAGGAAACAGCTTGGAAAGCACTAGAACGTTCTGGAACCCAGTTGAAGGATGGCTTATTCTGCCTTAGGGGAAGATGGGGTGAAGAAAGCAGGAGGATGAGGCATGGAGAAGAGATGATGTTCATGTTGGGCCAGTTAAGAGTTTGTGCAGGTGCTGGGGCCCCTTCCTGTCCCCCCTTGGTCTGCCTGGAGAGGAAGCGGGGACAGGGGTGTGGGGGGAGGCTGGCGGTTCCCCTGGGCCTACAGGGGCTGCAAGTGCCACCCTCTCCAACGCACACACGTGGAGCCCAGAGCAAGCTGTGGCCGGGTGAGATACAGCCAGCCCGCGTGGGAGCCGCGTGTGTGAATCTGGGTCCCGGCCCATCTTCAGAAAATGGCTCACAGGGAAACAGATCCTGCTCTGCTCGGCTCAGTCCTTTTACTGTCAGGTTTCAGACAAAACTGTCAGCTTGGGTTCGTTGAGCTTTTTGAAAGCTTTCCAGGTATTTAGTAAAATCTGGGGATTTTGTGGTTTCATATTTTATCTTTATGGGAAAGCCAGCGTGGAACCTGAGTGTGCAATAATGAAGCTAAGGGAATTCAGTGCGGCCTGTGGAGGGGTGGTGGGAGCCCACCGCCTTCCCAGCCCCTGTGCGGAAGTGTGTTGAGGGGCTGGGATTGAGGAAGCGGTCAGCTGCCGCTACTGCTGCTTGGGTTGGTCAGGGGTCCGGGTGGTAAGTGGGAGGGCGTCTCTCCCTCACGCCAGTTCTCACCAGTATCTTCCCCTCAAAGATGGGCTCATTTAAGTCTCTCAGAAAGACCCTGAGGCAGGTAACGCTGCCACGGGTGACAAAACGTCCTGGACGGGGTGGGCTAGGGCTGTGCTCTCATCCTGTCCTGTGGGTTCCGGCGGGAAGAAGGGCGCCACGACGTGGGTGGGGAGGGAGCAGTGTGGGACGGCAGGGACCGAGGAACCCGGGCCACTGGGATCTTAGTTCCTATTCAATATCCACAGTCTGCTGCCTCAAGGCACTCTGGCAGATGAGCTCTCTAGCCTTGGGCTTGCCCTGGGACCGCACAACAATTCTAAGTCCGGTAGAGCTAAGAGGAACTCTGACCCAAGGTCATGGGCGTTTTAAGAGCTCTCTTATCTGTTCCTACGAGGAAGACCAAAACAAAACACTGGCACGCCAAACTTCAGAAACGTTGAGAATTCTTTCAAAGGTTATACATCAACCAGGCACCCGCACCTCCCACGTGGGCGGAGCCAGGCTGGCTGGGCGGGGCCGCGGAGTCGGGTGCAGTTGGGGGCCGGCGGCCACAGGTGGCAGCACGGAGGCCGGACGCTCTGCCGATTTCGGAGCTCGAGCCGGCCCCCCCTCGGTGGAGCGTGGGAGGAGGTGTTGCGGGCAGGCCCAAGGGACCACCCTTCCTCCAGCCCCACTCCTCAGCCCCTTTGGAGGATTTGCCCCTGGAGTTGAGAAGGTTCTTGGCTGGGAGCCTGGGCGGCTGCGCCCTGGGTGAATTTGACCCCGCACGGCAGCCCTGTACTCGGCGTAGCCCCTGGAGCCGGCAGGATGCGGGTAGAAGGCTGGAGCAGGGGACACCAGGTCACCCTCAGACGTCCTTTGTGAAGATGGAAGGACGGGGTTTTTTTTGCTGGAGGACTCACTGGGAGGTAGCGTTTGTTGCCGTGCTGGTGGGTTTCACTAGTGTTTGCTTAGTAAACCCTCCTACAACCTTACAGATGAGGAAGCAGGCTCAGGGCGGTTAAGGGACTTGCTCTACTGCTGTACATCACAGGCCTAGGAGGTGGTGGAAGGGAAGGTGGGGTGGAAGGGGCCACCTTGGGAGAGGACGTGGGGTGCCCACAGGCGATTTTTTTCCTGTGCACTTTTATCGTGGTCGTATGGTTTTCTGGTGAATTTCCCATAGGGAGGGGGTAATGCAAACACTGAGTTCAGTCCTTCTCTCCCTTCAAGGCCCAGCTCGAGCTCCCTGGGGCTCCTTCCAGGACAGCGGCAGCCCTCAGTGACCACTCCCTCACCCCAGCAACTCCAGCACTTAAGACAGCCTCTCACACCTCCGGAGTCTCTAGGAAGTTTTCATCTGTGACTCATCTCTAAAGTCATCTGACCGCTCTTGGCATCTGATTATAAGCCCCTGGATAGCAGGGATTATGTGTCACTGGCCTCTTTGTAGCACACGTAGCATGTGCTCAACAAAAATTGTTGTATATGACAATAAGATTGCCCCCAAATGTCATCTCTGAAACTCTTTGCCATGGTGGGAGACAGCAGTGGCCGGCCATCATAAGAGGCTCGTCTTTTTGGCTTTGGTGGGCGTGGCTTTTTGGCTTTGGTGGGCGTGGCATGGTTTTAGAGGCCCGGCAACATGCACTCTTTAGTTTGTTTTGCTTCAGCTAAGTTAGCTCGCTCACATTCCCTAAGCATGTAGATACTGGGCGGGCTGAGTGAAGGTGACCGGGAGCACCTGGGCCGTGAGGGAGAGCTGCCCAGCTGGCGAGGGCAAGGAGCTGGCTGCGAGTGGAAACCAGGCCCGGGGAGGGTTTCCATCAGTGACTGCGGTCGGCGGCTGAACATTCCTGTGGTCACCAGGATAATTATGCTAACATCACTGTGCTGTTTGTGAAAGACGACCTGGTTTTCAGAAATGCCCACTGTCTGCTGTGTATTTACACCAGGAGGGGGTGGAAGTAGAGGAGGTAACTGCTCTTTCCTTAGTCCGTAAAGAACTCCAAACTGGGAGCAAGTATGAGATTCAAACAGGGGTCATCCAGAAAACCTCCTGCCGTGCCCATCAGAGATCCCACGTCTCAGCCTGGAGTGGATACACACTTGGCCTGACTCAGAAGACCTGCCCGAGTCTAGTTTGGGGCCAGCTCTACCAACAAGCAGACGTGTAGCTCAGGCTGCTGTGCTCAACCTCCCTGACCCCAGGCTTCGCCTCTAATATAAAGTAGAAATCGTGCCTGCCCTGCCTACCTCACAGGGTTTTGAGAACTGTAGATGTTAGAATTTCAGGGATTAGACATTATCGACCCCATTCTCACTATCCATGAGACCCCGAGAGGTTAAATAACACGTCCAAGGTCACGCATCTAGCCACGCATCTAGTGGCAGAGCTAGAGCTCAGGTCTTGTGGCTCCTCTATTCGTTGTTGATACTATTATTGCACGTATCATGCTTTGTTTATTTACCTGTCCACCATCCACGCAGAAGTGTAAGCCCCTAGAGGGCAGGGATCCACTCTCACGCCTCTTTTTTCTCTAGCGCCTGGTACATACTAAAGGTGCTCAGTAAACGTGTGTTGACCTAAACTGATCTTGACTCCTAGTTCAAGGGCTCCTTCTTCTACACCATGCTGTCTCTGATCTCAGAAATCTGTACTGCCAGTCCAGCTGCCCACAAAAAGTATGCAAACTTACTGATGTTTTAGAGAAAAAGATAAGATGCTCAACTGCCTTGCAATGTGCTTTAGGGTCCTGTAGTCTAGAGCACAGATTCCATTTGAATAAAGACATACACATCTAAGACAAAATTGTAATAACAATGAACACTAGTTAAGAGCTTATTAGGGCCAGCCATTCATACAAAGTGCCTGGCCCATAGTAAGTGCTTAAAAATTATCATCTTGGGCTTCCCTGGTGGCGCAGTGGCTAAGAATCCGCCTGCCAATGCGGGGGACACAGGTTCAAGCCCTGGTGCGGGAAGATCCCACATGCCACGGAGCAACTAAGCCCGTGCGCCACAACTACTGAGCCTGCGCTCTAGGGCCCGCGAGCCACAACTACTGAAGCCCTCGTGCCTAGAGCCCATGCTCCACAAGAGAAGCCATCGCAATGAGAAGCCTGCGTACCGAAACAAGAGTAGCCCCCGCTCGCCGCAACTAGAGAAAAGCCCGCATACAGCAACGAAGACCCAACACAGCCAAAAATAAATACATTTATTATAAAAAAAAAAAACAATTATCATCTTGTTTCACTATGATGTAAATTGAGTAGGGTCTTAGAGCATGCTAGCTTTTGTAATACCCACATTTCAGAGGCCTACCCAAGAAAAGATCCCTTTCTGGCTTGCACCACTAATGCAGGTCAGTGACAGGGAATAGCATTGCTCCATCCAGGGTCTTTGAACATAGAGGCTCACACAGGATGTGTTTTAGGAAATGTGGTAGATGTGGCGGCTATGCATCGAGAACGTTTCCTTCCCTCTCATTCTAGGTACATGGAAGGATTGTATTTCCTGGTCTGTTTGAAGGTAGGTGTCAGGTGACATCAGAGCTTTAACCATGGAAAAGTGACAGATGTCACTTCCAGGTGGAAACATTTAAGAACCAGTGCATACTCCTCCATATTCTCCCTCCCCCAAGTCGTGATTTTTTGATTTGGAGGCTCCATAAGACTGAAGCATCCTGGGATGCTAAGTCAGTGTGTGGGGGAGAAGCTTCCTGGAAAGCCTCTGAGGTTTTGGGTTTGTTGTGATCATAGCCTATCTTACCCTAGACTAGACAGGGGCCAGGCCTGGAGGTGGCACACATTCCATTGGCCAGGACAGTCATGGAAGGCTGAGAAATAACTTCCAGCTGTATGCTTGGATACATGAGATTCTTGATTCTAAAAGTTGAGGATTTTCATCAATTTTGGAAGATTCATCACCTTTTTTTTTTTTTTTTTTTAACGGTCCGCGCGCTTCTCACTGTCGTGGCCTCTCCTGTTGCGGAGCACAGGCTCCGGACGCGCAGGCTCAGAGGCCATGGCTCACGGGCCCAGCCGCTGCGCGGCATGTGGGATCTTCCCGGGCCGGGGCACGAACCCGTGTCCCCTGCATCGGCAGGCGGACTCTCAACCACTGCGCCACCAGGGAAGCCCGATTCATCACCTTTGTCTCTAAATATTTCACCTGCCCGACTCTTTGCTCTCCTTCCAGGACTCCAATTAAGGCTGTTTGAGATTGTCACACAGGTCTAATGCTCAAGTTTTTTGATCAATTTTACAAATCAATTTGATGAACTATGACTTTTTAGCAATTTGACTCTTCCAATCAATGGCTGAAGTAGCTCTCTCCATCTAACTTTTTAAAAATTTCAGCAACATTTTACAAGTTTTAAGGGTAGAGTTTTTGCATATATTTTGTTAAATTATTTAAATATTTTTATTTTTTATGCTACTGTAGATGATTTGTTTTTAAATTTCATAGTTTGTTTGTTGCTAGTATAAAGAATGAATATTGTTAAAATGACCATACTGCCCAAGGCAATCTATAGATTTGATGCAGTTGCTATCAAAATACCAATGGTATTTTTCACAGAACTAGAACAAATAACTTCAAAATTTATATGGAAACACGAAAGACCCCAATTAGCCACAACAACTTTGAGAAGGAAGAACAGAGCTAGAGGTATCATGCTCCCTGACTTCAGACTATACTACAAAGCTACAGTAACCAAAACAGTATGGTACTGGCACAAAAACAGACATATAGATCAATGGAACAGGATAGAGAGCCCAGAAATAAACCTATGCACTTATGGTCATATGGTCAATTAATCTACGACAAAAGAGGCAAGAATATACAATGGAGAAAAGATAGTCTCTTCAATAAGTGGTGCTGGGAAAACTGAACAGCTGCATGTAAAAGTCTGAAATTAGAACATTCTCTAACACCATGTACAAAAACAAACTCCAAATGGATTAAAGACCTAAATGTAAGACAGGATCCTATAAAACTCCTAGGGGAAAAACATAGGCAGAACACTCTTTGACATAAATAGCAGCAATATGTTTTTGGATCCATCTCCTAAAGTAAAGGAAATAAAAAATAAACAAGTGAGGTCTAATTAAACTTAAAATATTTTGCACAGCAAACTATCAACCAAACAAAAAGACAAGCCACTGAATGGGAGAAAATATGCAAATGATATGACCAATAAGAAACTAATATCCAACATATATAAATAGCTCATAAATATTCAACATATATGAACAGCTCATACAAAACAGCAACATCAAAAAAACCAAACAACCTGATTTAAAAAAAGGGCAGAATAACTGAATAGACATTTCTCCAAAGAGTAAATGCAGATGGTCAACAGGCATAGGAAAAGGCGCTTAACATCACTAATCATCAGGGAAATGCAAATCAAAACCACAACGGGATATCACCTCACACCGATCAGAATGGCCATCCTCAAAAAGAACACAAATAACAAATGCTGGCGAGTATGTGGTGAAAAGGGAACCTTCGTACACTGTTGGTGAGAATGTAAACTGGTGCAGCTGCTTTGGAAGACAGCATGGAGGTTCCTTAAACTAAAAATAGAGCTACTATATGATCCAGCAATCCCACTGCTGGGTATATATCCAACAAAAACAAAAACACTAATTCGAAAAGATAAATGCACCCCAATGTTCATAGCAGCACTATTTACAATAGCCAAGACATGGAAGCAACCTAAATGTCCATCAACAGATGAATGGGTAAAGAAGATGTGGTATATATACGCAATGGAATATTACATGGCCACAAAAAAGAACGAAATTTTGTCATTTGCAGCAACTTGGATGGATTTGGAGCACATTACGCTAAGTGAAATAAGTCAAACAGAGAAATAAATACTGTGTGATATCACTTATACGTGGAATCTAAATACAACAAACTAGTGAATATAACAAAAAAGAAGCAGACTCACAGATATAGAGAACAAACACTGGTAATGGCTACCAGTGGGGAGAGGAGGGGGAGGGGCACCCTAGGGGTAGGGGAATGGGAGGTACAAACTATTGGGTGTAAGATAGGCTACAAGGATGTATGTTATGACACGGGGAAGATAGCCAATATTTTGTAATGACTGTAAGTGGAAAGTAACCTTTATATATATATATATATATATATATACACACACATAAATAAATTTATTTATTTTTGGCTGCGTTGGGTCTTTGTTGCTGCACGCAGGCTTTCTTTTTTTTAGTTGCAGCAAGCGGGGGCTACTCTTCGTTGCGCTGCACAGGCCTCTCATTAAGGTGGCTTCTCTTGTTGCAGAGCACGGGCTCTAGGTGCGCAGGCTTCAGTAATTGTGGCACATGGGCTCAGTAGTCGTGATTCGTGGGCTCTAGAGCGCAGGCTCAGTAGTTGTGGTACATGAGCTTAGTTGCTCCGCAGCATGTGGGATCTTCCCGGACGAGGGCTCGAACCCGTGTCCCCTGCATTGGCAGGCGGATTCTTAACCACTGTGCCACCAGGGAAGCCCCAGAATGCAACCTTTAAAAATTCTATTAAAAGAAACAGAATCAATTTTTGTACACTGATCTTTTAGCCTGTAATCTTACAGATTGGCTTGTTAGTTCTAGATTTTTTGGTAGACTGAACAGGGTTTTTAGTTGCATGTGTATCCAATGTTTTTATTAAAGCATAACATGGGCCACCATGATTCCAGCGCCTGAAATCAATTTCCTTATTTCTCTGTCCAGCTGCTAAGCCAATGCCATGTATTTTTTTTTTTTTTTTGGTACGCGGGCCTCTCACTGTTGTGGCCTCTCCCGTTGCGGAGCACAGGCTCTGGACGCACAGGCTCAGCGGCCATGGATCACAGGCCTAGCCACTCCACAGCATGTGGGATCTTCCCGGACCGGGGCACGAACCCGTGTCCCCTGTATCGGGCAGGCAGACTCTCAACCACTGCGCCACCAGGGAAGCCCACCATGTATTTTATTTTAGCTGTTTGCTACAGCCGTACCTCACTTTCAGGAACTAATGTCTATATTAGTCAGGGTAGGTTAATTGCTGTATAAGAAATCCTAAAATTTCAGTGGCTTAAATATAATAAAAAGATTTCTTTCTTACTTTTTGTGGTTTTGTCCAAAGTGGTTTTATTAGGAGGCCATTAAATCATCAGTGATCTGGGCTTCTTCATCAGAGTCCTTCATCAGCTCTTCCACATGTGGGCAGAAATTTAGGGGACAGAGTGTGGATCAAAGTATGTGAGTTTTGTTTTAGGGGTCAGGTCTGGTTATATTTAACTGCAAAGAAAGCTGTACTCAGCAAGAACAGGAAATGGCTATGGGGAATATCCACCCAGTCCTTGCCACATGTGGCATTATCCCCATTTTACAGATAAGAAAACTGAGGCTTGAGAGGTTAAGTGATCTCCCAGCTTTTACAGTCATAAACAACAGAGCCTCGAACTGAACCCCAATATGGCTGACTCCAGAGTCATGCTCTGAATCGTTCTGCTATGGATAATGCTTTCTCTCCTACTGACTCACTGGCCTGTGCAATCTTAAGACCTGTGGCAATCTTTTCCCCCTTACAAGGGTTTCCTCCAAGCATCCACTTTTTCCTTCTTGTTCTGGCTTTTATTAATGGGTAATTTGTTCACTTATAAGCAGCCTGGTCCACGGGCTTAGTCTTCAGCAGATAAAGAGTCTGAGAGCCATGGCAATAAGCCATAAGAAGACATCGAAACAGAACACAAAGAGACATAGAAGCAGATATCAAGTGGTTTATTGACAGGGTATCTGCCCTCCAGTGTTGTTTTACAAGTGCCGTCAAATGCAAAGTGTCTCAGTAGAAGAGACCACATCTATAGATCAGCGCGTGTAAAGAAAGCACTTAAGAATGGGAATTAGGACTTCCCTGGTGGCGCAGTGGATAAGAATCTGCCTGCCAATGCAGAAGACACCGGTTTGATCCCTGGTCTGGGAAGATCTCACGCGCTGTGGAGCAACTAAGCCCGTGCACCACAACTACAGAGCCTGTGCTCTAGAGCCCGCGAGACACAACTACTAAGCCCACGTGCCACGACTACTGAGCCCACACGCCACAACTACTGAGGCCCGGACGCCTAGAGGCCGTGCTCCACAACAAGAAGCCACCGCAGGGAGTGTAGCCCCCGCTCGCCACAACTAGAGAAAGCCCACGCGCAGCAACGAAGACCAACGCAGCCACAAAAATAAAAAATAAAGTGTACCCAAGCTGCTTTAAAAACAAAAAAAAGAATGGGCATTAGATGGCCTCCTTACCAAACCGGCCTTGTCCTGCTGTCGCACAGCCAGCCAAAACGCTGAGACGCCGAAGTTCACAGCAAAGAGGGTTCTTCGCAAGGCAGCCGAGCAGAGAATATGGGAGAAAAATCTCAGATCTCAAACCTGCCTCCCCAAAGGCGAGGGGCTTGGCGTATTCACGGGATGACGAATAGGCAAGAAGCAGGGTGGTGTGAAGCGTGGGCGCACGGGGAAAGGTTATGGGAAAAAGGTGCGGGAATCATGGTTCTGCGCAGGCGTAAGTAAGCTACGGGTCTCTGCAGGTGACCAGCTGGAGGATCGCCGGTCCTATCCAGTTTTAACTGGCTAAGCTGAACTAGAGGCAGCTGCAGCTCCAAGTTCCTGGAAAACAACTCGGGCAAAGCTCTTGCTGTTCGGGCTGCATGCGGCTTGGAGGACAGGCAAGCGTTAAAGCGATCGTGATTAGTGAAGGCAGGTGGAGTGGATGTGACTCATCACGCACCGTTTCAGTCTCACAGAACTGGGGGACTGTCTCGCTCCTGGCTGTTTCTTCCCTATAGAGTGAGGATTAGGGTTGTTGCTGAACAGTGGGTTTTTTCCCACCCTCAAGCAGTGCCAGGCAGTGTAAGGAACATAGATCTTCTAAGGAAGATCTATTGGAGGCCGTTTGCATGGACCAAGTTGGACCTAAAGCGTGCCAGGTGGGAGGGGGGAGGGTCCGAGGCTCCTTCGTTAAAGCTGAGTACTGGCAGAAGGGAGGGACCGCGCTCAGTGAAGAGGTCATGAGGACACCCACCCTGCCAGTGTTACATTTACCCTTTGCTCTTAGTTTATTCTCTGCTTTTATACTTATTGATATTCGCTTAAGCTTAGCTATTCCAGGGAAGAGTTAGAAAACATGTCAGTCAGACTCTCACAAAAAAATGTAGTACACCCGGCTGTTTGGAACCGTCTATTGGGCACGACATCCACTACACAACAACGTGCCCCCAAAGCAAGGGGAGCTTGGTGACGTGGGAGCACCTACCCCCAAAGCCAAAGCCCCAGTGGGCAGAGTCCCGAGCTGGCTGCCGGGTGAGAGCACCATCTATCTGTGGCTTGGCCCTCCTCCAGGGGCTCCTTGGCTCTGCTGGGAAATAGCACTTGTTATGGGCATCTAGAACTCTGCTTCCTGTTCATTATCAGTTCAAGGAAAGAATCTGTTTTTTTAATTTCCCCAGTACTGAATGTGCTTGGAGGAACATATTGAGCGCAATACGTTTGTCTTTTCACTTTAGATTCATATAACTTGCTGGAGACGCTGGTGGGTAGATCCTTAGACACAGCTGCCCTGCATTCCCCTGTTGACACGCTCTTATCTCACTTGGAACATAGGGTCTGCTTCTCCCTCCATTTCCATGGACTGGGATCCCTGGCAGTGCATTTCTAACTTAAAAAAAAAAAAGTATGTTGGAAGCATTCTGAATTCTGTCAAAATCTTTTGCATGGATTTTTATGGAACTTGAATTTTGGTTGAGTTGCATTTGACCTTGGCTGCACTTAGGGTTTATTAGTATTACCTGAATGCTGGGAGACACGGAATTTGGAGGGTGGGAAGGGGGGTTGACTGGACAATAACACGGGCTGAGTAGTTTATTTATCCAAATATTTCTTGACTTCCTACTCTGCCCGGCAGGGTAACAGATGCCCTAGAAATAGAGATGAAAGACAAAGCCTTACCTGCAAGGATTCTGTGGTTCCATGGGGAAGGAAAAGCAAGAAAGAAAGGCTGACAGTATGGCATAATGAGAATTATGCACCAGGGGTTGGGAACCTGGGCAAGGGACACCCACCTCATCAGGAGCCTGAGGATAAGCCTCCCAGAAAAATGACTCAGGCTGGTTCTTGAAGGGCACAGGTGTGAGAAAAGCAGGAGGATCCCAGGTAGGGGGCGGATGCTTGACAGAAAGAGCTCTGGATACAGGAAGGGATGGGGTGGGCGCAGGGCCTTACTCCTCTGAGGCTGAAGGGAGAAAGAGGTGTGAGGTACAGGTTTGTGGGAAGGGGAGGGGTTGAGGGAGCCCTGCGGTGGCCTGGATTTCTCTGGGTTACTCTGGAGGGTAAGGGTTGGGGGTGGAGAGAGTGGTGGGTTTCCAAGTAGCCACAGATGGAGCAGATGAGCACAGACGCTGGCCCGAGGTTCCCGCAGTTCTGGGAGTCTGGGTGGAGAAGCAGAGCTGTAGATGGCTGAGGTGGGTAGCAGGGAGCTGAGGGTATGGCTGAGAAGATGGGTGGAGTTTAGGCTGGTTGGGGACCTTGTGAAACCAGGAGGCACAGAAAAGGCAGGCCCAGGAGCCTGGCAGTCCTCAGGCCCGAGAACACTGGCCATGGAAGCCAGGATAAGAGGGCTGGGTGAGGATATTGGAGTTGCTGGGAGTGTTAAAATGGTGCAGCCGCTGTGGAAAAGTGTGGCAGTTCCTCAAAAAGTTAAGAATTACCATACAATCCAGCAATTCCACTTGCAGGTGTTATGTCTTAAAGAATTGAAAGCTGGGGCACAGATACTTACACACCAGTGCTCAAGCAGCATGATTCACAGAAGCCAAAAGGTGGAAACCACTCACTCATCCATCAACAGATGAATGGATAAACAGAATGTGTACACGTACAATGGAATGTTGTCAGACTTAAAAAGGAATAACATTCTGATATATGCTATAAGATAAATAGATGAACCTTGAAAACACAGTTGAGTAAAATAAGCCATACATAAAAGGGCAAATATTGTACGATTCCACTTAAATGATGTAGCTAGAGAAGGGGAATTATAAATAAGGGGGCTTCCCTGGTGGCGCAGTGGTTGAGAGCCCGTCTGCCGATGCAGGGGACGCGGGTTCGTGCCCCGGTCCGGGAGGATCCCACATGCCGCGGGGCGGCTGGGCCCGTGAGCCATGGCCGCTGAGCCTGCGCATCCGGAGCCTGTGCTCCGCAACGGGAGAGGCCACAACAGTGAGAGGCCCGCGTACCGAAAAAAAAAAAAAACCACAAAAACTGTTGGAAGGGTGAGAAGGCCGTCAGAGGGGATGGTGACTCACCGTGGTGGAGCTCCGGTGGGCCGTTCCGGGGAGGACCTGGTGGTGAGGCCGGCGAGCCAGAGGCTGCCTGGCACTGAAGTCTCCTGAGAGGGCAAGGCCCGTGAGAGGATGGCGGCTCCGCGCCCAGATCCGGGATGAACTTGGGAAGCTCTTCGGATGCCAGGTGACAGCAACGCCTTAGGCCTCACGGATGGAGCTGGGGAGCCGTGGGGGTTGGAACGGCTCGGGAGAGCTAGTGGCAGCATGCTCCCCGCCCCCCGCCCAGCTGCCCGGGAGCAGGTAGTGAAACGACCTCAAAGCCCGCCCTCTACCGCCACACATAGTGGCAAATTTTAAATGCAGTGGTGGGTTGTGAACATGTTCAGAGGTATTGAATACTTTCCGGAGGGCTAAATAACTTACAAAAGATGTGGCTGGTAACGATAACCTCTGTAGCCTCAGAACTGGTCTGGTTCTAGAATAAACAAGCATGCCAGGCTGAGTGAACAGTGATTCCAAACAGTTTAATGTAATTCCAAGACAAAGTGTGATTACATTTCTACACATATACAATATGCATATGTGAGTTTACAAATTTTAATTAATAACTCGTTTCACCTCAGAGACCGAAAAAATGATCAAAAAGAAACTGTAAGTAACAAGCTATAACATAGTTCACCACAACGGGACCCCCCCTTTCTCACCCTACAGTTAGTAATATTACAATTAAAATAACTATATTCTTCTATAATTTTTTTCTGTTAAAATCATCTCATAAATTTACAATGCTATTATTAGTTTCCAAGACTAATATAAATTCACTCCATTTTTCTACAACGAAAATGATCATTAATTTAGAAGCACACGACGTCATGATGAAAAACACAAGCATTTTAGTAGCAAGGACTTGATCAGTTAAGAATTATTTTTCTTGTAAAACATTCTAAAGCCAAGTAAAATATCCATTCTTATACCTATAATATGAGACTAAGGGATAGGTTACATATAGGCCTACAACACATTGGTTTGTCTTTTTAAAAAAGTAGACATTTATAAATAAAAAAAGAAAAGAGGGACAATTCACATAGGAAAAAGAGGTACACGAGAAAATACTGTTGCACGCAATAATTTTCACAAAGATTAACATGGATTAACACTTTTTATTACAGAAACCGTACAGTGAAGGAACACAACAGGCCAGGGCTTCCATAGGGTAATTGAGCTGAGATGACCTGGTAGAGAAAGATCTGGGCGAGATGGCCCTGGGGAGGAACCGCGTTCCTGGGACCGGTGACCGAGCCTCACCGGGCCTCCTCTTCCCTGCTCTCGTTCTGGGGAGTGCAGCTTTCTATCCAGGGTGTCCTGAATTTGTGGGCAGTTGAAAGGTAAACATTTCTACAGATCCGTTCTCTTTCCATCCTAATGGATACCATTTTTGGAAACGTGATATAATATCAGAGGCTGCAGCTCAATACATGTGGTCAAAGCAAAACAGGATGGAAAATTCCGGTCATTCTGATGTGCTGCCCCCCTCACTCATCTATGCCCTTGTCACTAGGGACCCAGAGAGAGCAGCGGCTCCCCTTTGGGGCCACCTGCCTCCACTGTGGCAGGGTGGTGGCCGGGGCCCGGCGCCCGGCCTCAGGCCACGTGCGAAGGTGCAGCCTGGGCCGCCCTGGGCTCCCCCCATCCACCACCCAACGCTGACTCCGACTTCTAAAAGCTCCTCTCCCCCCTTCATCCATAAAGCTATACTTTTCCTATCAGAAATTTGGTTTGATATATATATACACAAACATATATATCAGCATCTACATCTATACAGTGATTCTACTAGACTGGAAACTCTGCTGCCCCAAAGTATGACTTCCTGGTCTACTTCATTTGGTTAAAAAAAAAAAACGCACAGAAAGAGGATGAGGAGATGCTTTGGGGGCCAGAAATGATTGTGCCCTGGGAAAGCCACAGAAGAAAGCTTTAAATGAGCAGTAACACAACAGTGAAAGGGTGAAAGGTGACGGGGGGAGTGAGACGGTGGGGAGAAACCATGCGCCGTGGTGACGGCGAACAGGAATATCTGCAGGAAGGGAGGAGGGTGGGGTGAGGTGGGGACACTTTAGGTTCCATCCATAAGTCACAGAAAG
This sequence comes from Neophocaena asiaeorientalis asiaeorientalis, assembly GCF_003031525.2. Lineage (NCBI taxonomy): Eukaryota > Metazoa > Chordata > Mammalia > Artiodactyla > Phocoenidae > Neophocaena > Neophocaena asiaeorientalis. The sequence goes on along the minus strand of NW_020173036.1, from coordinate 986,720 downwards.
CTACGAAGGATGGGCGTGGTCAAGTCACTTTCCATCTCCCAAGTTCTTCCTGAGCCAAACTATTAAAATAATAATTAATAATAATAATAAACAATAACAACAATAATAGTACATCCATTGCCCCTTCAACCAAGCAGGCGAGTATCTAACAGGGAGGCAAGACCGCCACTCACAAGTCTAAGTGGGTCCTTCTTCCTGGCTCTTGAGAGCTTCCTGGGAGTCCTGGGTGCCTGGGCACGGGGCTGTGGTGACAGCAGGGCAGAGGCCAAGGTGGCCACGGGGGCAGTGACCCAACACAAGAAGGGGGGAGGGAGTGCCAGGAGGTTCGTGTGGAGGCTGGCTGAAAGGCAACCAGAGAGCGAGGGCAGAGTCCTTTTTCAGATACAGCGTATTTACTTAAAAAAAAAAAAAAGCCAATTTCTATGCCTTTATTTTTAAAAAATATGATTAAGCCCCAAAGACCATGACATAAAATTCATTTGGTTAATCAAATCAAAGGGAAAAAACCAAACAGAGGAAAGCAGAGGATAATTAGGAGGGGCAAGATGAAAAATATTTTACAATGACATTTCCAACCAAAAACTGTGATAAGAGCATACTGTCAACAGAGTTCACAGCGAAAAAGCAAATGCATTAAAAACAACCACCAGTTCGTTCCCTGGTCCCAGGTGTTCTGCAGTTTTCAAGGTGTTATCTGCTAAAGGAATGCCCTTCAGATCACAGCAGGTCCTCTGCACCAAGGTTGTGGCACAAGAGAAAAGAAGAAATGAACCAAAACTCTTAGGGAAACTGGCTCCTGCATCATGGTGATGGGCCCTCTCAATTATGACCTCTACTCGGACGGATCTCACTGCTCCTCCCCCCACCCCCATTGCCCCTCGGTCCCCAGTCCCCTCCTCCCCCACTCAGCAGCACTTACAATCTCTAGCAAAAAATCTAGATCCCACCTCCTAATGACCTAGGCTTTAAAACGAAGTTTGACAAAGAGTGAAAAGGAAACACAACCTTTTACACTTATTTTGTTTTAAAGGAGAAAAGGAATAAATGACAGCAGATAGATGGAAAACCCAACCAATAAATATGGACACAGGGGTGTATGACTCTCCCCTGCAAAACGCCAATCAGAATATTGCTGGGGGCCCAGAAATAGCAGCTGTACCTTCGGGGCCACCTGAATCCCAGTGTCTTCTACTGCCCGGTGACTGGAAGTCAGTGGACCGATGAATAAATTAAACATTCAAATCAAGACAGAATCAACAAACCAGGTATCTGTTCTCTCTGCCTCTTCCAAGATGTCAAAGAGAAGGCCTTGACGACCAGTGTGGATACAACGTGGCACGAGATCTTCGCATCTGGCCCAGGCTGTGGACTCACCCCTTCCCTGCTCGACCTGGAAATCCTTTCACATTCTCTCACGTTCCCATGGAAACCAGTAATATGGAAGGCTACACAACAGTACGGGTAGAACACACCTGCCTTGGGGTGCCTTGGGGGAACGTGGCCTCCAACTAAAGAGGCGAAATTGCTGGGGTTTGAAGATGTCAGTTATAAACAGAAATTTTCTTTAAAAAGTACCAGTTTACATGTAAACTATAAAACACTTTAACTATAAAACGTAGCCAGAAATATGCTTAAGTATCCACAGTCAATTATTTAGTTCACGTGTTTTAAAATGTGACTCTCTTGATAGCTTAGAAGCCTAACAGCATTTTACAGTAGCTAAAAACATATACTTAACATGTGCATTTGAAAATCACATTTGATTACAAAACACAAGGAATAATCTCTTCCTTGGTTCCATTTTTGTTGTAAAGATTACCTGTTTTCAGAGTTCACTTAAGCAACAATGACCAGGGTGTGCATTAATCGTTATTTTCAGCCCACACAGAGTTCATAGTCTTTTAAATCCCAAGATCAAGCTGGCTACATGATTTCAAAAAAGGCTATAACCAGGATGAATGCCCACATTTGAGGTAATTATTGCCATCAGGTCACAGTTTGTGTAAGATAATGTATCTAAAACCTTCTTTAAAAAAATCTTTAGGTGTTCTGTCAGAATTCCAGAATACCTATTGAATGAAACCAACCAGGATCTCAAATTCTGATCAGCTGGGTTTGCTTCCAATGGAATTTAAGTTCTAGAAGATTCTAGAACTTGTGTAAACTACCTAAGAATTTAGGCAAACATGCCTGGAGCCAGTCAATAAAGTAGTTTTTAAAGTAAAAAAAGAAACGAAAACCCCACCCCAAACAACTGAGGAGATGTTTCATAACAAATGGTGATAGTTTTCTAAAAAATTAAAAATCTAGTCCTAAAGCATTTCTAAATTCTCGCCACCTTTCAAGCAAAGTAAAAATCTTCTGTGTTACTATTAATCTCATGCCTCGGCAAGAGACTCTCCTTCCTTATCTCCTGAAAGTTGGCTAGCTTTTCTCAGTTTACACAACTGTTGCTTTCCATTTCTTTGAGAAGACTATCTCGAAAGAAAACTTTGTTCCTCTTTCTGAAAGTCATCTTGTCTTTCTCCTTCTTCTTCTTCTTTTTTTTTTTTTTTTTTTTTTTAAAGCACAAAGAAAACAGTTCCTGGACACCAGACCCACATACGGTATTTACAAATTTGGTGTGAATCCCGCATCTGGTTCTACCCAGAGCTGAAGAGTGGATCGATTACAGAGACCAGAGTTGTCATATTTATCAGTGCAGTAAAAAATAGCATTTTGAAAAAAATATATACCTTTAGTATTGCCTTTCTAGAATTAACTGTAAGCAAGAAAAAAAATTATTTTCTTTTTTAAAGAAAAGAACACTTTTTTTTTCTTCACTCTTAGAAGAGTTTGTTGTAGCAGCACGACTAAAGCTAATTGCTACACTGGAAAGGAATAGAAAATGAACTCTACTATGAATCAAGAAACTCCCCTAAGATTTTCTCTAAAAGTCAAACTAATTCTGCCCCTGCTGTTTGGATCCAGTTCAGGACTCTCTCTACACACAGACCTTCTGCTGAGTTCCACGCATGGGGCAGGGGTGGCACGGGGCAACGTTCCTTCGAGACCTTTCTTCGCTCACACACCTAGAAGACAGCCGAGGCTGGTGTCTGCGAGCTCGGTTCTGGAGCTGGGCAGGCCCAGATTCAAGGCTAGGCTCCCCTACTATCTGTGTGATCCTAGGCTGGTTACCAGCTCACCAAGCCAGCTACCTCATCTGTAAAGGGACTAGTACTGCAGATTTCATGGGGTCGTTATGAAGACGGAAGGACACGGGATAAACGTGAGCGACTGTCAGAACAGTGTTTGGCACACAGTCAATGGGAACATCATTAGATGGTTCATCAGAAACACGAGGCCACTTACTGATGCTAATTTAAGAAGTGAAACAATTCATATTTTAGTAAAGGTCTGATTAACAAAAAAACTTCACTAGAAACTTGGGGATTTGGGGCCACCATGGTATTTTCTTTCCTTTAACACATGCTGCTTTCTTAGAGGGTCAGCTGTCTCATCAACTCCTTCTTCTGTAAATGGGGGAGGGGGTGTTGTAAATGGCATGGATCTGAGGGCGCCACGAGCTCACACAGGGCTTGGCACGAGCCTGGAGTACTGAAAGCACTCAGCAAATGGCGGCTCTTATTCACTGGAGGGATGTGACAAGTTTTACCAAGAAGAGACAGTCAACGTAGCATTCTAATGCAAGGGCCTGTGATTAGGGGCTCTCGAAGGCTTGCAGGAGTCAAGCTGGGGCATCAGGAAGCTCCCTGCTGGTAGAGGTACCCAGAGCAAGCTACCCCACAGGAGGGTCGCTTCTCTGTAAATTCTCACTGGGTCTCAAGGGAAGAACTGGCTTGAAGCTGGCTCTCCTGGGCTTCTGGAAGCTGCAGGAAGGATGTGAGCAGCCTTTCCTAGGTTGGGTCGCTCTAGTGAGCGAGGGCGCCGAAAGCCTCCAAAAGGTTTCTACTGCGTTTAAATGTCATTTCACCGTCTCCACTTCTCCACTGAGTCCAGTCTGTGGAGATCAGAAGTGAGCGTCCTAAGGCAGCAAAGCACTGACACCCCGAGTCTGGCCCCAGCGTGCACCGGACCCTGATGCGGCCGCACCTCCTGGCAGAAGGTCTGCCCTGGCTGATGCCCGAGGTAACATGAAGTTAGTTAAGCCCACAGATCTGTGCGGTGCCTCCAGTTTCCCAACAGCAGCAGCATTTAGGGTTACGAACCTCCACTCCTCTTACAAGATGAGCACAGTTTTAAAATAAAAGCAAAAAAAAAATTCCAAGTGAGGATAGAGACGAAAGAGAGAGACAAATGGGATCGCATCTCTGACAAAGTCATTATTGCCGGGAGAGGAACGCCACTCTGTCCATATCTGGGGTGTCTTTGAGAAGGGTTCTTTGGCTAAAGAAAGGAAGACTTTCACTTTCCTTTCCAATTTGGTTAGGACAGCTCGGGCCTGCTCAACTCTGAGGCTTCCCCATCTGAAATCTGTAAGACACACCAGAAGGAAAAGACAGAGAAGAAAAGGGAGGGAAGCATGCATGGCCCTGGCTGGCATATTTCTTGGCAGAATTGCTTGGGCTGGCATTGAGCGGCATCCGGTGAGGCCCGCGACCTGCGGAAGGAGCCCCGGCCTCTCTGCCGCGCCCTCCCTGCTGCTTGGGGGCACCTCGCTTTCCTCTTCTGTCTGTTTTCTGTCCCAGCAGCTGCTGAACAGGCCAGCGAGAGCCCCACATCCTACCCCGCCCCAGCGCCAGAGAACCCGGGAGGAAAGCTGGGGCGAGCCCGTCAGCGCACCGCGTTTCATCAACCACAGCCCATCAGCAATAGCTCCGTAAGCCTCCTCATCTCCTTCCTCCAGTTTCCAAGAAAGTCTGCTCCACTCACTCACTCACACGCACTCACACAACCCAAATCCTCCACCGCAAGCTTGTTCCAAAATGAGTGTTTGCAACACCAAAGGTCTGGTCAAGGGAAATCCGCCCGTTAGCAGCTGGGCTGATCTCACCTTCCCTTCCTTACATCCCACAATCTGGTGTTTGGGCGGGTTGAGTCTTCCAGGGTGAAGAGGACAAGGCCAGCTGGCTCCCACAGCCCGCCAGCCACCCACCGCCAGTAAGGCCGGAATGCAAATACAGTCCAGGAGACAACCGCTGGTTTACCCCAACCCTTCTCTTCCCTCTGCACTCCATCAACCACATGTTCCACTTCACAGTATTAACTGGCACCAAGCCTCAGACTCTCGCACCCATCGGCCTGCTCACCCCTCTCCTTGGAAACGGCCAAAACATCACGGAAGAGGCACTAAGCGCAGAGATACGGGTGCAAATACCCAGAGGGGTCTGCGAGACCCCACCGAGCAGAAGCAAATCGACCTGCGGTTCCTAAGGCTCCAGTTATGAGGTTCACCTTGCCCGGTCCTTTTCAACCTTCCCTTTTAGCCTTAACCACGTTTCCTCAGTAAAGAGAGATGGAGTCAATTCCAGAGCAGATGATGTTCTAAGTTGTTTGTGATCTAAATAAGGACTAGGTCTGCATTCCTCTACGTGAGAGCTGGGTCTTAGGGACGGGCAGCCTTTTATTCATCCTATTTGCCAGGGCGACTCGGAGTTGGAGGGCAGGATGGGAGCTGGGGCAGATGCTAAGGAAGCCCACGCAGGGGCTGGCCTCTCCCACTGGGGTCTTCTCCTGGGGCTTCGGAACCACAGCTCTGTGCTCGGCTGGAAGAGGAAGGCAGATAGCGACTCGGGGAGGGCGCTAATGTTTGCTGAGCGGCTCTGGGCTGGGCATGGCCTGGCATCTCCCTTCATTAGCTTCAGTGAAGCCAGCCATTCCAGACCTTCCTTTACCCACCCGGGGCCCAGCAGTTTCTGGGTTTGGTGGGTAGCGTGTAGGCACCTCAAGCTGATTTAAAAAGCCCATGGCACACAGCACCATGCCCTAAGGGGCACAGTCGGAGCCCCGTGGGCCTGGCTCGAGGCCCCACTGTGCCCCTCCGTCGGCCAACTATTTTAGGGGGGCAGCAGCCTGCAATGTCCAAGGAGCTGCTGGACTTTCGTCTGTGTTCCTCTGGCCTCCTATTAACCCTCCACCTTTTTTTGGGCTCCATAGTTTGTCCCTACACTTGTGTGCTGAGAACATGTACCGGGGTTTGGGGGGCACTGAAGAAGTGGGCAGTGTGGTTAGTGAGAGGAAGGGAGGCTGATGTTTCCCAGGGGAAGGTACCACCTGCCTAGCACCTTCCATCAGCTTGTTTACCTCCTGTGGCTTCTAGGAGGGGTCAGTTATCTCTGCACTGAAGGATGTAAGCCATAATCCTGGTGTGTTGATGGAAAAAGGGGGGGACATTTGGGAAAGGGGCTGAGTCAGCTCTGGGCAGAGGGGAATTTTTTTTTTTTTTTTTTTGCTTGACAGGTCAGTATCAGACGCGAGGCATGCCCGGGATCTATTTAGCAGGTTTCAGAAGCGCAGGGAACATGGGAGAGGACCACGGCTAAGGGTTCAGCCCATGAGATGCCTCCTCAGATCTCCTCTCAGGCCACTGAGAATCTAGAAAAATACAGTATTGATGGTGACCATGGACCATGTTGTCCAGAGCCCAATTTGACCTGTATAGAGATAAAGGCTTTGATTCTTCAAACTTTTGTTCCGTGGTGGATCTTTCTTGACATTTTCCTAATTCCTGGATCTTTCCTTTCCTTGTTTTTGTTTTTTGGTCTGACAAAACTAGACATCTGCATGTCCCTCCTGTTTACTCAGATACTCACAGATATAATAAAATAAATTTAAATATTAAAGAGAAAACACAAAGATACTTGGAATAAATGTGCATTTTAAAACCCCAACTAAAATATCAAAATGATGATTATGATAATAATTACAATGGTAACAACCAAAATAACTAGAACAATAATATCTTTATGAGCAGCACGAAACTTTCATTCCTGATCTGGAAGAAAAGGAAAGAAAATGTCAGGTGAAAGAGCAACTTCCAACTTAAGTAGACAAAATAATTTTCTTTAAAATGGAAGGCTATGTTGTCTTTTCCTATAAAAGATCAGATCTAGAAAGGGCTGGAAGTGAACTGTACAAGGGGGTCCAGGATGCTACCCAATAAGGCAAAAATGCTGGCTCATTTGCCGCCAAGACTTCTGTAACTGGGCGCGGGAAGATCGGACGGGGCACTGCTGCCCTCCGGATGCCAAGAGTCCAGAACAGAGATGGTTCCCCAGGCTGGCGCGGCTCTGGGAGCTCACATGTCCTCCAAAGGCTTTCCTCCCCTCACTCTCTCTGGACGGGCCATGTTTCTGTTGTCTCAGAACGACGGCACTTCCCCATGTCCGGATAAAGACGTACTGATCGTGGCACCACGAGGACAGAATCTTGTCCTGTTGCCAATGGCTCCCTGGCGGGCCCGCTGGGTACCTGGGGCTCTGCCCGAGCCTGCCCTGCCTCGAGTGGGACATGGTATCCTTCCTTCCTTCCGGCCTAAGGCTGGGACTAGGCTGGTTCCAACCTGGGGACCGATTTCTTTGTAGGATAAGTAGAATTTATGCTTGGAGAGGGGAAATTTCCAGAGTTATTTCACATTTCACAGCTAAGAGCTAAGGTAAGGGCTTGGCTTCGTTACTGAATTAGGTCAGATATCACGATAAAAACACCTTTCACAGTAGATCGATCGTAAAGGGAGACCACAGAACGAGGACAGAAAGTGAGGGAGGGTGAGGACGGACTTCTGTCCGAAACTGAGAGCCATCTCTCTGCACCCTGGAAACTTGGCTTTGGGGTCAGTTAAGGACTCGGCATCAAGAATCAAACAATTAGGACCACCCTTTCAAGTCCCACTGATGACCAGATAGCGTTTCCCAACATTCACGTATTTTAAGAATAATTTGCTATGGACAGAGTGACCCCTCTGCCCTCACCCCCACCAGTGTTCAAAGCCTGAGAAAAATTTCAGAATGTATCAAAGGTGCAAAGAGGGCAAAGAGCAAATTTCCTTGGAAACTGAACTGCCCATGGGAGTGTTTTCCAAAGTGCAGTACAGGACTACATGGTTACCCTCATAAATGTCCCTCCAGCCTCTGCCCACCAGACTCCTCAAAAACCAAAAACGAAGGCGTTCCTTGGGTAGGCCTAGGTAACTCGAGGAACGATTCAGCAGCAAACGACGGCTGATGGCTGTCTACAGGGGGAGGGACGCGGTGAGTCTGAGAACACGGGGCTGGGCCCGCTACCAGGCCTCCTCTCTCCTCTCCATCCCACGGACAGCAACAGGAAGGCTGTGCCAGGACTGGAGGCTGAAGGCGGCTCCTCTCCTTTGATGCTTCTACATCGGGAAGGAGGCGGCTGCCCGGCAAGGCCAACATTCCTAAAACAGAGATGGGACCTGCGGTCCCAACGGATGGCAGAGCCCCTGCTCTCCCAACCCTGGGGGCAGAACTGGGTGAGGGTACAGGGTGGGGAGTCTCTCTTGCTCTGTCTCCAAAGTAAAAGTCATCCAAAGCCATCACCATCATCAGATTCACCCACCACCATCCATCTCGCACATCTCTCTCCAGATCCACGGGCTCACCTAGCCCCTGCCAGCTGCCTGACACCCCTCTGCTAGCAAACAGTCCAGGAAAGACAACAGGTATTAAAATAAAATAGAAATTAAACAAACAAACAAAAAAAGAGTAAAGACCAGAGTAAAATGTTGCAACAGCACAGAAGAAGGGCTGAGATGATGTGACTCGCCTCAGCCGGCTTCTTGGAGTACCGTGGAAGTAAACCCTCAACCGCGTCCCCGGTCGCTAAGGCACTAGGAGGGAAAGATGTAAAACCAAGTCTGCGAGAGCCGGCGGAGGTGCCGGGGACAGGAGCGCGGCACCGCGGGCACCTGCGCGTGCACCTGGACCACGGCGCGGGTCACGTGCCTAGGTGAGATCGCTCTTCTTGTGCAATTACATTGAGGAATAGTCTCTTGGTATCGTTGGGGGTGAACACAAAGTAGCACAGACAGGTGCAGACTGCGACATCTACCAGGGTGTCGGCGACGCCGCGGGCCCTAAGCTACGTGACGAGGGATGCACTCAAAGAGAAAAGAAATCTTCAGAAAAGAAAAAAAACATTAATGACATTTGAGGAATATCATTGCTTAGGGATTTATCCAGAGAGCTCAGAAAGAGAAAATGCGCCCTCCTCTCCCAGGGGTCCTCCTTCAGCCCGACTGCCCCCATTGCTCCCAGCAAGTGGGCCAGATCGGGGCTTCCCCAGCCCCGGACCCGCCCCCAGATACCAGCCTCCTCCGGCCACGGCCTGACCTTTCTAGACGGTTGCTGACCCTTTAGAGTTCTGGAAAAATCCCTAATTCTTACGTTCAATCATTAAAAATCTACTGGATTTTTAATCCAACAGATTAAAACTCGTGTCAGGTGTCCCTGACAGCAAATTCTTAAATGCCACTTGCCGCCATATGAAAATCATCTTTGAAAAATTCATAATGTATAAAAAGCCCAGCTCCCCCCTCGTCCTTCCTCCTCTCCCTCCTACCCTCTGGCCATCCTCCCTCCCCTCCCCTCCCCTTCCAGTGTTTATATGTAAGGGTACTGGTTGACCTTGGC
>NW_020173036.1:976839-976949 GCF_003031525.2 Neophocaena asiaeorientalis asiaeorientalis | reverse complement strand
CTGGTGGGCGAACTGGGCCGGATACTGACTCGGGTGGATGGTGGGCGAAGGCAGGACCCGCGGTCCCATGCTCACGGGGACCTGGTGGACGATGCTGGCTGGGTAGGCGG
>NW_020173036.1:964682-976693 GCF_003031525.2 Neophocaena asiaeorientalis asiaeorientalis | reverse complement strand
CGTAACAGAAGACGCCTCCCTCGCGCGCCCGCGAAATGTCAATTAGCCTGGGCTAAGAAGGAAAGCCGTGCCCAGCCATGCTCCGGGCTGGGTGACACTCAGAGCCAGATGCAAAGGGAAAGGGAGCCAGTAGGTCCCCCAAGGGCATCCTGCAGCTATGAAGTGTCGAAAGGAGCCCCTTTCTCTCTCACCGTGAAGTCTTGCTCCCTAAACTGCAGGCTCTCAGACACTTCGCTGTCTGAGGTCACAGGTACACAGGAAGCAGCCCTCTCTCACCTGGAGAACCCAAGTCATGACACGGACGCGGCCTCGGTTTACAGCCAGGGGCACCGCTTCCGATGAAGGGCTTCTCAACACAAACTCCCCCTTATCTTACCTCTGAGCTTCTAAGGAAACAGGGCCCGCAGTCCACTTTGCAACTCAGACCTGAGTGACCCTCTACACACAGGCTGAGCGCTGCCCGTGGAGACTGTCTTGTTTACATTCCCCCTGAATGTCACCCACCTTCTCCGAATCCTCCGGCTCTTTTCCTGGGCTTGAGGTCCCTGTGGGAGGCCTCCTTCACTGTAATGACTCACTAGGCCCAGCATGGTCAGACTATGGGACCCAGACGCAGTGTTTTACCCTTTGCTGGGCCGAAATAGCAAGACGTGGGCCAGCCTATTTTTAAGCTCTGGCACCATGTCACTAAGTACTTCGGAGCATCAGACGAGTCATTTTGCTTTGGGCCGGCTCTCTGTGAATCAGGGATTCGCCTCCCCCAAGGTGACCCACAGCAGAACGAGAACACCAGAGGTCACTCGGGGTGCCTCCTGCCGCCACGGGAGGGGCTGAATCTCCGGGAGGTGGGCAAGGGTCCACCCTGGTGCCCCTGGCGAGGGGCCGTCGGGCGGGCTTACCTGGCTGAGATTGAGAGGTCGCTGCTGCCGGTAGGCAGTGGCTCCAGATGAGCTCCCTGAAGAGAGACCGCTGGTGGAGGTCACGTTGCTGGAGGACTTGGACTTGTAGGAGGACGAGTGGTGACTGGTGGTGACTGTGTTGGGAGGAGGAAAAGGTCACAGGTCCGTCACAGGCCCTCAGCTGCCCGGAAGACCCTACTCCTTGGGGGACAACAAGTGGTCTTCCAAGAACCCTTTCCCGAGACTGGGTGATCACCATTCAGCAGCATCGCCCCCAGACCCGGTGACGATGCCGACTCTGGGCTGGCACCTGGCCTGCGGCTTGGGAGCAAACCCTGCTGGATTTTAGAACTACTATCTGGTGACACCGAAAAGCATAAGGAGAGTCTAAGAGACAGAAGGAGAGCTCTCTGCAGCTCCTCGTGTCCCAGCCAGGGGTGCAGCAGGGGGCCATCTGCCGAGATGCAGAGACATGCTGACAGATGCAGCAGCGTACAGAAAACCGAGTCTCAAAAGATGCACTACATGTCCCAGGGGGAGAAACAGCCGGAATAAAATGAATAGGGCGAGGAGGTTTATATCAAAGAACCCATTCGCGTCAGTTTCGGTGCTGAGTGGTCTGTGAACACCAGCTCCTGGCAGGGTGGGGCTCGTGTCTCCAGGGGGCACAGGCAGAGGACTGTACGCCCGGGTACAGGATGTGCGGAATCAAGTGCGACCGTTCGCCTGCCTCTCAGTGTCTCTCTTGACGTCAGACGTTTCTGTGCTGAAGCTCTGTCTAGATCAAGAGGAAGTGATCCACAGTGACTGCCAAGAAGCCTTTGGCACAGGGAATCCGGACATCCGCCAAAACCTACGTTGTCCTCCGCAGACTCCCCGACGCTAAAACCACTCACGTTTGAGGGAGCTGCCCAGAGTGGGGAGTTCAAGAGGAGACCCTGGTAGCTGAGGGAGAACCGGCAAGACATACACAGGACCTCAGAGGCAGGTCCGTTTCTTGTGCTGTTCAGCAGAGAATTCAGAAGGTTTCCTGGGGCCGAGCATCGTTGGGAAACACAAAAGCCTAATACGGTATCAGTCAGGTACCCTGGGGTCGCGAGCGTAAAATGGGCAAGTCTGGCAGCTCTTGGGGGTGAAGGATGCTAAGAACGGATGAAGCACACGTAATAAGGATCAGGCCCTTGACGTAACTGGGTTGGATCAATTCTGTTACGAGCCCCAGGGTGATGAGATCAGGGTCAAAGAGGAGCTGCGTGAGGCTGGGGCCGGCAAGAGAGAATGCTGACAATTGTTGAAGGAAAGAAAGCTGAAAAGTGAAGGCAAACCAGAAACCGGGGGACAGGAGACCGGGGGGCACAATGAAGTCAAGGGGAGCCTTCTGCCCCCCGAGGCCACAGTCCCCCTCAAGTAAAGGGAGAGCTGCCTCACTGGGAAGGGGGCAGCGCCCTAACAGAGACCCCAAATCCAACCGTGGTTTGGGGCCCAGCGGCCCTCCCATCCTACCCACCGAAGCGCACCCCAGTCGGGGGTGCCCAGGAATTCGTATCCTTCACAAGCTTCCCAGGAGAGCAGGAGCCAGCCAGGCCTTGGTGGACACAGCTGACCTGCATTGTGGAATCGGGGTCTCGTGCTCAGGCCAAGCTTGGCTTAGACTCAAAGGCCCTCCAAAGCCTGGGGGGTGGAGGGCGGGGTTCGGGGGACCCACTGTAGGGTGAGGGATGCAAAGCTGCAAATGCTGCCTATCAGGAGAACGTTGTCTCCGTCGATCAGCCATGGTGCCACCGTGCAGGCATCCAACCCTTCCTGCCCTGCAGCGCATCACCAGCTGTGTCTGCTGCCTGGGCCCAGCTGTGAATGGCACCTCTCTGCTCCTATTTCAACTCTCTGGGCATTTTGCGGTAATTATATTTGAGGGAGAAACTCTGAGTGCAAGGGATCCACAGCGTGAGGCTGCAAGTGAAGAGATTAGAGGGCTTCAGATGAAATGGGTGTGACAGAGCCAGGCTACCGTCATCGCGGGTACAGGACGTGGGACAGGAACTTGTCAAGTTGCCAGAGCAGGGGACCCCAGAATCAGGGAGGGAGTCCTGAAAGGGACCAAGAGATTAAAATAGTAATTTCCTCCTGCAGAGAAAGTGACCATGGAGTGGAGAAGGCAAGTGCTGAAGGTCAAGTTCTGGAGGCGTATTTCGGAGCTGGGAGGACAGTACAGAGCTCTCTGCTCGAGCCTTGCCTAGCTGCTCTCATAGATCTGCTGCCCGGCAACAGCCCTGGGTTCACGGATGGCCCCTGGTGGCCCTGTCTGTACAAGGCAGGTGGGAGAGTGCTTCAATCCTGGGTGAGCCCTGGAGGGACAGCCGCATGGCCGTGGTGGAGTTAGTTAACCTCTCTGTGCTTCCATTTCCTTATCTGAAAAACTGGGAAAGTAACAGTGACTACATGTAGGGTCGTTGTGGGGATTACGTGAGTTAACGCACGTAGAACACTTAGTATCTGGCTCATGTTGAGCCCTTAAAGGTGTTAGCTGTGTTAACTACGGTTGATGTCTTTATTAGCGCCCTGTCCCCTGGCCAAAGCGATGCTCAAGGAACAGGTGTCTGCCTCAAGCTGGGACCAGCAAGTTCTGTTTCCTCGGACTGGGAAACTGGGAGCCCGGGGCTCACTGGGTCAGGGTGAAGCAGGGTTCAGAGAGCAGGTGTCGGGCCTCCAGTGGCTCAGACCAAGGAGTTCTGGTTCCTGTCCCGCCTGGGACTTAGTTGTTGAACTTTCTCTCAGCCCTGCACCCTTCCAATAAATTCCTTATTTGCCTTAAGGCACTGCAGAGTTCACTCTGTTGCCCCTCAGAAGAACCTTAACTGACCCAAGAGACTTGAGGAGGCTACGTGAGAAATAGGGATCCTTCCTGAGCTGAGACCCACAGAGGGGATTAGCAATGACAGAAAATGGACTGTCACCTGCACAGCCTCCGTCCTGACCTGGGGGGGCTCAGGGAAGCCTGGCAGCCCAGCAGAGGTGGCTGAAACGCTTCTCACCTTGGCCGTAAATGGGCCAGTGGGGCCCCAGGAGGCTGAGGAAGGCTGCTTTGCTTGATTTCTCCAAGCCTAGGACGACTGAGCTAACGGAGGATATCAGCGTTGAGAAGGACCACGTTCTGGGGGCGGACAGGCACCAGAATGAAGTTCCTTCCCGCCCCTTGCCTGTCACTAGAAAGACCGTGCAGCGTGTCCTCACAGGTGAACATAAATCTCTCTTTCCATTGGGAAACTATACCATGGGCTTCCCCGGAGACAGTGGCACTAGGTGCCTTAGAACCAGCTGCCTTACTGAGAATAACCTTCCTTTTTTTTTTTTTGGTTGAAAACATCCCTGAGAGATTCTCAGCCCTTCAGCTGTAGCAGTCCTTGTGGAAACGCATTGGGGTGAGTGCTCAAAACCGCCAGGGGCGGCCCACAGCCCGACGGCTGATGGTGGAAACGGGCAACGGAGCGTGAAAGGCGTGACCTGTGGGCTCCACAGAGCTGCCTCCCCGCCTCTCGCCGTCGTGGTTCCCCACAGAAAACTGTTGCGTTATGTGGGACAAAGCTGGCCCTCAGTCCCCTGACCTGTCTTAACTAGGGGGTTGGACTAGTCTTAAAATTTCAGTAGCTCTCAATTTTGTCACCTTCCACATTGTGGCGCCAGCACCCGGGCCGACAAAGTTCCGAGCTGAAGACATCGAGCCTGCGGTGATCTGGCCGCTGCCTCGTGCATCCTCCACCGTACTTAAAAGGCCAAGGGAAATTCAGCACCAGCTACCTTTTCCCCCGCCTTTATCAATTCCTAGAGGACCTGCATAAGGTCTATCCTGAGTCCATTCTTATAGACCATCGTCCTGAAGTGTAAAGGGACTGTTACTATTACAGAGTTCCCCTGACATGTCCCGGAACATGGGCATCCTCGATTTACAGCATGCATCGTCTCCTCCTGTAGGTCTACAGTCTCTGATCTGAAATCCCTGGTGTCACTTTTTTTTTTTTTTGTGCCGCACTGCGTGGCGTGTGGGATTTGAGTTCCCCAACCAGAGATCAAACCCGGGCCCTCGGCAGTGAGAGCGCAGAGTCCGAAGCACTGGACCGCCAGGGAATTCCCTGAAATCCCTGGGGTCGGACACTTTTGAAATCAAGAACTTCCGGTTTTAGAAGGTCATGTGGTATATATTCAATATATTAGGTTACCCCCAGTGGAGCCCTGTGCACTACCACGTAATTAAAAAAAAGTGATTATTTCTGCTACAGAATACTGGGACATTTCACCAAGGGGCACAAATATGACTCTGACACAAACAGGAGTATGACAAAGGGACTATAAATCGCCTCTGGTTAGTTCAGGTCAGGTTTCACCGACTGACTTTACTGTAAACTTAAAAATCTGGTTTTTGGAGCATTTTGGATTTTAGATTACAGATGAAAAGGAATTTTCCTTCTCCTCCTGTTCGGTAAAAGGGCTGGTCTTGAGGTTTTCCACAACACAGTCTTGAGACCTTCACTGTTATTTAAGCAGGAGAGCCCTTCACACCAAGCTGTGTGCACTTAAGGCTGCGATCTTTATAACTGGGGTACGTGCGGGGCTACCTGAGGACCTGAGGGTGCACGGCAAGCAGAGGTTTGAGGGGTCAATGTCCAGAGTCTCACCTTTCAGACGTATCTTTTCCTAAATAGATGCACCGGCCCTGGGACCCACCGGTTCCCTTACTTGCCTTCTCTCTCATTCGCCCTTCTCCCATATTACAAAAGAAAGGCTTTCTTCTCACTCTCTTGGGTGTTAAAATGGTGCATTGCCTCCAGGTGTGAGAACCCTAAGGGTCGCCCAAATGGGATAATTCCAGAACAAATGGCTCCTGAAGAACAGTCCCGTGAGAGCAAAGACAAGCCCCTCTCAGTAGGAAACACTGAGGGCTGACCAGGCTTGTTTTCTTTCGCTCAGGCAGCCAACTCTTTGTAAACTCCCTACCCCATCCATCCATCCATCCATGAGATACAGTTGAGAAGTGAGGTGGCCATCCCAGGGAGGACTTTTTCTGACAGATGTGAGGTCAGCTCTGGCCTCCTGGGCTGACAACAGGGAGTCTTCTTGAACAGGATCCTTGGGTGAGGATCTACTACCACCCGGGGCTTAGTAGCTCTCCCGTAACAAGATGGCGAGCAGCAGGGAACCAGAAAACCAGCCTCCGGAGAGATGCTCCTGGCCGCCCCGGCCCCAAATTACCTGGCCCCAGGCTGTCACACTCCACCAGCGCCTCGCTGGCCTGGGTTTTCAGGGGCGGCACGATGATGGTCCGGGGGTTCCCGGTGCAGTGCGACTCCAGGTTCCCCTTGGTGTCGAAGGTGGCGGCGCTGTGCCCGGAGCGGTGCTGCACGGCGTAGGGGCTGGTGATGCTAGAGGAATCGGAGTAGGGAGAGTCGTGGACCGTGACACAGCTGATGACGTTTTTTCTCTGCTTGGACACAGGGCTGGAGACGGAAGGGGAGAAAGCAGGACTGTGAGAGGCTGGGGAGGGAGACACCAAACTGACGGCGAAGAGCCTCTCTGTGCTCTGGGGCAGGGGCGGGGACAGGCAGAGCCGGAGACGGGGTGGGAATGTGACTTCTGCTCTCCAGAACCCTAGCGGGGAGGCACAAGTGTCACCAGTCTGACCAGTGGGGGTGGGGGAATATGTGAGGACAGGAGAAGGGGCTGGAGGGGGGCCCACAGAAGCGTCTGGAAATGGGGGCAAGAGAAACTTCCGGGCAGGCCTGGGCTGTCCCCTGTGCAGCCGGGCTCAGCTGACCTACCGGGGAGGTGCGTGCAGCACAGAGCTGTGTGGCAGTGCCCTCTGAGCCACCGGAAGGGGACACGAAAGCAGAGAACCCAGCCAGACCCAGGCCACCTGAGGCCCAGGTGTAGGAGAAAAACACCGCCGGGAAGGGAACATAAGCTCGTGAGGCTCGGGACCTGGAAGATCCAGCCAATTTAGGCAGGAGGGAACAGGACATCCAAGAGGAACCGGGACGCAGCGAGAGGGACGGGAGAGAGTGAGGCTCCGAGCATGCTGATCCCATACACAGCAGCGACCCAAGACCTCTGAGTCCCCTTCTCAGGAGAGGCCCGGCCCTCCTGCAGCTTCCCCTCTGCCCGGCCGACGATGGGGTGGGGGACCGACACAGTATCTGGGTGAGGGCAGAGATGCTGAGTCTGTGAGGGCGTGGCTCTGAATCCCTGGTCTTCATCCTATAACTGAGACTTAATACACTGATACCAGGAGGTATCAGGAGGAACTGGCTTTGGATGGCTCTGGGCCAGCACATTTTTTCCGGAGATATTTATGTTTGGTTCCTTTGGGAACCAATTCTGTCTGCCTCCAAGCTAGTGAGAGGCTGGTGCAATGACGAATATGGAATTTGTTGCTTATTGGGAAGGTTTTAAAAATGGATTTTCATCTATTTTTGTATATTGATCGTCTATTTTTAAGAAATATCTATTGCCTAAATAAGACGGTCAGTTTGCAACTACTTTGCTAAGAGAAGAAGCTGGTATTTATAGAGCACCTAATGCAGCCACAACACCCCCTTCCAGGTGTCTTGCCCAAGGTCACACAGTCAGCCACAGGCCACATTCCAAGATCAATCCTACCACCACTAAGGGCGGCAGAGAAATGAGGGAACTCGAGCCCCAGGAAGTGGGAGGACAGCAGGGCTGCTAGCCTACAAAAGGCTGAGGGGCTGGGAGTGAGCCCGGAGGGGGCCTGACGCCCTGCTCCCTGGACCCTGCCCTGCTGACATCTGGGCCAGATAATTCTTCTGGGGCTGCATATTCTGTCCTCCCCGGTTCAGGGTAGAAGGGTCCCTCCCTAACTGTGTCTGTGGATAAGGACACACGCCTGGCAGACAGATGTCTAACTTCAGCACGTGCTGGTGGTGTAGCTGTTCAACCTCGGAGCGATTCAGTCTCCTTATCAGTAAGACGTATATTAACAGTACCTATGTCACAGCCTTGTTTTGAGAAGTGAGAAAATACATGCAAAGTGCTTTGGATGGTGCACTTACCATTTATAGTAAGTATACTGTAAAAACTAGCTTCTAGATGAATGGATAAAGAAGATGTGGTACGTGTATATAATGGAATATTACTCAGCCATAAAAAGAAATGCAATTGGGTCACTTGTAGAGACGTGGATGGACCTAGAATCTGTCATACAGAGTAAAGTAAGTCAGAAAGAGAAAAACAAATATCGTATATTAACACATATATGTGGAATCTAGAAAAATGGTATAGATGAACCTATTTGCAGGGGAGGAATAGAAAGGCAGACGTAGGGAACAGACGTGTGGACACGGCAGGGAGGGGAGGGTGGGATGAACTGGGAGATTAGGTTTGACATAAATACACTACCATGTGTAAAACAGATCGCTAGTGGGAACCTGCCGTATAGCCCAGGGAGCTCAGCCTGGTGCTCTGTGACGGCCTAGTTGGGGGGGATGGGGGTGGGGTAGGGGCGGGAGGGAGGTCCAAGAGGGAGGGGATGTATGTATGCATGTGGCTGATTCACTTCGCTGTGTGGCAGAAACTAACACAACACTGTAAAGCAACTATATTCCAATTAAAAAAAAAAGCTAGCTTCTACCATGATTATCATTAGTGTTACTTCATTTAAAAACAGGTGAAAACAGGTTTGCAAAAAACATCTCTAGGCAAAATGAATTCTATGAAGGTACATACTTGCTGGAAAAGTTTCTAGTCTAGGAATAAACCAGAGATTGATATGAAAGAAGTTAAAGCTCATCCGTTAGGTATCTTAGAGATCTACGCTAGGCGCTACAGGGAATTTCTGTATAAAGAAATATAATACACGTCTCCGCTCTTGGAGGAGATTAACATCTCAGTGGGGGACTGTATAAAAACATGACAAGTTAAACAGTAAAATCCTTAAAATAATCAGTTAAAGAGAAGGGATGTCATAAAGACTTCCACGATGAACTGTCAAAGGAGCTGTGCAGATGATAATTAAGAACTCAAAAGAAGGCGAGGAATGAACTGATTGCATACATTTATAGTAAGAACTACACTTCCTACTTATAACAGTTGAAATGCAAAAAGCCCATATGCTTGTTGCTCAAACATAGTTTGAGGTAAACAGTTACCGTATGACCCAGCAATTCTGCTCTAGGTTAAGTACGAAAAGGAACTGAAAGCAGAAACTAACAGATACTTGTATGCTAATGTTCACTGCAGCGTTATTCACAATAGCCAAAAGGTGGAAATAACCTCAGTGCCCATCAACGGATCAATGGATAAACAAAATGTGATATAGCCACACAATGGAATATTATTCAGCTATAAAAACGAATAAAGTTCTGATACATACTACAATATGGATGAGCCTTGAAAACATTACACTAAGTGAAATAAGCCAGACACAAAAGGACAGACACTGTGTGATTCCACTTATATGAGGTTTCTAGAATAGGCACATTCATAGAGACAGATGTAGATTAGAGGTTACCAGGGGCTGAGGGAAGAGGAGTTTGGGGAGTTACTGCTTAATGGGTACAGAGTTTCTGTTTGAGGTGAACGAAAAGTTTTGGCAATAGTGGTGATGGCTGCACACACTGTGAATGTATTTAATGTCACTGAATTGTACATTTACAAATGGTTAAAATGGCAAATTTTATTACATATGTAGTACCACAACTTAAAAAATTAATGTAATAGGCCAAAACCCATTTAATTGTACACTTTAAATGGATGAACTGTATGGCACGCAAATTCTATCTCAAGTTTTTAGAAGTCCATATGCTTATTCAGAAACAAGAAAACAGGCTTCCCTGGTGGCGCACTGATTGAGAATCCGCCTGCCAATGCAGGGGACGTGGGTTTGAGCCCTGGGCTGGGAAGATCCCACATGCCGCGGAGCAACTAAGTCCGTGCACCACAACTACTGAGCCTGCGTGCTGCAACTACTGAAGCCCGTGGCTCTAGGGCTCATGCGCCACAACTACTGAGCCCACGTGCCACAAGTACCGAAGCCCGCGTGCCTAGAGCCCGTGCTCCGCAACAAGAGAAGCCACCGCAATGAGGAGCCTGTGCACCGCAACGAAGAGTAGCCCCCGCTCTCCACAGTTAGAGAAAGCCCGCGCGCAGCAACGAAGACCCAATATATAAAAGGAAGCAAATGGTATCATTGGGGAGGGGACGACTGAGATCTGGCAGAAGAACTAGAAAGTGGGGCGCCAGGGAAAGGCCCCATGCCTGGAAAGTAGGGACAAGGGACCCAAGGGCAGCAGGAATTGTGGAAAGCTGTGAAACTGGGAGGAACCCTGAGAGGAAGGAGAGCTGCCTTAAAAAGCATAGACACGTCCTGGCTATTGTAAATGGAGCTGCAATGAATGTAGTGAGGTGGATGGACCTAGAGTCTGTCATACAGAGTGAAGTTAAGTCAGAAAGAGAAAAACAAATACCGTATGCTAACGCATATATATGGAATCTAAGAAAAAAAAAAGTCATGAAGAACCTAGGGGCAAGACGGGAATAAATACACAGAGCTACTAGAGCATGGGCTTGAGGACTCTAACACACCATTGTAAAGCAATTATACTCCAATAAAGATGTTAAAAAAAAAAAGCATAGACAGGTGAAACCTGCAACTGCTTTCTGTGGGGGGGGTGGCGGGGCTGGTCTGCGAGCCACGCGGTTAAAGGAACGCCCAGCCCTCCACCTCCACCCCCCCAACCCCCCCACCGGCACCATCACAAAACGCTCCCCGGACCAGGGTCAGCGCCGGAGGCCATGAGCATGCAGCTCCAGGTGTCCTGCCCTTCACTCTCAGCTTCGGTCACAGCCAGTTGTGCCTTGTTAAATGACACACACACACAGTGACGCATCTGGTCACCTCACGAAACGCAGAAATGTTCTGCTGCAGGTGCATGGCCTGTGGGGGGCGGACCCCACGCGAAGAACAGAGGCTGGCTGCTCCCAAGTGTGTCCTGGGAGCTCGTGCTCTAGTCCTGGCGCTGCTGTCCATTTATTGGTGTGACCTCGGGCAGTGGCCTGGATATTGGGGTGACCCTGGATGTCCCTCCAGCTCTAACCTGCTATGACATCCGTTAGGGAGAGTGGCCTTAAAGGAGCCATCGTGATGGTCCCTTGAAGATTTGTTATTAAAGACACTTAAAACAGGATTCGCTTTACTCTTAATTTGGAGAGAAAATAAATCCTTTTAGTAAGTGTACCTTATATGTTGACCCAGGTCCAGACAATTCCTGCTGACTATATATCCTCCTTAGGTTCTGAATAGTTTAGAAAATGAGCAAACTAAACACACACATACACCCACACACACACCACTAAGTTTGGCCAAGCTGCAATAAAATTCAAGTTGGACATATTTGGAACTCTTCAATTTCAGAAGTTGTGGAGAAGCTTCAGCTCAATACGAGTACGAATTCTCTGACAACTGGAATTATCTGAACATACAAGGGGCCGCTTAATGAATCGGTGAGCTTCCCGTCACTGAAGGAAGGCTTTCTGGCAAAAGTCTTGTAACAACTGACAGCTTGGTCTAGATGACCCTCAGAATTGGGGGCCATCTCCCGACGGAAATGCTGAGGAATTCTGCACGTCAGTATCTTGTCTCTACACCAAGAAGTGTGGGAGAAAACCTTTCCGAACTCTTCATGGGTCCCATCCCTTTTTTCTGATCTGGCACTCCCCATGCCCAAGGAGCAGATAGGTACAACACAGTCTAATGCTGATTTACCCACCTCTTTGGATTTACATGTGACAGGTTTGGAAAAGGTGAATTAATTTGATAGCTCTGTTTTTAATCTCTTCTATTGTTAGAAATCTCTGTGCTCTACCTGATGTACTAGGCAGATTAGAGAACAAATGAGAAATCGTTAAACGAGTCAGCTTAAAAAAATGAGCACACGGGCTTCCCTGGTGGCGCAGTGGTTGAGAGTCCGCCTGCCGATGCAGGGGACACGGGTTCGTGCCCCGGTCCGGGAAGATCCCACATGCCGCGGAGCGGCTGGGCCCGTGAGCCACGGCCGCTGAGCCTGCGCTCTGCAACGGGAGAGGCCACAACAGTGAGAGGCCCGC
>NW_020173036.1:887638-964550 GCF_003031525.2 Neophocaena asiaeorientalis asiaeorientalis | reverse complement strand
CAGTGGGAGCCCCGCGTACCGCAAAAAAAAAAAGAATCCGCCTGCCAATGCAGGGGATAGGGGTTCGGGCCCGGTTCAGGAAGATCCCACATGCCGCGGACCAACGAAGCCCGTGTGCCACAACTACAGAGCTTGCACTCTAGAGCCTGCGAGCCACAACTACTGAGCCCACATGCCACAACTACTGAAGCCCCTGCGCCTAGAGCCCGTGCTCCGCAATAAGAGAAGCCACCACAATGAGAAGGCTGCGCACCACAAGGAAGAGTAGCCCCTGCTCGCCACAACTAGAGAAAGACCGCGCGCAGCAATGAAGACCCAACGCAGCCAAAAATAAATTAAAAAAAAAAAAAAGCTAATCACTTAGAGACTATAAAAAAAATGAGCACACATTTGACATTAGTACTATGGGTTCTTTTGGCTCCTATGTGTCTATTCTACTGGGCTTCATCCCACTGTAGTGTCTAATTATTATTGATAGCTTATCAATCCCATTATGAATTGGTTAATGGAAGTGAGAAACAGTGATAGAAGAATGAGAGATACTTGCTTAAGTGGTCTCGACAGAACATCACTTCCAAATAAAAACCAAAGCTGCCAGAGCTCATGACTGCCTTGTGCTGTGATGGCAATAGATGATTTTCATCATTTTAAAATGATGAAAAGAAATAAGGAGCTAAGTAAAGAAATCAGCCTCAATGGAGAAAACACTGCGGGAAGATCAGACACAAATCTGTGACCCCCTTCTCTGTAGGACCCTAATTGGAATGTGCTTCTGATTTCCATTTGCCAATCACCATCAATTCCGTCCTCCAAGACCTGAGTCAACACTCATCTCCACCAATGAACTTTCCATGACTTATTTCATGCCTCTGATGCCATAATCAATGCTATATGTGAAAAATACTGCTCTTCTGTTACTATGACATCGATTACTAAACACAGGAAACGTTTATTGAATGCACAACTACTGTTCAAAGTCCCCTGCATGTTTTATCCCCTCTAATCTTCACAGCAAAACTACGAGGTGAAGAATATTACAACTTTCATTTTAAGAACAACCAACTTCAGATGTGGAGAGCTTAGGTCACTTGGTTGTTCAAGGCCACACAGCTGGTTAGGGGCAAGGTCAGGTTGGAACCAAGAGCTAGAATTCTTCTTCTTTTTCTTTTTGTGACTAAGTGTGGTCTTAGTTTATTTATTTAAAAAATTTTTATTTTATTGTGGTAAGAATATGCAACACGAGATCTACCTTCATAAAATTCTAAGTATACAATACAGTAGTGATGACTATAGCTGTGACGCTGTACAGCAGATCTATAGGGCTTATTCATCTCAACTGAAGTGTATGCCTGTTGGTCAGTGACTCCTCATTTCCCCTTACCCAGAGTCCCTGGCAAGCGAGAGTCCACTCTTTGATTCTGTGAAGTTGACTCTTTTAGACAGCTCATGTGAGAGGTTTTTTGCATACTGCACATTTTCTTCTTTTTAAGGCCGAACAGTATTCCACTGTGTGCACACGCTGCGTCTTCTTTATCCATTCATCTGTCCACTCACCTGACGGACACTTAGGTTGTTTCCACATCCTGGCTATTGTGACTAATGCTGCAATCAACATGGGAGTGGCTATCTCCTTGAGGTCCTGATTTCCATTCTTTTGGATAAATACTCAGAAGTGGGACTGCTAGATCATATGGCAGCTCTATTTTTAATTTTTTTGAGGAACTTCCATACTGTTTTCCATAGCGGCTGCACCAATTTGTATTCCCACCAACAGCGCACAAGAGTTCCAGTGTCTCCACATCCTCCTCGTCCACACTCGTTATCTTTTCTTTTCGATAATAGCCATCCCGACAGGTGTGAGGTGATATCTCATCATGGTTTTGGTTTGCATTTCCCTGATCACGAATAACGTGGAGCAGTTTTCATATGGCTGTTGGCCCCGTACATGTCTTCTTTTAAGAAACGTCGGTCCCAGTCCTTAGCCCACTTTTTTTTTTGGGTACGCGGGCCTCTCACTGTTGTGGCCTCTCCCATTGCGGAGCACAGGCTCTGGATGTGCAGGCTCAGCGGCCATGGCTCAGGGGCCCAGCCGCTCCGCAGCATGTGGGATCTTCCCGGACCGGGGCACGAACCCTTGTCCCCTGCATCGGCAGGCGGACTCTCAACCACTGCGCCACCAGGGAAGCCCCCTTAGCCCACTTTTAAATTAGGTTGTTATTTTTTTCGCTGTTGGGTTGTCCAGAGCCTGCACTCCCTTTTAATTACTAGCTACACAGCCCCCTCCTACCCGCGAGACTGAGAACGTAAGGCAACTGAGACTGTTCCTGCTGCTTCCACCAGGGGCACAGCTGGTGACGGTGGTCTCCTCCAAGGGTGGGCCGTGGGGTCGTTCGCATGGACAGCTGTCCCAGCTGATGGAGGTGACAGCTGCCAAGCCGGCCACCTGCACAGGCGTGCGCACAGCTCGCTATGCTGTTCCCATTCCCTCTCCACCCAGCTAGAAATAAATACAAGGCCGACGGCTTTTAACCAGCCCTTCATGTGAAAAGAGGGGCCAGGCGACGATGCCACCAGGCCAGTGTGCTTCTGATGTATCACGTGGCTTCCAATTTAAAGTCATTAGTGAGAACCAAAAAAATCTACATTTTAAATTGGGTGCATACATTACGTTCGCGCTACATTATCCACGTTTATATCTATGTGTATGTCTCTCAACATACACACACACATATCCGTGTCACCATTACAGTCACGTTTTACATGACTACCTTCTGGAGAAATCTGAAACAGGACCTAGAAGGAGCAAAGGGTGGCCCCAGTCCTCACGCATCACGCACAGCAGCAGGTATTCACTCTCCCTCCACCTCCTGCGCTCCAGCCTGCGAGTCTCTCCGGATCGCGCTGGGTCCATCCGCTGGGCATGGCTCTGCCCTGTGCTTCCCAGCCCGCTCCTGCCCTCCACCCTCTGCCCTGCAGAAGGCAGGGAGGACACCACGAAGTCACTACATGTCTGTGAAAGCTTTGTAACGTGCGGCAGTGTTAGGACAGGTGGCTGGGGACAGTCCGGTGCAATGTCTCCTCTTCAAAACACAGCGTTTTCATAAAATGCACCCCCTTAACCACTGGGGTGTTTTTTTTTTTAAAATAGATTTATTTATTTATTTATGGCTGCGTTTGGTCTTCGTTGCTGCGCACAGGCTTTCTCTAGTTGTGGTGAGCGGGGGCTACTCTTCGTTGAGGTGCACGGGCTTCTCACTGCGGTGGCTTCTCTTGTTGCAGAGCACGGGCTCTAGGCGCATGGGCTTCGGGAGTTGTGGCTCGTGGGCTCTAGAGCGCAGGCTCAGTAGTTGTGGTGCACGGGCTTAGTTGCTCCGCAGCATGTGGGATCTTCCCAGACCAGGGCTCGAACCCGTGTCCCCTGCATTGGCAGGCGAATTCTTAACCACTGAGCCACCAGTGAAGCCCCCCACTGGGGTGTTTTGAACGTAACCCTGTAATAAAGATGCAGTAGAGTTCCCTCGACAAAACATCCTCTGTTCATCTGTGGGGTGTAACTTAACACCGCAAAGCAACGAGCCCTCCAAATGGCACTGTGAGTCGGGTCCTTTGCTTCTTCCCTCGAGCTTGACTCTGATGCCACTCGCACAGCACAATGTCGGCCTAAGTGGGCGTGTGCGCTTTCCCACTGGTAAGTGGATGTTAATTTTTCAGGCTGTCTTTTGAGCAGCAGTACATCAGCTTCCTGACTGTGCCTTTTCTATAGTAATTTCTCTATAGATTTTCAATTTAGTGTAAAGAAGAACATTTGGGGTCACATTTCTTTTTGCGTAAACATTTTCAGAGTGATCCCTGTTTAAAATACTTAGTGATCCTGATGAATCAATCTTCTACCGAAGTTCACATTTTCGTCACATTAACTGTAACACACTCCCAACGTGCTGCAGAATATAGCAGTGCCCTGATGACCTAAGTAATGAACCCCGTCCACCAGAAATAGATAATTGAACGAACAGATAAATGAATGAATAATGGAGACTGGGCAAAATGATTTCTAATTGATCAGCTGAAATGAGCCACTCTGGTCACACACTTTGGAAGACTGTATGATGTAGCCTCATGGCCTCTAAAAGACAGTTTCAGCACAAGGCAAGGTTGGCAGAAGGGTCTGAATAGTAAGACGTGCACCCATAAACTTTCTCCAAGGAAAGTTCAAGGGAGAAACGATAGCTTATTCAGCACGTGTGGACAGTCAAATGCTCCTCTGATCAAAGTCATTTAAATATATTTAAAATAGGACTGGTTCTACTTCCTAATCCTGGGGGACCCAGAAAAATACCTGTTTGCTATCTTTAGGCAAATTCTCTAGCCATGACCACAGGGCCCCCTCGTCCAACATCGAGAAAGAGGAGGCTGCTGGGTCTTCCTTGGCCTCCTCACTTTTTCAAATCTTCTTAAAGAATGAGAAGAGCTGACTTCTGCCCTGCCTGCTGCTAGAGCCCCAGCACTCTGACCAATCAATGCCTCGCCCCAGTCAGGGCTCAGTGAACGTACCCTGGACTCTCCCACTGCCCTGGCCTGGTGCCCTGCACACAGTGGGTGTGACCATGGGTGTGGGCATGGTGGTGGTCAGAGGAAGCACAGGACACAATTTATAATGTGTTGAATTAATGACTGAAGAGAAATCAATTATTTCTGCCGGTAATTAAGACTGCCATTTCCTCAATGTCACAGAACCTGAATCCTAATTCTGCTACTTAGAACTTTGTCAATCTGGGCGAGTCACTTACCTTTCTTGGGCCTCAGTTTCCTCATCTATCAAATGGGACTACAACTACTGGCCTTGTCTATTCCATCGAATGATGCACAGGAAGTGCAGGTGAGAACACCTGGGGAATGTTTGTTATGACTCCCCTCCTCTCTAACTCACTCGCCCCCAGCCTGCCCCATGCTCTGGAGTCCTCCTTACAAGGAGGACTTGCTGACCATCCACCTAATCTGGCAACGAACAGTGCCACGTACTGGGGGGCAGGAATGATAATTTTGCTTTGGCATTCTTCTGAAAATTCTAGGCAATTATCAGCTGGTCCCAGAGATTTAGTGACAAGCTTAGTCCTAAAAAAGGTGGATTTACTATTATTTGTCTCACGTCGGCTCTAAAAGACGCTGCCATGTGGTCCGTGCTCACCGCCCCTGTGAGCATCACCCCCCCCACCCCTGCTCTCTGGCTGCTGTGTTGAGGCTGAGTCACGTGATGGGGAGTGATCGGCATTTCAGGCAGAGTCACAGGGCTAGCACTGGGGGTGAGCTGCAAATAGGAAATGAGGTCAGGGACACAGAAGATCAGAATCGAGATGCTCACGGCTGGGAGAAATCAGGTTTGGGAACAAGAACGGTCAGGATCTAGGAGCGAAGTCTCCATGGTTCACACTGGAGCACTGACAGGTAGAGAAGTTTCCAGCTGGAGGGCTGCACCTGGGGGCACGTCCTTGTTTTCCCAGGACTGATGCTTTCCCACCAGCTCCTCAGCAGCTCCTGGCAAAGCTGGCCATGCCCACCTAAGGAGAGACCCTCAAATCTCCCTTTCCAATCTGAAGTCCCTTCTTTCCTTGCCTCCCCCTTTCTCTCTGATCAGCGGCCCCATGTGCTCTTGATCCCTTCTGCCCACCTCTGAGGCTCCGCCCACCACCTATCTCGCTGGAATTTGCAGTCTCACCTCCTCTACCCACTGTCCACACCCATCAGGACCTTTGACCTTGAAACGCCTCCTCTCCCCTGCTACTTCCTCAAGCTACTTCCCCTTTGCATCCCCACAGGCCTCTGCTAGCTTCCAGGGGCTGATATTCTGTTTTATGTTATGATGATTTGCAAGCATCTTACCTAGCTTATTACCCTGCAAACCTCCTGAGGACAGAGGCTGTCCACCTTATTTATGTAGCACCTGTGGTTCCGAGCGTAGTATCTTACCAGTGGGGCCAGTGTTAAAGTTTGCCATAATTCTGATATCTAAGAATGAGTAATCGTATTTCCCTGTTTTTTTTTTCTCATTACAAAATGCAGTCACATTAACGTGGTCACATTACACGGCGGGTTTGCTATGAATAAAATAGCTACTGGTTTCTGTTTGATCCTCCTCAGACTCAAATACACTTGCCTGTCTTCCTGGGTCCTAAAACATTCTTTAAGGATCATTTGAGCCCTCCAGAAAACACTATCATCCCATTCTGTGCGCCTCCCCTCCCACCTGTGCGCAGCCGACACATGTCTTGATTACGCGCGGGCCTCAGCCTGCAGCTTCCCCCATTTGGCGGAACCTCTCTGGTGTGTTGCGTTCCCCTGGGCAGGCCGTCCCCTGCGCTTTCCACTGTATGAAGCTCTGGTACTCAGCAGCCCACTGTCGCTGTCTGTGGTTGTCGCTTACACACGCACCTGGCAGTCAGCTCCTTCCCTGCCCTCCCCTACATCTTGACTCATTTGTGGAGTCACCAAGGTCCTCACATGCTGTCAAGTACCCCAGTTCTCTTCTTTCTGGGCCCCGGAGCTGCTGCGGAAGCAGCCTGTGCTTTGGCTCGCTTTGCGCTCACGGCCCCGGCAGCGGCCTGACAGGTGGAGAGATGGCTCTCTCATCCTCCTTCTCCTCAGACCCACTATTCAATTCTCTCTGGAGCACAGAGGTTGAGATTCTGTGTCAATTCAAATGTCAAAATGATATTCCAATCTAGTCAGTTGTCGGATTTTAAAATCACCTTTTTCCAGTTGTGGCAAAGGGCAAAGGTTTCTGGTCCTTCTCGTGCCTGATGCTACAGATGTGTGCACGAGCTGCTCCAGGCCAGGGGCCGGGCCGGAGCCAGCCGGGAGGAGCCTTTCTCTTTGGGGAGGACAGGCGAGGCACGAGGCACTGGGCAGGACGGGGTATTGACTCAACTTGGGACTGTCCTCCAAAAGGAAACTGAGCCCAGTTCTGGAACAGGCAGCCTGGGAATGAAGCACTGAGCCCCATGCCCCCGGCCCCGTGGCCCCTCTAGCGCCTGGCCCAATGCTAGGACCAGAAATGCTCCACGATATGCTTCTCTGAGACACACTGAAGCCTAGGCTGGGCCACTAAAGAGGATACTGGAATGAAAGATACACTAGCCCTATCTTGAGAAGATAAGACACTGAGTTCATTATAAAGATGGGAACGGGATGCCCCATGCAGGAAGAAATAGCTGTAGTGAGAATGTTTGAATCATTCTATCTGCACATCTTGTAATGATTTTAAGTGTAGGAATTTATTATCTAATCAAAAGGGTTTGTGATTATAATCAGAGACATTGTATCCAATCAGGAATTAGTAATTCGGGCCTAACTGTTAAAGTTAAGCTTCACATCAGGTCATGGGATGTGCGCTGACTGGCAGCGTGGGGCAGGCCTCCCTTCCCAGCTCCTGGGTCCCAAAGGGAGGGGCCAGCAGGTTGGGACTGTGGATCTACAAGGTCCCGAGGTCCGGGGGTGCTGAAGGCCAGGAGACCGACCGTTCAGAGGGGCAAGTTCCAGGGGACCATCAGACAGCCCAAGCTCACACCGCACTCCGTTGCAGTCTGGCTGGAAAGTGTAGAGAAGAGGCTCTGGCACTAGGGTGAACAGTCTCGCAAATATAATAAATATTTCTTCCCTCTCCCCAGGAAGCATATAGAGAGTGAAATGAGTTCTTACTGCTTTGGAATAAACAGTAATGCTCTCTGGGTGAAGAGCCAACTGGCAGTTCCATAGATGGGGTTAATCAGACACAGGAAACTTTCTGATTAATTGGACAATTACCTCAAATTCTGAGAGAGCCAAGGCAGTGTTAGAGAAACAGCCTGACCAACTAGGAATAAATTCAATAGCCCGAGGCAGAGATTTTTAGCGCACGAGGCTCGAAATACACTGGCACCGTGTGCCTGATTTTTATGGCCTCACGTCCCCCAAGTGTAAAGGGCCGGTGACTATTTTTTAAGACCAAAGTGACTCAAAATCATTTCGGCTTTCAACAATTATGGAAAATCTGTTTGACATTCCCTTGAAATCACCTTAGGGCTCCAGGACACGGCAAAGCCAAAATTCAGGGGCCGGGAGAGAGGGGTCATCAGGCTGGACGATGCAAGGTGGTCCAGATCCACCATAACTGTCTCCATGCGAGACGGAAACGCAACTCCGCTCCTTCCTGGAGTCTGAAGGTGGCACAGCCTCACCTGGCGGGGGCATGCTTCTGCTCCTCCTCTTCATCCGTGTCGCTGCTGATGGTGATGACGCTGACCGTGGGGCTGGGGGTGTCAGGAATGACTATCGTCTGCCGCTGCCGCTCCCTGGTGGTGCTGGAGGCCCCGTCGCCCCAGCCGCACGTGACGGAGGAGCTGCAGGCCGGGCTGCTGTGCACCAGGGCGCAGCGCGGAGGCGTGTTCTCCTTGACACGCTTGGACCGCTGCGGGGAGCTGACGGCCTGAGAGGAGGACACCTCACAGGTGGAGACGTTTCTGGAACGACAAAGCCACACACGCTCACGGAGAGGGTCAGACCCGGCAGCTCCTTCCGAGGAGCTCAACTGTCTAGAAACACCAGCTTTGCCAAGTCTCCGTAAAACAGGTAGAGGACCAGGGCACTCAGACCTAATGTGACTGCAGAAGCGGCGGCCTGTGGAGCTCTCTCTTCCAGTTAGCTGCGACACAGACGGGGGCAGCAGCCTGGCCTTCTCTGGGCTCTGGCCTGGCCCCCTGCACCCGCCCCCAGCGGGACAAAGGGAGTAGTCAGGGCTCTCAGGAGAGGGCACAGGGCTGTGACCCATGACTGGGCTGGTCTTGTGGGGGCAGACGTAACGCCCAGGATTTCAGGGGTGTCTGCCCCAATGCGGCCCCCTGTCTTCAGGGTCGAGGCCCAACTCCCTGAGCTCAGTCTGGTCATCCTCGCCAATGTATTTAGCTCTTGTTTGAGAGGTGGAAGAAAGGTATCTGCACAGAAAGCTTCAGTTTCCTTGCTAATGGCTGGTTTACCACTGATTACACGAAAACACGCACTTCCTAAGAGTTCCTGGATCTAAAGGATCTAATGTTAAAGTTTAGCTTTCCCTTCTTCCTCCTTTTATGGACATGACCATAAAAGTATCTGCGTGGGTATAATTTTTCAAAGAACGATTTTTTTGGATTTTGACACATGGGCATCACAGGAACCTTACCAGTCTGTTTCAACTGCAATGAAAAATCAGGAAAAATGCAAGAGGAAAAGGTATGCTTAAAAAGGGACCTTTTAATCTTGATTTTGATCAACTCAAAATTACTTACCAAATCAGCCAATGTAGTTTCTGGTAACTTTGGAGAAAAAAATACCTTACCTTTTCCCCTCCCCATCAACCCTTGCTGACCTTGGTCCTATCTGTACAGTGAGATCAAAGCCAGCCTATGATGAAACTTAAGACTGTGATATGTCCTTAGAGATTCTAGCATCTTCTAGCTAAAGGGATGGCAATAAAGATGAAAATAATTCCATAAAGGCAGATCTATTTAATTTTCTATTTAGTTGATATCAGATATGTTGCTTGTTCCTTTTGGGGGGCTCGTAGTAAGAAGTGTTACTGATAAGATTGTCCCATTCCTTGTACTTACCACAGAACTACGTATTTGTTATTACTAATACGTTACAATTTTGAGATTATGTTTTCACTACTCGAGCAGTTAAAATATGGTCCATTTGGTGTTGTTAAAGAAAAGTATGCCTGATGGCACCACCTGACAGGGGAAAGCCTTCTGGTCTTCCCAACTGTTATGCCTAAGGCACTGGTCTTAAAAAATAGGAAAACACCTAATTTTCACTACAGTGATACTGATCTTGAAATGCACTGGCAATGAGCCTTCCTAAAGGCAGCTGGGTGGTGAGGAGGCAAGAAAGAGGGACTTGCCAGCAGGTCAGAGGCCAAGGGTTCTTCCTGCCCCTACCTGGCCAAGGTGAGCTACAAGGAGGCTAAACCCCACCTCCTGGCCAGACCAGGGTTCTGGCAACCACCTACCAGGGTGAGCATGACAGCACGTGAGGATCGAGACAGTGGCTTCTGTTGCCACCCAATCTAACAAAGACACGGGTGTGCTGTCACAGGGCTGCCACGCAAAAGCATTCTGGAAGCCTGCCACTGATCTGACATGAATTTCCCTAAGTTGTCAGAAACTTCCAAATAAGAATCTTGTTCGGGAAGGATGACAACTTAAGGAAGTCAGCTCTTGGATTAGTCTTCAAGTGAAAAAGAATGAAAAAGGGCGGGCCTAATTTCTGGCACCTTCCTACACAAGGAAGTAGAAAACCAAAATTCACTAGACATTTCCTATACTAGACTTCTCTTGATTAGCCTATTCCAAATGAGCAATTAGGTATCTCCCAGCCAGTGCCACTGGAGAGAGATGCAGGAAAAATTCTGCCCCCACACAATCTTGATTTTCTTGTTTGTTCGTTTGTTTGGAAATCTCTATTTTTTAAAAAAATTAAAAAAAAATTTTTTTGGGAAATCTCTATTTTTTAAAAGTCAGGTCTCTTGAGGTATTTACGTACGGTGGAAGACACCCTTTTGAAATGTCTGATGAGTTCTGACAAATATACAGTCAGGTAACCCCCGTCACGATCCAGATATAGAACTCTGTCATCACCTTGAAAAATTCCCTTATGCTCTTTCCTTGTCAATCCTCTCCTCTCTAACCCTAGTCCCTGGCAGCTCCTGATCTGATCTCTGTCCCTATAGTTTAACCTTTTCCAAAATACCTTATCAATGCAATTAAACAGCACATGGCCTTTGTCAATCTTGATTTTTAAGAGTTCATGGAGATGAAACTGGATTTAAAGGAAATGGGAAAGATTATTGCTCTGCTGGTCAGTGTCTAGGATTAACCAAAGTTACTGCTTATATTTAAGCAAGTAGCTAAATGAGTTAAATTTCTGACCTTAGATTTCAAAGAAAGCACATTTCTGTACTACCTTTTTTTTTTTTTTTGGCTGCACCGGAAGCTGGGTCTTAGTTCCCGGACCAGGGATTGACAGGGCGGCCATGGCAGTGAAAGCACCAAGTCCTAACCACTGGACTGCCAGGGAATTCCCTCTACTACTTTTAAATAAAGTTATTATGGTTTTGAAAATGCAACTTCAGAGGTCAGCCTGAGTGTTTTCTAGAGAAGTGGAGAACCGCTCAAGGCCCAGACACTGAACACTGTGGTCCCAGGCCCCCAACCTTTGGGTGCTGGCAGGGTCAGCACTCAGACCTCAG
Source organism: Neophocaena asiaeorientalis asiaeorientalis (assembly GCF_003031525.2). Taxonomy (NCBI): domain Eukaryota; kingdom Metazoa; phylum Chordata; class Mammalia; order Artiodactyla; family Phocoenidae; genus Neophocaena; species Neophocaena asiaeorientalis. The sequence goes on along the minus strand of NW_020173036.1, from coordinate 953,296 downwards.
AATGAGTGCCTCCTTCAAACCCTAGTGCTCCCCACATGGTCTAGCAAATTCTACCGGCCACTTCCTGTTCCACTCCAGGGATCCAGATCTTTAACTTCCAAGTTCCTCGAGGTCTCCTTCCTACAGGGTTAGGCTCTTTCACCACCTACCTCGCAGAGGACTGGTGCTGCTTACTCTTCCGGGAGGAAGTGGTGCTGGTAGGTTGCTGCCGCATCACGTGGGCCACGCCCACATTTAAGGGTTGAGCTGCTGGAAGGGTCACATGACCAGTCAATAGCGCCGGCTGCTGCATGATGGGATTGTAATGGCTACCGTGAGCATGCGTGTTCCTAAAAGAAAGATGGGAAAAGAGGCTCTTTACTGGTTTTATAGAAACAGAGCTCGTTTATAAGATAAAGTTCCCTCCCCAATTAAAAGCCAAACTAAACCCAAAAGGTGGGTCTCTCACTACCCAGAGAGTTGTTGAAGGGAGGAGCCACCCCAGGTGACTTCAACAGGTAAGTTTCCCTGGTGCAGTAACATTTAAGTGGCAGGGACACAACTTGGTGAGTGAGAAAGAGGGCATTTCAAGCAGGGAGATGCCAAGTAGGTAGACTCAGCTTAAGTTCTGGGGAGAGAAAATAAATATTCCCTCCAGCTTTTCAAGTCCCTGAACAGGTGACTGTGCTGTGTATTTTATTTTAGAATTTACCAAGTGCCTTCAGTGGGTGATTCCACTCTGTGAGGGAGGCAGGATATCTTAGTAATACCACTTTATAAGGGAGGATATTGTAGTTTATGTGAAAAACAAACTTCGAAGACTGGGCGCCGTATGTTTCTGGCTTTCGGAAGTGTTAACACTTTAGAATTTTCTCAGCGGCTAGCACAATGCTCGGGCGTGTAGCAGCTGATTAATGAGCTACACGCTTCCTGAATGAACAATTAGATTAACTGAAGGTTGACTAGACATGCATAGAGTTTGGTACTAAGTGAAAATTACTAACGTCAGACACATGCTGATAAGAAACACTGCCAGCCGTTATCCTGAAAATGGGTTATATGGGATCTGGGTTGTGTGGCGCTCAAAGGCTTGTTTTCCCACAGAAATATTAAGAGTAGTGATGAATTAAGAGAATTGCCCATAAAAACCCATTTAATACATAATAAAATGAAAAGGTATAGAATTCATCTGAATTTTTAAAATATTATGAAATTTATATTTGAAACTTAGGGAGAAAGATGAATAGGAAAAAAAGAAGTAGGAAGACACTTTTGGACATTTCCATGAGCTTTAGAAACTGATGTTGTAGCTTCTTTACTTTGTTGCTATTTCATCTACAGACATGGCACTCTTTTTCCTTTGATACAGGTCTAGCACTGGTACTTCTCTTTTGTGTATTAGCCATGATTACAGATGTTCTTTGGACCACACATGAAATGGAGAAGAGACTGAAAAGAAACTGTGTCGGCTTTAGGTGTCTTCTGTGGTCACCAGATCAGAGATGAGGAGGGATGAGGCATAAGAAAATATGCATGAGTGAGTGAGTATTGCTGAAATTCAATGAGCTAGAAATGCTGAAAGACAAAGGAAAGAAGGAGTACAGCGTATGTGTGGTCTTTCAGAAGAAGGGGTGAGGAAAAAACCACAACTGGTCAAACAGCTTTCCACTTGGTTGCTGTTCCTAATGAGCTGAAGAGGGAAGGTGGTCTTGCTGAGCATGAACCGGTGGGAATGGGGGAAGGGCAGATAACAGATCTATTTACTGCCTGTCATGTACCAGGCGCTGGCAGGGTATGTTAAATTCAGTCAAGTGCTTTGTTTCTTTATCTTAAATTTAAACCTCCCAACGATCCTATGAATAGAAGAATATCCCCGCTTTACTGAAGAAGAACCAAGGCTCATACAGGTTAAGTAACTTTTCCCAGGTCCTGCAGGGCCAGACATGACCCCAGTTTTACCTGGTTTGAAAATGCTGCCAATGAGTGGGGGGAAATGTAGGGGGAGTGCTGTCAGTGGGAAGTGAATGGGGCTGTGATAAACAGCCCGTGTTCCTCTCTTCTTCTTAGTAAATTAAATTAGAATTAGTATATTAGTAATTAGAAAATTAACTTGCAGAACAGAGGAAGCTGCAGTTGAGGCTGGACTGGGGGCCTGTCTCTCTACCTCTCGACCTTTTGTCCAGAGCTCTTCATTCACAGTAGCCTTTCAGGTCAGAAAAGGAGCTGTCCGGAGGCTCCATGGTTGGTGTGGAGACTGTCAAGAGGGTGAGGGGTGTGATCTGCCCCGCTGTTTGGGCTGAAAGAGAGACAGTGCAGGGGGCCACGGGAAGCTGGGGACAACTTGGGGGCTGCCATTTGGTTCTGCACTGGTGCAGCGGGGCATGGTGGTGGTGTTGGCGTGGGGTGGGTGGCAGGTACAAGGAAAAGTGGAAAGCGGCCATAAAAACAACGGAGCGACGTGTCAGTGATGAAGCTGGCGAGCGGGATGGGGTGGGGGGCTCTGGAAACAGATGCAGGGGGTGTGGCATGCTGGTGGCTGTCAGCTGGTTGCCTCTGGGGTCTGCGGAAAGTGCACTTGGATCTCGAAGATATGACTATCAACTGAAGAGACACACTCAGCAAACACACCAGAGTGTATCATCCCAAATAAAGCCCTTTCTGTCAAGCCTCCCCTGGGAGGTCTGCGATGACTCCAGTGTGCTCGCGTCTCAGAACACCTCGAGAACACTTCCCGGAATTGCATAGGAGCCCCGGGGACTCTCTTCCGCATCCTTTCGCTGGTGACAAATCTTTGTTTTCTGGGAGTGGAATTTAATTCTGAGAAACAACCAAAAAATCGTCCCATGCCAAGTCTGGTGAATTACACTGGTGATCAAATAATGGAACTGAATTTTGGGTTGAAAATGACAACTGACCATAATGTAATGAAGCTGATTTTCTAGTGTCCTGGTACACATTTATTTAAAAATAACCTCTCATTACACTGTAGTCTATTCCACCTAATAATCTTTTTAATTTAAAAAGCAGGAGATTCTGGTACAGGCCAGCCCGGCAGCTCTCTGGGTCAGTGGTAGACGTGCCTCCCATCCCAGACGTGCCTGCTGCCTCGCTTACCTCCAGTCGGCCAACTGCTGGGTGCCGGCCATGGTCTCGGGAATCACAGTCGCATGCTGCACCGACGTGTGCGTGGCCACCCCAGTCAGCTGCTGCCACGCCGGGGGAAGCAGGATCTGCTGGGTCCCACTTGGCCAGGCCTGCTGTAGGACAGAGGACGTTTGCTGTCACCATGTGTGTTAGTCATAAAATCAATCTGCATGAGTCAAGCACTTATTCTGTGCCCACAGTTGTGCTAGACCCTGTGATAGGTGTGAAAGTGGAGACCTGCTCTTTGGCCTCAAAATCCAGGGGAGATAAAATTAGCACATGGGACGTCAACAGAAGATAATAAGGATATGGGCAAAGAACTGTATGGAAGCAATTCATTCACATTGAAGGATGATTTATTTATAAATTTGCTCTAATGAACAAAGCTTAAAATTTCCAAGAGTTCATTTATTGATTTATTCTGTCACACAATTACGTGCAAGAGATTGAGGTAGTTGCATTGGGCCATACAAGGGTAACTTCTTGCCCTCAAGAAGTTTTCTGTCTAGTATCCTTTATTTAATATTTTGCCTTGTGTTTATCAGCTAGAATCTAGAGGTCCAACTTGTGTTATCTTCTGAATCTAAGTTAACATAATTCTGAGATCACCAAGTATCCGATACTTGCCTGCAACTGAGGGCAGGCGAGTGTGACGTACAATCCTTAGCTGGGACCTTAAGCTTACCTGACAATTACCGCGACTTTTCCTCAAAGCAAAAATGAGACGGTGGGGGAGTCGCAGCTTGATTCTTTGTAAATATTAAGCGTTTTCTAAGAAGTCTAAAACGAACTTTCTTGATTCCTCCTTGAACAGACTTACACGTGTGCGTGCACGTGCGTGTATCGTGTTTTGAGCTCTCTGTATCTTCAGTCACTATTCTGCTTGCCTTTGGTTATTAAATGATTCACAATGAACACAGCTGTCCAAAGCTGGACACTTGAAGGAACACCACTAAGGTAAAATTCCTCTTGGGTAGATCAAGGACTTAAAAGATTTGGGATCTTAGTTATATCTCTCTTTCCATTGGGATGGAGATGACTGACACTGGGTAATTAATATAATGTAGTGCTCCACAAACTGTGCGTGTGTTTTGGCTCACGTGTACAAACAAGCACTTCTGGAAGTGGATTACAAATTTGAGTCAAGGCTTAATAAGCAGTGATGTGTATAAAATGATATAGCCGCAGTTTAGACCTGAGTGGATCGTTCACCTGGTCTATCCTGTCATCTCTGTGGCAGATGAGACCCAGTGAAATCTCGTATACCTTGTAGATATTGCCTGTTTGCTTACTGATCTTTTTTGATAGAGGCAGAAAGCTCAGGGACCACAGATAAAACAGTAAATGCTTAATAAATGTCTGTTGATGAAATGAAGGAAGCAGTTCTACCAAGGCAAGTAACTATACTTAACTGTATTTCAGGTTTACTGAATTCAAACACGGTGAGCAGAAAAATAATTTAATTGACTGAAACAGTTATGAGCTCAAAAGCTTAAATGAATAAGTTTCACTGGCAGTAAGATTTCTACTGATTTTGCCTGGAACTTATTTCGGATCTCATAAAAAGCATGTGTTTTGACTAATGTCATTTTAAAATAATACATCTTGATATCAAGCTAAGGACATTATTTTTTCCCTATTTCCCTAAAATGAATATTAACATTTTACTTCAAAGGGAGATATTTTTGTACCTCTATCACTGATTGATGTGTTCAACTCATTTCAGACAACACTTCATCAGATATTTCTATAATTTATTACTGCTTTATAAGATTAGCACTGATATTTCTGGATGCATACTGTGTGCCAAGCATAGAACTAAGACCATAAATAGATTTTCTGACTTTCTCTTAAGACCAATCCTGTGAGGTAGGGACCGTTTTCCCCTCCCTTTTCTCAAATGAGTAAACTGAAACACAGAGAAGTTAAATAGCTTGCCTGGAAATATGGTAAATTAAACATACATTTACTGCTCTCCCTCTTTAAGCTCAACTAAAATGACAGTGAAGGAATGAAAAAAATATATAGAGCCATAGGACAAAGAGAACAGGAAGTGACAATAACAGTTAACAAAATTTTAGAAGCTGTTAACCAGAAGGGTGATTACTGAGTTCACAGACTGAAGGAATCTAAGGACAAATCTGTATATTAAACTATGAGATGCCTTCACCCCCAGATCCCTGGTATGTAGAATTATTACCCAGCCTCCCCAGTCTCAAAGCAGGAGCCTGGAGGATTCTCTCTAGGGAAACTGACTATTCCAAGAGAAAAAAATATATAGATACATTTGACAAGAGGGGATCTGCCAATGAAAATGTTGAGCTCACCCCTTACTGGTCTGTACAGAAGCCCACATTCAGCTATGGAGAAGTCCACCGCCCTGCCCCTGAAGCTCTCCAGTTATTTCAGTGCTTCAGTCTTAGATATGAATGAACAGCCAGGGATTGTCAGATTTTAAAGGAAGCTTCTAAGATGAAAGAGACTAAAACAAAAAAATGAAACTCAGAGGAAACAACAACAGTGTAGGAATCAGAAGAAAATTTCAAAAAAATATGTAATTAATGTCCTCATAGAGGTAAAAAAAATCTATCTATCTATCTATATATCTCCATGAAACAAGATCATGTATAAGAAGATATATCTATATTCAGAGAATGAGAAAGAACTCTTAGAAATGAGGCCTATGACAACAGAAATTAATGATTCCATAGAGTTGAGAAAATATTAGGAAGTAGCATAGATCGAATATATAGAGACAAAAAGGTGGGCAGGGTCAGGGGGTGATATGAAAATCATTAGATCACTTCAGAAACACCAGCACCTAATTAATAAGAATTCTGCAAAGAGGGAACAGAGAAAATGGAAGGGAAGAAGTTAACAAAGGCAAAAATAAAAGAAAATTCTCCAGGTAAAAAGGGCAAATAGGTTGTCCAGGACAATGTATTCTAAAAGACTCACAAGGAAACATGCAGTCATGAAATCTCAGACCACTGCAGACAAGGAGAGTCTTAAAAGATTTCAGAAAGAGAGAAACATAACGACTGAACTTCTCAATGTGCTCAAACACATCAACACATCAAACACACAAGTCTTTTAGAACTCTGGAAGAGTTTGGGGCTGCATAATAATAGACACAGAGGAAACTATTAATGATTCCATAGAGTTGAGAAAATATTAGGAAGTAGCATAGATCGAATATATAGAGACAAAAAGGTGGGCAGGGTCAGGGGGTGATATGAAAATCATTAGATCACTTCAGAAACACCAGCACCTAATTAATAAGAATTCTGCAAAGAGGGAACAGAGAAAATGGAAGGGAAGAAGTTAACAAAGGCAAAAATAAAAGAAAATTCTCCAGGTAAAAAGGGCAAATAGGTTGTCCAGGACAATGTATTCTAAAAGACTCACAAGGAAACATGCAGTCATGAAATCTCAGACCACTGCAGACAAGGAGAGTCATAAAGGTTTCAGAAAGAGAGAAACATAACAACGACTGAACAACGTGCTCAAACACATCAACACATCAAACACACAAGTCTTTTAGAACTCTGGAAGAGTTTGGGGCTGCATAATAATAGACACAGAGGAAACTAACCCAATGAAAAGATGAGACAATCATTAATTCCAGGAAAAACACGTTGTACAGGAAAGGAAATGGAATCATAGTATATTATGAGGCTCAGCTGAAAATAATATGATACAATATCGATGATAATAATTAATTATATTTAAATTCAAAAATAACTTCCCCAAAGTGATACAGCCAGTAAGTGGTGGGGCTGGCACCTGGACATGGGCGGTCAAATTCTACAGCCCATGCTCTCAGCCAAACTACTACCTCTTTTTATGGAGATGATACATAAAAGTGCTGGCCCTATTCAGGATCAGGTGTTGGTGGTAACTGCATAAAAGTGGTATGAAAGAGTCTTCCTTATTCATTAACAATATCAGGCACCAAGCAGGACTGACACAGACGGCAAGACAGAATGGTTGGAAAGACTGGCTGAAAATAAACAGAGAAGGTTTTGAGAAGCATCGAAGTTTTGTATTTTAACAGTTTAAAGAGTCCAAGCCAGTGGTTTATCCTTAGGGAAACATTTAAAGGGGTTCAGGTGATACAAGCTGATTGCCTAGAAGAATGCACAAAACTTCTTCATGGCAGGGCAGAGTCTACAAGGATCTGGCAAACAGAAATCTCCATATCCTGGGGGCTCTGAAGGGTCAAAGCGGGTTTGGGATCTTGCCGTTTGAAAAGTGAGATAAATTCAATACTGTATCAATCAAGAACTGTACTTCCCATCTCTCTACCTTTACCTACTCATTCATAGTTTCTGATGGTGGTCGAGATGCCAGCTCTGGGCTGGGGCTTGGAAGGACAGAGGTGACAGCTCCTTTTAGGCAGTATCAAAAAAATGTTACTGGTAAGGCAATCCATATCACCCTCGTGTCACTGAAATGAGAGGGTGTGATTACACTCTCTTCTTCCATGAACACATCTTTGGGGTGCCCCAGAGAGAGGGACATGTCCTTTGAGGGACATGTGATGCTGCTGGGAGGTGGGGCAGAAAAGGGCAGAGCAAACAAAGCTAACATGAGGGATGGATTTAAAAGACTCTATAAACTTTCACAGATAAACTCCTGGAAAAAGTATAACTATTAGATAAAAAGAAATATGCAGAATTTTGGGATATATTTAAAGTAATAATCTTTGGAGTGCCTCTGCCTGATACCTAGAAATTTATCCCAAGAAAAATGAAGGCGTCAGCTTGCGTGTTTAATTATTGCTTTTCTTTTGTTTTTAATAGCTGCCCTACTAGTTTTAGAAGTTAGCTTATTTTCGTCCTTTGAAGGGACCATTAAACAATACCTAGGAGAGGACTTCCCTGGTGGCGCAGTGGTTAAGAATCGCCTGCCAAGGCAGGGAACATGGGTTCGAGCCCTGGTCCGGGAAGATCCCACATGCCACGGAGCAACTAAGCCCGTGCGCCACGACTACTGAGCCTGTGCTCTAGAGCCCGCGAGCTACAACTACGGAGCCCGCACGCCTAGAGCCCATGCTCCACAACAAGAGAAGCCACTGCAATGAGAAGCACACGCACTGCAATGAAGAGTAGCCCCCGCTCACCGCAACTAGAGAAAGCCTGTGTGCAGCAAGGGAAAGCTTGTGCGCAGCAACGAAGATCCAATGTAGCCAAAAAAAGAGAAAAACCCCAAAAACCTAGGAAAGCTCGACCTTAATACGCTAACATATTGGCATGAATTGAGTGACAGAAAAATCAAAAGCAACCAATAAACAAAAAGACACACAGTGATGCTAGATAGGACAGGACTTTTTTTATTTTATTTTTTTAAACTTAATCTCTCTTAGGCGTCTCTGCATGTCAAGACACTTTGGTCTACCGTGTCTTTGACGTGCAGGCTCAGCGACCATGGCTCACGGGCCCAGCCACTCCTACTGCAAACAAAAGGGAGCTATGAGGACCAGAGACAGAGGAAGGAGTAGAAGGTGTGCTTTATACACTGAAGGTTCTCTGTTTACAAACTTTCAGCAAGACACAGCTTTCTGTGCCATCGGAAGCTGGTGTTAGTGGTCATTTGCAGTCTCAATTTGGACATAAGAACAAAGAGATGAAGAATGGCTAATATCAATCTCAAACAAGCTGTTCCAGAAAACAGAAGAAGAGGTAATAATATCCAGCATATCTTATGAGATTGGTGTAATCTCGATGCCCAAAGCAGATAAAGATTCTACAAGAAAGAGAAATTCATGCCGCTTCTCACTTACGAACATAGATGCAAAAATACTAGCTATAGTGTTTGCAAACTATCCAGAATTGAAAAGCATACAAACACATCAAGCACAACATGATTAAATAAAGTTCACCCTGGACATACAGGGTTAGTTTAACATTACAAAATCTATTAAGTAACTTGGTACACTAACAGATAAAGAAACCGAAACACAGGAGCATTTCAATAGATGAAGAAAGAACATTTGATGCAACTTAATATTAATTCATTAAAAATTAGCAAACTTGAAGAAGCGTCCCTATCAACTCTTCAGAGTAAACAAAATCCCTAATGGCAAGCAGCTAGAAGAATTTCCTTTAAAGTTAGGTTCAAGTTAAGGATGTTCAATATTAACACTGTTATTAAACGTTGTTGTGGAGGGGCTGGCAGCACAGTGATATAAGGACAATAAATAAAATTTATAAAGATTGTAAAGGAAGAAACAAAACTGCATCATTTGTAAATGAAAAGATAGTCTACATAGAAAATCCAAGGGAATTCATAGAAACAATCAGAACTAATCAGAGTTTGGAAGGATTGCTAGATAACGAACTCAATAAAGAAAAATCAGTTACATTCCTATGAACCAAAGACAAATAATTAGAACATACAGTTAAAAGAGTTATTAATAACAAAACTGTAAAATATTTAGGAATTATTCTAACAAAAGAAAACTTTAGTGAAAGGAATAAAAGGTAATTTATATACAGTTATACCATGTTCAGGGATGACTTAATATTATAAGGATGTCCTAAAAGTAAATATAAATCCAATGCAAGTCCAATAAATACAAACCAGGAAATTTTGGGTTTTGTTTTGGCTTGTTTTGGAACCAAAATTCTTATGTAAAGGTGATGATAAAATTCACACGGAAAAGCAAAGGGATAAGAATAGACAGCGAAATTTTGAAGAACAATATAGGAGCAGGGCTTTTCTGACCAGATACCAGACATATATTAAAGTCATAATAGTTAAGACGATAGGATATTGGAGAGGACGATGGAATAGCATAGAGTGAGCCCAAAACAGACCTATGCAATTTGACTATATTAAAACCCCAAACCTCTATTCAACAAAAGACACCATAAGTAAGTGTCATTGGGAACCAACTTTACTTAAAAACAAAAGTGCCTCTAAACTAACGACATTTTGGTCAAGCTGTCCTTGACGCCCAACAACAGAAACAGTACAGCATGGTGGTAAAAATACAGATGCCAGTGTCTTGGGTTTCTGTTCTGGTTCTGCCACCTAATTGCCGTGTGACTTCGAACCGGTGCTTGTGCTTCAGTCCCCCTATTTGTCAAAAGGAGACAAATACCTTACTATGTTGTGGGGATTAAATCAATAACAACTGTAAAGTGCCGGCATAATGAGGATGTATTTGTTATTAAGGTTCAAGTGACATTAAGGATTTGGTTACTATTATCATTACACCGCTATGGTTACCTAAAATTTCCACAACGCTTTACATATTTTCAACCAGTTTCACCTCTGTGATTTCATTCTAAGAATCTGTCAGAGTACCTGTGTGAACAGATAAGGAAGGTTCCAGCCCAAAGCTTCTGTGATCCTGGTTTTCAACTATAAAACAAAGAGATAATCTCCAAGGCTCTTTTTGGCTTTAAAAAAATAATTTAAAGTTTACAAGGAAGAAATGCTAACTGACTTGCCTTGGGTCACAGACAGTTAGGATGAAACCCTAGGTCTCCCATATTAATTTGCATTGCAAAGATACAGTGATAATTTCCCCAGACTCTCCCTGTGTCTAAATTTCTTCTTGTAATTGTAAGCTAGATACTTAGGGAGGTAATTCACCTGGGCATCATTCAGAATATTACTGATATATTCTAATGATTTCAAGCATCTAACTCATTGCCAGGGAGGGAATTAGCGAAGATATAGCTCTTTTGTGAACATCATTAACATGGACCATGGTAATACCAGTAATAATAAAGAAAGAATTACCTGGGCAAGCAGACCTGGTTGGATCTGAAGAGGCTGAGCTCCTGGGGCTTGAGTGACGATGGGAACCGCGTTTTCCATTCTCACAGAGTAGCCAGCATGCTTAGAGGGAGAGGCCTGCAATCCTAGTCCAGACAACGGGCAAGGGGGAAAAGGGCTAAGTGACTGGAAACAGCTGGACGAGGAGAACCTTCCTAGCCCGCTGTGTCAGCTCTCAGCTTCCCTTGGCACTAGATACCGCCTGGTCCTTTGGAAGTCTCCCCTTTAGTTTCTAACTTAAAAAAAAAAAAAAAATTTTTTTTTTTTCTTTTGGCTATGCCGCGTGGCTTGCGGGATCTTACTTCCCCGACCAGGGACTGAACCCGGGCCCTTGGCAGTGAAAGCGTGGAGTCCTAACCACTGGACCGCCATGGAATTCCCTCTAACTTAAAATTTAAAAAAACCACGAAAACAGCCTTGAATGTTTTCAAAGACTAGGTCTTTGAAAGATTAAGGAATCTTTAAAGCCAAAAGTGGAACAGTTATGTTGGCAAATTACAGCAGGAAAACAACTGCTTTTGACATGAAGATATATCTGTGTATGTCAAAGCCAGGCCTTGGGGGAGGAGTGAGGCGGCTGGAATTGCACTGATTCAGACTGAACCACGTAGACTTACACCAGGAGAGTTTCAGAGACAAATTCTTGAGCTTTCTGTGTAAACTGTAACCAAGCGGCCAACTCCAGCTTAGAGTTTTCAGGAGAAGAGGCCGGGGTGCATGGCCAAAGGATCACCTGGTGGGCACGTGGTCGGGGGGTGGTGTCCAGGAAATGCTTTCCAGACAGATTTATATTCTTCACAAGAACTGGGACTAGTTGGCTGTCGGGATCGGCAATTTTTTACAGATAAGCCACACAGGATATTCCATGTGAGGAAACGCAAGAGCTGACATCAGCATAACAATGGGAACACACACAATGCGCTGATTTACAGACAGCAACTGGGCCTGGGCCGAAACCACTGGCAGGTGATGAGAATAATAAGGCGCTGACTTGGTGCCGAAACGTAAGTCCCACTGTTTCTAGGCTGGCCGCCGCAGTACGGGGGCCCTCAAGTTCAGTGATGCCAGGGCTCTCAGCAAAAGAAATGAAGAGGGCTTTAGCAGGACAGAAGAGTTTGGGGGCTGGCGCCCCAGAGGTGGTCCTCTTGGGAGCAGGTGAGAGGCTGTGTCCACTCAGCCTTACCTTGGAAGCCGGGTGGACACACGATGAGCGCTTGCTGGAAGGGGTCGGGCCGGGCGCAGATCTGGGCCGCTCCCGTCTGCAGGGGCATGCTCCGCTGGGCCACCGCAGCCATGGATGCCGCTGAGGGCTGGTAGAGTGCAGATTGGTAGTTTAGTATGGAGACTTCAGGATTGGCTAAGGAAAGAGTGGCACTGGTGGAGGTGGGAGCCTAAAGGAATGGTGGGGATTAAACAAAAATAAACACAAATAAAAAATGAGGGAGGTGGCATGTTGGGAGACACGAATCTAAATCAAATAAATGAACTCAAAGAAGAGCAAACAAACAAACGAAAACCAAGAGCAAAAAAGCAAAAACAGAGGGGAGTGGAAATACAGTTGGAAAGTCGCAGGGAAAAGCAGGCACCTGCAGCCCCATGAGACACAGAACCACCTTCGGTGCTTACATCCAGGCCTATTCCTAACATTTATGGGGCCTGCAAATGCAAGTGGACGCCTGCATATCATGTCTAAATACTGCAAAGTTAAAAATCGGCTAAAGGACTTACGTTCTGCCCTTCCACCTGGACACGTACACTTTCATAACCACCTGGAAGACTGGGTTTGAGTTTGAATCCCTCTTGGATTCCTTGGCTTGGCCACTGGAACGTGGAGCTGAATGCCTGCCTTCCTTCTCTCCCTGTCCCAGCTCTGTCCCACAACTTGAGGGCCTTTGGGTGAATGTATTTGGACTTGGTGGTACAGTCCATACCAGGGAGGATGAAACCAAGCCTGGGGTGCCAGGTACCCAGAGCTTGGCATGGAGGCACACATACCTGGGGAGGGCCCAGGCATGGGGCCCTTTTTCTCAGGTGTAAGGGCAGCACTGTTTACAGATGCCCTGAGATGTTTGCAGAGCACTGTTACTGTTAAGAAATACGCTGCAGAAATAGAGACGGAGAGGGACATGCTGAGACTGGGGTTACTTGTTGGAATTCGGTGCATCCTCATGCTGGCGTTCAACTACTAAAGCTGGAAGGCAGGGAGAAAAGATGCCAGTGGGTCAAGAGAACTTAAATGGAGATGGGTTAGATAGATACTGAAGTTATGTCCTCTTTCCTTTCTCTTCCAGAAAGAGACAGCATTTGAGATTGAAATTCCATGTGACGCAAAGCCACGCACGGAAGGAAAAGAAATTCTACACTGAGAATTCTCCAGTTTCACCCCATCTTAGTCTTCTTCATGCTGAGCCTTTAGCAGATAGGTGGAGTTACCTATGGCTTCAGATTCAACCTTTATAAGAGGTTTTGCCACTAGAGGTTACAAGCACTAAAAAAGTAAGGAGGGAAAGAGCCACAAGGATATCGTGGACACGTACAAAATCAGGATTTCAAGAAGGGTATGCATGTGTGTCAAATTTGATAAAAAGGATAAAGTCTCATTTTACATGATCTTTATACTTATATTTGATGCTGAATTTCAGTGCAAAGCAAAAGAATTTGAAAGTAATCACTAAATTATTTGGCGCCCATGTTTAGATTTTAAGATATTATTGTAACAATAAGTGTCTGTTTTTGCAGCACCACACAATTGGCCTCCAGGTAGTGTGACTGGGGATGCATGTGTGACACGTGTGGGCCAGCATCTTTTATTGGGTTGGCCAAAAAGTTCGTTTGGGTTTTCCGTAAGATCTTATGAACTTTTTCCATAAGATCTTACGAACCTGAACGAACTTTTGGGCCAATCTAATTTTTAAATTTTTTATTGAAGTATAGTTCATTTACAATGCTGTGTTAGTCTCTGGTGCACAGCAAAGTGATTCAGTTACATATATATGTGTGTGTGTGTGTATTCTTTTTCATATTCTTTTCCATTATAGGTTTCTAAAAGGTATTGAATATAGTTCCCTGTGCTATACAGTAGGTCCTTGTTGTTTATCTGTTTTATATACAGTCATCTGTATTGGGCCAGCATCTGTGTTGCTACTGATGGCACGACTTGTGTTTCCTCTGTGTTCTCTCCATGGCCTCACCTCTCTGGGAGGCTTCCCCAGATACACACTTCCCACCACGTGCTTGCACTCTACACACCAGAGACCAGACCCTCCTCACATCTTCCTGCCTCTGGGCTTCCCTCTTCAGGGCACTAGCACCAATCTCCTCCAGTTCCCACGCTGGCGCTCAACTACTCCCCCTTCTGGCCAGTCGCTGGTACTGCTGCTCCTTCCTTCGAAAGGTCCCCAGAACCCTCTTTTTAATCACTACTTCCTTAGCTGAGGCCTGTCCTGGTGCCTGGGACCTGTAAGGCCCTGACTAGTGATGCTGTGGCCTCTGCTTCCTCTCTTCCAATTCGTTTTGGACACAGAGGCTAGAACATTCTTTCCAAAAGACTACTTTGTGCATGTCACCACCCTGCTCAAAAATCTCCAATTGCTGTCTAACGAATACTGTATATGCATCTTAGTCTGGCCCTCCTTCCTCACAGTTAGGCCAACCTTCCCATTTCAACGTATCTTCTACTCTTCCTGCTTATGGCACCAGCAAGATAGTCCACTCACTGTGATGGCGGTCTGGTGAGGAAGACCAAAACCACGGTGATATTTTGGCAAGGAGTTCACCCGACTGGCTGTGGCTGCCTTAGCCTGAGGACTGAGCTAGGCACTGGGTGGGAATGTTTATTATTTTGGACTCCAGGCTGTAGAGAACATTAGCTCTTCCCACTAAGGAGAATTGTAAGAACACCAAGGGCCCCCAGGGGGCAGCAGATTCCAGGCAGCCTCTCCTAGAGTTTAGGCAGAAGGAGAGGACAGGCTGGGAAGTAAAGGTGGGCCTTGGCAACACACCATGCCAGGAATGGCCTGGAAAACAGGGTCAGTGGCTCTTCTGTGGGAGTAGGGGACCTGTCGGAAAGGAGTAGATGGCCCAGCAGAGTATTCACACTTCAGGATTAGAACATATACACTCCTTTCCTATGGGGTGGTGTGTGTGTGTACACACACACACACACACACACACAGAGGTGTGCTGTTGTCATTAAAGATTGAATATTAAGACTGAAAAAAATCTAGGGACATTTATTTGGTGGAACTGGTAAGGCTGGTTGGTGGGAATAAAAGTAAAAGTCTCTTAGATACCAGCGGCAGCCTGAGTGAGGACTTGGGGATTATTCATTCAGTAACTATTTCCTGGGTGTCATCCATATTTCGAGCAGTGTATTTAGGTGCTAGATTCTGCTAATTTTCTGCAAAAGGCTGGAAAGCTGCAGGAAGAAAACCTCAGTTTCCCGGTCCCTTTTTAGTTCTAACTGCTGGAATTCTGGCGACAAGACTGATGAACTGATTCTCCCCGAGAACTGGAAAAGGACAGGTTTTATCTGTCTTGAAAGGAGACCATGTGGACCCAGCAGTGTGGACGCCAGGAGCAAGGGCCTGAGCTGGGTGACCGCCAGCATCCCTTCCAGTTCTAGAATTCTTTATCAGGCAGATGTCGGTCATAAAAAGATCACAGCATCTCCTTTACCTTGTTCCCACATCAAGACAGGAGAGCAGTAAGCGGTACCATCTCAGAAGTAACTCCCTTAGTGAGTCATTTCTGGGAACTTTCGATGAGCCAGTAGTCAATACAAAGAGTGCCTGGGACTCTCAGATGAAATAACCTTGGGAACACACACTTTCTTACAGAGCTGAACGTGACAGCAGAGGGATTTTGTCTGTTGTACGTGATATTGGAGGAGTTCTGTCTCCTGACTCGGTTTGGTGGGAAAGTACAATTCCTGTCGCTCACACTATGAGCCCCACCTGCCTTCCCCTCCGCTCCCCACTCACCTGGTTGTGGACGGTGTTCAGCTGGTTGTTGAAGGTCATGGTCAGGTTGGTGGATGTGCTGGGGGCCACGTGTGTGATGAAAGGGGTTTTGCTCTGGTTTACCGTGTCGTACATGTTCACCCGACGCTTGCAGATCTCCATGTTTTGGAAACATGATTTGACGCTGTTCAGGCAAAAGGCAGAGACAGAGGCATTAGGGAAAGACAAGAGGGTAAGGTGGAATCCAGGGGAGAAAACGGAGAGAGAAAAAGAGAGAACAGTTAATCTAATAAACAAAACAACCGGGACGCTTCACGTTAGGTCTCAATTTCCCGGATTTCTCATGCAGTGTCTGCATTTGCAAGAGTCGGCGGTACTCAGATGAATCCCCCCATTGTCTCACTACCTCTTCTCCCCATCCTGGTGGGTAAAGGTTCTCCGTCAGCACAACAGACCTCTGGGCTCTCACTGCATTTCCTCATGCTGCTGATCTGCCTGCACCTTCACTGCTCATTCTGGCGCATAAACAAACGTGTAAGTTCTCTGGGAGCATCGAACAGCAAGCAGTTGATGACCTGCCTCCACCTTCCTTGCGCTCACCCTTTCCAGCTAGTCTAGGGCACCAGCGCCATCTAGGGGTCAGCCAAGGAACTAGCCAACCCAGTACCAGGACCTCGTGCCACGCTTGTTCCTCCCTGGATTGTGTATGGAATGAGAACAATGATCTCAATGATTACTGCTAGTGGCTAACTTTACTGACAGTGTGGTAGTTGTTTGCAAGCACTGTCTCATTCAGTCCTACAGCAACCACGAGGGGAAGAGATACGACCGTTGGCCCTATTTTACGAGTAAGGCTGAAGCAGACAGAGGATGGGTAATTTGTCAAGATCAAGAGCTAATTATTGGCAGTCTTCACATACACATGTACATTCTCTTCACCTTCCTTCATTCTGCGTTTCAGTTTTCTAATTCTTTCCCAGTTACATGAAGTAAAGTTTCTCTTCCTCTTTTTCTTCCTCCATTGCATTTGTGAATCAAAACAAAACTCTAATTATGAAAGTCAAGTACAGAAGTGTTGCTGATACCAGCATCAAGGACAAGGAAAGCCACGAGTGGCCCTGACCGAGCTTTTGAAAATCCACCATATAGTGTCCTTTAGAATTTATATATTGTTTTTCATTCACTTGTCTTCTTCTAATTAAACTTAATTTTCCTCAAATGGTAATATTCAAGATAATGAATATTAAATTTCAATTTAAAATACTTATTTGAAGTATAAATAGTTTAATAACAATATAAAATTCTACTCTTTTAAGATTACAAATGCACACTGTTTCCACATACTATAGGTAAGTTATGTTCTGGGCCAAGCAGGTGCTTGTGGGCTATCCCAAAACATCCTCTCCATGAATGATGCTCTGAACTGACTTAGACATTCTTTCTGAGTTAATGACTACTTACATTGGCTACACAATGCACACTAAATAAACATTTACTGACGGACAGCCCTGGAGAGGAAGGAAAACGTATCCTCCAGTAACCAAGAGCTAGAAACACTATTACTAATGCTGGTAATGCCAACATGTTTTGAGCATCTACTAAGTATCAAGCCCACTGCTAAGTGCTTTCACATGGAGGCTGAAGGAATAAAACAATAGATTTTGTGTTCTTTTTGGACTGTAGTTAATGCATCAACGGTTTTCTGACAATTCAACACAAAGCTTTTAGACTCAGAATCTTCCAGCTGAAATGGTCTGAGTTTTTAGTTTCAGTTAGAGGAAAGCACTTTCACGTTGGGCTCATTCTGAGAGTGGTTTTAAGGAATCTGTGCACTAGAATCCTGGCGTGGAGAAATGAGTGGAGTCTCTTTCACCTGTTAATCTGGATGCTGGCGTAACCCTGGCCGAGCCCCAGAGGTGGGGTCTCTAGCAGGGCGGTGGGGTGGCCTGGAGGTTTCTTCTAGCCCCAGAGTTCTCCATGGTCTGCCCAACAAGTTCTAGGGTTACCTGGGGATCAGGCCTACTCTCGGGTAAGCCTGGGTATGCGCAAAGACCCTTCTTTCCTTCCGAGGCTCATTTTCCGAAATCTAAGTTGTCAGTTCTTCTCTTGGTCTCACGCCAAGTTCTGAATTGGAAGCTGATGCCCATGGATTCCATGCTTGGTCTTCATCCCACACAGTGAAGCACCCTATCTATATCTGTTTCCTTACAGAACCCAGGGACAGACAGAACCCTGAGGCCATTCAACCAAGCCCCCAACTTTATGCAGGGGACTGTCTCACTGACTTGGTGCAGATGGTAACGGGAGCCCTCTAGTCAGCACCCCTCCATCTCCTATCTATAGCTGTTTCTCAGTCATCCCACTTCACCCCGAATACGCAAAGACTGATCTTATGGGGCCCCATCCAGTAAATCACCAAGTTTGCCTTTCTTTTGTGGTATAGACTGACACCCCTTGACTTACCCCTACCACACCCAGAAAAAGGACAAATCCCATGAGAGTTTGCAAGGGATGCGTCCAAGTTCCTTCTTTATATAGGAGTTTGGTTGTTTCAAACGTGCTTCTAAATTAGAGGCAATGTCTGGTCGTTGCAATAAAATTTGACTTGCTCAACAACAGCTAATAAGGAACAGACCTAAAACTGAGAAAGCACCATCCATGGTAGGTGCCACACCATCGTTTCTCATATGCTGGTTAAGGTCAAATCCAGCCTTAATCAGCCCAATCTGATTGTGGCCACGGCAGGGCCCATGATGACCTGCAGCTGTCTCTGATCCGCGGCCTCTTCCCGTGTATTCCCTCTCCCTCCTGACCCTATCTAAAATCTGCTGCTCTCTCGAGCACCCTGCTTCTCCCAGCAGACACCCAGGGAGGTGACTGTTTATTCTTTCACATCCCAAGCACCTCGGGGTCGAGAGGCTGAAGTGCTATCTCTCATTACTCTGTTATAGGCTGAACTGTGCTCCCCAAATTCACATTAAGTTAAAGTTCTAATCCTCCCGTACTTAAGAATGTGACTGACTTTGGAGATGGGATCTTTAAAGAGGTAAAACGAGGTCATTAGGGTGGGCCCTAATCCAATTCCTCAGAAGGAGGAGGAAATTAGGACACAGACATGCAAAAAAGGAAGGCCATGTGAAGACACAGGCAGAAGGCGGCCATGTGTAAGCCAAGGAGAGAGGCCACAGAAAAAGCCAACTCTGCCAAACACCTAGATCTTGGGCTTCTAGAATGATGAGAAAATAAATGTCTGCTGTTTAAGACACTCAGCCACTCAGTGGTCCTTTGTTATGGTGCCTCCTACTACCCCCTCCCACGCTGAGGCCGCACAGCCTCACGTCTTTCCTTTCCTCCTCATTTCGTCGAGGCCTGGGCCACTAGCTCAGTCCCGCCCACCTGGGAGACTTCAGAGGTCACCCTGACTCCTCGTCAGACATCCTGGCTTCTTAGTTCCTTCTCACCTCCAGTGACCTGCGGTCAATTCCAGCCACCCATTCCTTAGACTGTCCAACCGGAAACTGCTTCGCTTCCCCCAAATTCAAGCCTAGAAATTCAAGCCTCCCATCCGGTCACATTTTCTACCCATCTGGCTTATTCGACTATTACTATACTAACCGATCTCTGAGCTGACCAGACCACTCAGTCTCTTTGGACCCCTCCCATCTTCCCTTCTTTTCTCTTCTGGCTAAGCCTCCTATAGCCATCACTTTGGATTTCAGTTGCTCCATTGCCAACGCCTAACTCCGTGTCAACCTTTTTCTCTTAGCAGCCCGGCAACACTCCACCTGACGGACCCAGCTACCTCCATCCCTCCATGTCTCTCCATGCCTTCACCTGGGGAGCTCAGTTACAGCCGCGCTATTCATGTCCAACCTCCACGCTCAACGGTTCTGCTCTATTTCTCTGTTCCATTTACTCTGCCACCTCCCACTACCTAAACTTTTGGGAAACATCTTCTGAGCATCCTTTATCTCTAAGCTCTTACTACCAGACACTTCCCATCAGCATCTTAAATTGCTCAAGTCTCTTCCATATGAAAAGAAACCCCACCCTTGGGCCTTCCCTAGTCACCCCTCTTATTTTTTCCCTCCCCTTTCCCAGCCTTCCTTCTTGAAAAGGGTACTATCTATTTCTTCACCTCTCAACCTGCTAAACTGGTTTTTGCTTCTACCATCCACTGAAACAGCTCTCACTAAGTTACCAACAACTTCCAAGTTGCCAAATCTGATGGGCATTTTTTCCAAGCTTATTTGACTTGACCAAGCGACAGCAGACAGATCTCTGTTAAACACAACTCTCACCAGCCATTCCTCTGCCATCAATCCTTTAATGACTTCCCGTCGCTCTTAGAAGAAAGGCTGAAATCTGTAACATGGAAGGCCCGCCCCTGGCTTATCCTGGGGCCTCATCTCTCCCCCTGTCCTTCAGCTCCAGTGCCGGTCCTGCCCGTGTTGGAGTCTCCATACGGCAACGCCCCTTCCGCTCTCGCAGGCCCTTCCACCAGGCACCTCCCTCTCCTTTGGCGGTCCTGTCCTCGGGTCTTCCCCGCCATGCCCCAAGCAAGGCCCCCTTGTTACATGCTCTCCCCGTCCTATGTGTCCCCTGATAGCATCCTGGATATGTGGGGACCGCTGGTTTAGTACCTTCCTCTCTCCTATAGATTGTAAGCTCCAGCGGGCGGGGGTCCCATCTGCTTTACTCCCCACATACTGCAGCCCCTGGCATAGCAAGCACATCGCACAGCGAATGAATGAATGAACAAAAGAACACACCCAGATCCACACTGGACTGAGTCCACTCGTGACCTCTGCCCTCGCACGTGGCTTTGCGTCACAGACGCTGCCATTCTGAGCACCTCGCTTCGTGCACAGACCCCCAGGGTCCGGCCCACCCGGCCTTGTGCCCTCTCACGCCCCACTGTTCCCCCTCTTTGGTGTCAAGAAAACTTCGGCCCAGGGTCCCAATGTGGCCACCACCTGTTTTGATAAATAGTTTTACTGGAACACAGCCTCCCTCATCGGTTTATGTATCGTCTACAACTGCTTTCAGCTCTAATGGCAGCACTGAGCCGCTGTGACAGGGACCGTATGGACGCAAAGCCTCAAATATTTACTATCTGGGGCTTTCAGGAAAAAGTCTGCCCAGCCCTGGAATAAAGCATCGCATGGAACACCTACTGTGTGCTGTGGGGAAAATCGAGTAAGTGTGTCATGGTGACAAAGGGGTGGTTCAGGGTCTCGATCGGAGTGATTCTCTTATCAGCGTCTATGGTCAGCATCTTCTTCAACAAGTCGATGAACTCCCGCCGGTCCGCCTTTTCCACCAACATGTCACTCCCTTCCAAATCCGTCGTCATGTTTACCTGAAAGCAAGCGGGGACAGGTTACCAAGAGCCCGCGCGGCCTCCCTCCCCGACCCCTCTTATTTTGCGCCCTGCAGCTCCATCCTAATCTCTCGGTCACCCCTTCCCAACCCCCGGAAGGCTGTGTCTGCCCCGTGGGAGGTGCTGCCTCGGGTCATCACTGCCCACCGGACGCGGCTGTTCTCTCTGCAGGAGAGACAGAGGGAGGGCACGCCGGGAAGGGAGAGGCCACTGCTGGCACCTGCAAATGTATAAACGTGCTAGGGGTACCCGGCTCCTGTTCATCACTTAGGCGGAAATGCACCTCACATCATGCCTCACTGCAAAGAACCACAGGATGAAGAGTCCTGGAGACGGAGTGCGTGACAATGTGAACGCACGGAATACTACTGAATGGTACACTTACAAATGGTTTAAATGATAAAAGTTACGCTACATGTATTTCCCCACAGGTAAAAAAAACAATAATTACAACCAAGTGGTAAAAAATAAGATGCAAAAAGGTTTATTTATTTAACCTTCCGAGGAAGATGCTGGGGCCTCAGCACCCTCTTCCCACCCCTACGGTGTGTCAGTCCTCTTGCAGGTCCTGAACTAGGGCCCGAATTATTCAAGTCCCTGGGTTCGCTGCGATCACCTCTGGCCAAGGCAGGCAGGACATCTGAACACAGGATTTTTCTTGCAAGAGCAAAAGCTTATACTAGGATGGCCTTTAAAAGCCTTGTTCTGTGGTGCTTTCTGTATCTTCCAAGACATGCGCGGGAAGGTGATTTCGGTTTTCTCAGGCAATCTAAGCTCCTAATCAACTGACAAGTATACTTTACTCAGAATCATGATTTTTGGTTACACTTCTCTTCCGTAAGAGGTGTGCTAAGTCTTTATTGGTCTGTAGCTTTATTTTTCATTGCTTTGAAGAAAAACTCACTTTGGGTTGCCCTGATTTCAGACTCGTTTTTACCCTAAAAATAGCTGACGTTCTAGAATTTTCTCTGGGCACAAAGGTGAGAGCCTATGGTCCCTCCAGTGAGCTGAGAGAGACTGAGTGCAGTAGGCTGCACTGTGTTCTCGCAGAAGATGTGACTCCTAATCCCCGGTACCTGTGGAATAGGGTCTCTGCAGATGGAACCAAGTTAAAGTCATACTGGAGTCATACTGGAGTAGAGTGGGCCATAAATCCAATGACTGCCGTCTTTATAAGAGAAAGAAGGGAGATTTGGACACAGAGACAAGAGGGAACATAGGGATGAAGACCACATGAAGAAGGAGGCAGAGACTGGGCGGATGCAGATACAAGTCAAGGGAAACCGGGGATTGCCAGGGGCCGCCAGAAGCTAGGAGAAAGGCATGGACAGTCTTTTCCTAGAGCCTGCAGAGGGAACATGGGCTGTTGGTACTGTGATTTCAAACTTCCAGCCTCCAGAACTGCGAGAACTGTTGTCTTAAGTCACCCAGTTTATGGTCCCTTGTTAAGGTAGCCCGAGGGAACTAATCATGGGCGTTAAACTCAAATGTACTAATGGGCTTGAATTCTTCTCGTGAAGACATCAGTAAGATTGTCCAGTACTATTTTACAATTGGGAACCAATAAACTGAACCCATTTTTAAAGAGCTGGTGTATGGTTTTTAAAATTTTTCAAGGGAAACCGGGGATTGCCAGGGGCCGCCAGAAGCTAGGAGAAAGGCATGGACAGTCTTTTCCTAGAGCCTGCAGAGGGAACATGGGCTGTTGGTACTGTGATTTCAAACTTCCAGCCTCCAGAACTGCGAGAACTGTTGTCTTAAGTCACCCAATTTATGGTCCCTTGTTAAGGTAGCCCTAGGGAACTAATCATGGGCGTTAAACTCAAATGTACTAATGGGCTTGAATTCTTCTCGTGAAGACATCAGTAAGATTGTCCAGTACTATTTTACAATTGGGAACCAATAAACTGAACCCATTTTTAAAGAGCTGGTGTATGGTTTTTTAAATTTTTTTATTTTTGGCTGCATCGGGTCTTCATTGCTGCACACAGGCTTTCTCTAGTTGCGGCGAGCAGGGGCTACTCTTCATTGCAGTGCATGGGCTTCTCATGCTTCTCACTGTGGCGGCTTCTCTTGTTGTGGAGCATGGGCTCTAGGCGCGTGGGCTTCAGTAGTTGTGGCACATGGGCTCAGTAGTAGTGGCTTGTGAGCTCTAGAGCGAAGGCTCAGTAGTTGTGGCGCCGGGCTTAGCTGCTCTGCGGCATGTGGGATCCTCCCAGACCAAGGCTTGAACCCGTGTCCCCTGCATTGGCAGGTGGATTCTCAACCGCTGCGCCACCAGGGGAGTCCTGGTGTAAGGTTTTAAAAATGTTCCACAAACCCAATGGTATTCTTCCTAAGGCTGGCATATCATTGTTTAAGGTCAAGGTCAACCACCACAGTTGAGTAATGTGGATTTCTACCCACCATCCTATATTAATTGCTCTCGCAGAAGTCTTGCTGTGCTTGGTTTTTAAAGGGCTAACACTGCATACTCACCCACAGAGCTTACCTGGGCCATATCATCTAAACAGTTGAAAATGTACTTCCTTGCTTCTTTTGACTTAATCCCCGTCTCTGCTTCATGGTCATCTGGTGTCTGGTCAAGAGAGGCAAAAGCCCATTGGTAATAAGAATTATTTCCTAGTCACTGTGACTCAAACCTGCCAGCTTCTGCTTCTCCCAGAGGGTCTTTTCCCACCTTTCAGAGAAGGAGACTAGGATTCTTCTTAAAGTGACCTGCGTACGAATTCCTTCCTCTCTTCGGCCTCCACACTAACTCATCCCTCCTCCTTCCTTCCTTCCTTCCCATGAACACCTGTTGGGGGCCTGCTCTGAGTCAGGTCTGGAGGATCCCCAGATGAGCAAGATATGCCACAACCCTGATAAGACCTACATTCTCCCATAAGTTTAAGGAATAAGGTCAGGTTCCATATGTGGAAAAGCAGAAGCCCTTTTTCCACTTGCTTTAAAATGTTAATTTAATGTATCAAACTCGTATACATAGAGCTCTCCCTATGTGCCAGGCGCTATTCTAAAGCACGTGAACTCATGTAACGCCCTTCACAACCATCTTACGGAGGGCAGCTGCCAGCCCATTTTCCAGAGGGAGAAACGGGAACAGAAAGCTTGAGGGGCCTGCCAAGGTCCCAGGGCCAGTGAATGGCAGCTGGCTCCGGAGTCTGTTCTGTGTGTCCCCTCCGCCTGGGCCCGGGGCGCACACACCCAGTTCCCGAACTGGCCTCAGTCTAGGAAGCTGCTGTTTCCAATTACTATGGATTTGGGGACTCATTCATGGATCACAGGTAATTAATCCTTCAGATCTCACTCAAGGACAGCACACCTGGAGCTGCTACGATCCAGGCTTCGATCTGGGAACAGCTGGCCAAGTGGGCCTGAGGCTCTTAACTAGGACGTAGAAGTGAACCCTGCCCCTGCCGGGCCTCGGCCTCCTCCCCACCGGGACTCTTTTTCACCGGACCTGACCTTGAGCTGCTCACCCTCACAGGTGCCAAACGCCAGCCTCCCGTCAATAGCCTAGGATCCTTGTTTAGCTTCCAGATCTCTTTTCAAAGTCTTTTGCCACCATTGGCCACACATTATCTTTAAATGTATTAGAATATAGCGTGGTTTCTGTCAAAAAAAACACCCACCCCACACTCTTGCAAAAAAAGAAACACCTAAAATGAACACAAAACACACTTAAGACTTGTATTATTTTCTCCTTCCCAGGAAAAAAACATTAATTTTAATTACTAGGCACAGATCAAAGTGAAAGCAAAATACGTTTCTGTTAAAGTCAAACCACCAGAGTTTACGGTGTGCAACAGTGCGCTCCACCACCTGCCGGCCGGGACCAGCAGACCCCCCCGGAGCCTTCGTACGCTGTGTGGCTCAGGCTGCTCCCTCTGCCTGGAAGGCCCTCTTCATCCTTTAGGGCCCGGCTCGAATGCTCCTCCCCGACCCTCTGCCACAGCGGGATTAAAGGCTCCCTCCTCCGGCCTGCCACGCCACGCTCTGTTCCTGCCGGGAACAGAGCGCTGGTCACGGCAGGGAGGCAGGGCTTGCCACACAGGTTCAGGCTCCCTCTGGACTGGGAGCTCCTTGAGGGCAGGGGGTGGTTCATTTCTCTGTCTAGTAACCAACCAGACAGGTCATTAAGATTCACTGGATTAAATCTCAGGAGTTTAGAGATCAGAGTTTGAGCCGCAAAAGGCAGCAGGTCAAACAAAGTGGTGTTTTTTGGTACACGGGCCTCTCACTGTTGTGGCCTCTCCCGCTGCGGAGCACAGGCTCCGGACGCGCAGGCTCAGCGGCCATGGCTCACGGGCCCAGGCGCTCCGCGGCATGTGGGATCTTCCCGGACTGGGGCACGAACCCGTGTCCCCTGCACCAGCAGGCAGACTCCTAACCACTGCGCCACCAGGGAAGCCCAAGTGGTGCTTTCTGAACATTCAGATTCATCCACACCATGTATCAACCACAGTCGCGCCTCCCCCGTGGCCGAATCACAATCAGGTCCAGGACCAATGCGCCGCTGTCAAAGGCTCCCCACCGATGGGACCTTCTTCCCTGCGTGCTGGGTGTTGGAGGGGACGCTCTTCCTACCTTCAGCCTCCACAGAGGATATGGCGAGTCTGTGTCACGGTTGAAAAACCTAGTTGTCTTTGTTCCTGCGCTTAATAAATATTCTGCTGGCAAACCCTGTGTTTGTGAAATATACCGAATCTGCAAGAAAAGATGAGAATGAGGTCAAGGCTTTTCCTGTCATCATACATGTGGTACACTGATGGCTCTAGTGTCTTGGAGAAAAACAACAATTTTATAGGGAGAGAGAGAAGTTATCAAAGGAAAAGGGGAAAGAAAGAGGAATAAAGAAAGAAAAGCTAGGCGAAAGGAAGCAAGGTTCGGGAGACAACGTAACACCGCGTAGCCCCATCCGTACGTCAGGTTATAAATGAGGTGCCAATCCAGATGAAGAATGAGGGCTTGCTGTGCACACCTGTGCTCTCCAGACCCACCTGATCGTACTCTGAAGCTCCTGGATACAGCGGCCAGCCCAGGAAGAGCTCTGCAATGACGCAGCCCAGGGACCACATATCAATTGCCTCACAAAATGGTAAACCAAGGATGATCTCAGGGGCCCTGGAAAGGAAGAATGGAAAAAAAAATCATCAGCAATTTGGAAATGCAGGCAGGTATTTCTACAAGAATTCTACATAAAATCCAGTCTTTCAAACCCGAGGTACCATTATTGACCCCCTGAAGGGCCTGTCATTCTCGTGCTGGACTGAAATGACCCCTCCACCCTTTGACTTGGCCCTGCCCATCAGCAGGGAGCCTGGCTGAATGACTGGCTGGGAAGAAGGGTAGGTCTGTGGCTCTAGAACAGACCCCCAGGGAACCACAGCTATTGACTTCATTACCATTACACTCCAGCCAGATGAGCTAAGTATCATTTCAGAGACACTTGGGGAATTATGTTTTGTAGCTGAAAACTCGGGAAACCAACCTTTAGAGTGCCCAGTTTTTACAAAGGAATTCTTTAGTACAGGTATTCTATTTTCAGTAATATATATAAAACAAGTGGCCTCCACCCAGAATGGGATTACATCCAATATCTGTTTATGCCAACAATCCTTAGGAGTTTGTATCACTTTCCCAAGGAAACACTGTTTTTTTTCATTAGCTTCTAAAAAGTTCTCTACTATGACAATTATAGAACTCTGTTCGCGATACCTAGTTTGGGTATCGATCAGAATTCCATTAGAAACCCTTTCCTAACTGTAGAAATTATGTTCCTTCACATGATAAACCAGGTTACATGCTGGAACTTCTAAAGGAAATCACCTAAACCCAAAGGGAAAATTTCACATGCAGTTGGTAATCAAAACCAAAGACCACAGAGTACCTCTTCTTTTCTAGGAATTGGTCATGATTGCTAGGGGTACATTTTGGAGAAAACCACATTCAGAGTATGAGATACGAACCCAGTTTATGTTTTTTAAAAAAATGTGGCTCGAGGCACTCTGCTATACATTAGCCCAACTTCTGTTTTCTCTCTCAACTGTCCCCTTGATTAAGCCATACAGGAAGATGCTACTCTCCACCCTTTCAGCAGCCTGGAGCGGAGTGCAGGGAGCGGGGAGACCTTTCTCTGCCTACGTTATCTTCGCCCAGCTAGCACAAGAGGCGGGGGGTGGCAAGGGAGGAGGCGTCAGAGACACCTCCACTTGGAGCTTCAAGCTGAATTTTCCCTGCTTAAAAAGCATCTCCCCACCTGCTCCTTTAAATTTGCTCTCATTGCGAATCTTCTTTTTCTCTACATCATGGTACTGAAAAAAAAAAAAAAAAAAAAAAAAAAAACAAGAACCAAAGTGTCTTGCTACCAAGTCTTTTGACTTTTCAGGTGTAAAAAGGAGTTTCTTCACTTCCTTGGAGCTGGAGAGTCAGCACTGCCGCCGGTGCTTCCAGAGCTCCACAGTCACGATCTGGGAGGCAAGAGTGCCTGTCCTGAGGCCCAAGGCTGGGTCTCCCCAGGCTCGGGAGAAGGGAGTTGCTGCGGAGGGTGGGGGGAGCGAGCTGCTGCTTGATGGGTCTGCCCTGTGCCCATCCCCTCACTGCTGGGCATCTTCAGCTGCCAGGGTTTGCCTGGTACTTCGCCCTGTCTTTGGTCTTTTTCTCCTCCAAGCCTAGTAGCTGACGGTCCGTGTGAATACGGGAGGCTGCTCTCGCCCTCTGGCACTGACGCCCTGGGGACGGTTTTATGACACATCACTGCTGGACTGTCCTGTGTCATGGGGCCTCCGATCCCACAACTGGCCTAGGTCACTGTGTCCAGCGCTGCCGCCCCACACCAGGGCTTCTGGAGCCCCCCCGATCATTGTGTGTAACCGACCAAATTGTTGCAGGTTGCCTCTGGTAATGCAATCTCTTCAGAGGTGGTTTTGGTTTATTTAAAAAAACACATCTTTTAGGAAAGAAGGGAATATTTGAAAAGAACATTATAGAGAGAACGTGCTTTTCCTACATATGTGTCAGAACCTGCTTTGCTTTCTGCCCCCTCTGTTCTAGAGTCAGATGTGTCCACCTGCCTCCTCTCCCTGGGAGAGGTATTCTGGTCTGGTCCTGAGAAGCCCCTCCTGTGGCAGCCACTGCTGCCTCAGGATCAAGCATCTCGGCACCTCTGTCCCCTTTTCCTGTGACCTGTCCCCTTGCCCTTTGCAGCCTGGACACTCCAGTCTCCAGGTTGGGTCTTAGGAACAGGCGGCTGCTGTTCCATGGGGAATCTCTGGATGTGACCATGGGGCTGCCCTTCCGATCAGGTTAATCAACTGGTCCCCATGCCCCTAAGCAGGTCACTGGGAACCTCTGGAAATCCATCTCCCAGATTCTGTTCCCTGATGTTCTGCCTAGCAGAATCCAACAAGTAAGACTGTCGCGCAAAGGGCGCTCCAGCAATGTTCTTTGGAGAGAAATACTAGACGTGGACTCTGTCAGCGGACGTTACACGGACAGGGCCTGAGAAAATTGTTCAGTCCATTCTCCATCGGAAAAGGGAATGGCGGCGATTCGTGGTACCGCGACGTCTACAGCAGAGGATTTCTCTTGCCGTGACCATAGTGAACAAAAATGCTTGAGCGTCAGGCAGGGCGGCTGGGAGACAAAAGAAACAGAGGGCGCAGCCCTGTCCATTGGGCCCCAATGCTGGGAAGGCAGCACTAAAGCACACGTCAAGTGAGGTCGAGCACAAAACGTACACAACACACACACACACACAGATATGAAAACAGAGCTAATCCAAACACACAAACTTGCTCCAGCACCCCCCTTTTTAAAAAATCAAGCAGGGCTTCCCTGGTGGCGCAGTGGTTGAGAGTCCGCCTGCTGATGCAAGGGACACGGGTTCGTGCCCCGGTCCAGGAGGATCCCACATGCCGCGGAGCGGCTGGGCCCGTGGGCCATGGCCGCTGAGCCTGCGCGTCTGGAGCCTGTGCTCTGCAACGGGAGAGGCCACAACAGTGAGAGGCCCGCGTACCACACACACACACACACAAAAATCAAGCAGAACGCAAGGACAAAACACGCCAAACCCAAAACCAAACCTCTCCTAATCCCTTCAGCTCCCGCAGCTGTTGCCTTAATTCTCTGTTCTCCTTCGAAAGCTGAATCTCTAAAGAGTCATCTCCGGTAGCTTCCACTGCTTTGCCTCATGCACCTTCCCTCCCTCCTCTAACTGAACTTTCCCCTCCGCTCCACTCAATTGCAGAGCTCGCCGAGACCAGCAGGGACCACGTCACATCCCCTGGTCAGCTTGTAAGCTCTGGAACCCGAGAGCCGCATTTCTTCCACGCAGTTGACCGTTCTGTCTTGTTTTGAAACACGCAGTCTTGGTTTTCACAACACCACGCACTGCCGCATTTGTCCTGCCCCTCTGCTCATGGCTTGTCTTCCTTTATCCAGCTGCTACCTGATGGCAAAGCCCTAGGACCCCTTCTCTTCTCTCTTTTCATTGTTTTTCTAGGTAACTCTTATGGGTTGAATTGTGTCCCTAAAAGACATGTTGAAGTCCTAACCCCTTGCTACCTCAAAATGTGCCCTTCTTTGGGAACGTGGTCATTACAGATTAGTTAAGATGATGTCATCCCGGGGTAGGGTGGATCCTTAATCCAATGTGACTGGTGTCCTTAGAAGAAGAGGGAAGTTTGGACACAGATACAGAGGGAAGATGGCCATGTGAAGATGCAGGCGGAGATTGGAGTGATGCTGCTGCAAGCCAAGGAATGCCAGGAGCCAGCAGAAGCCAGAAAAGGCAAGAAGGATCCTCCCCTATGGGCTTCAGAGGGAGCACAGCCTTGCTGACACCTTGATTTTCGACTCCTAGCTTCCAGAACTGTGAGAGAATAAATATCTGTTATTCTGAGTCATGCATTTTGTGGTACTCGTTTCTGCAGTGCTAGGAAACTGAGATAGTCATTGTATCCATTCTTACAGGTTTAAATCCCATTTTGTGTATTTCCAAATGTCTATCTCCATCTTGGACTTTTGTCAGCTCCAGCTTTATGTTTCTTTTTTTTTTTTTTTTGCGATACGCGGGCCTCTCACTGTCGTGGCCTCTCCCGTTGCGGAGCACAGGCTCCGGACGCGCAGGCTCAGCGGCCATGGCTCACGGGCCCAGCCGTTCCGCGGCATGTGGGATCTTCCCGGACTGGGGCATGAACCCATGTCCCCTGCATCAGCAGGCGGACTCCCAAGCGGACTCTCAACCACTGCGCCACTGGGGAAGCCCCAGCTTTATGTTTCTGATGGCCTGGCATCTCCACCGGAATATCTCACAATCATCTGAAACTTACTACGTTTGAAAGGGAACTCTTCTCTTCTGCACTCCGCCCCCGACCCCTTAAATAATTCCTCCCTCTGTCCTTGTTTCACTAAATGGAATTACCACCCCACCCCGCTGTTCCTCATGTTGGAAACCTGGAATTGACCTTTGATTCCTCTCTCTCCCTCTCCATCCTCACCACCCAATCCATCAATATGGCAGCTCCGAAGTACCTCTCAAATTGGTCCCTGATTCTCCATTCCCACTGCCACTGCTCTGGCCCTGGCCACCCGTCTCACCTGGAGCTTCCTATCTGGTCTTTCCACTTCGTCACCCCTTCCTCCTGTCCAGTCTCTACTGGCTGGACAGGTCACACGTCCCTCGGCCTGAAGCCCTTCAGAGGCTCCCTGCCACACTTAGGATGAGGTCTCCATGCCCTCCAGGCCCACGGAGACCTCCTCGGCCGGGCCCTGCCCAGCTTGGCACTGTCCAAGTTCAATAAGCTCCAGACTAACCAGCTTCGTTTCTCAGTTTCTGGACCCAGAGCCTTCACGCAGTGTCGTCGCTTCTGCCTCAGATGCTCTCTCCGCTGGCTCTCAGGTGGTGGCTTCCTTCTCAGCCGTCAAACCTCAGCCTAATCGTCACCGCCACAGACAGGCATCCCTCGGCACCAGTGAGTCTCTGTCTACGGTGCCATAAATGTCACTTTACAGCACTTGCCCAATAACCTGCTTACTGTCTGTCTCCCCTGCTCAGCCCACAGGGGCAGCACAGTCCCTGGTATTTAGTAGCCAGTCAATCAGTAAGGATTTGTTGACTGAATAAACCTTTATTAAATATAAGGAAGTGCTAAATTACGTGATTCAGATGGAAGGTTCTAAGGCAGCACAAAACAAAGGAGGATGGAAGGGGCAAATCTTCACAAAGGATGGAAGCCTGGGCACGAGGCTTTCGCCCGGGAAAGAGCGGGCCTCTGTGCGGGCGGGACCCGCAGGAGTGGAGGCCCAGAGACAGGCGTGGGCACGAGGCCCTGCTCAGCCGAGCACGGCACTCATGGCGGGGCTGGCACCGAGGGACGGAGGACCTGTAGGTGGCTCACGAATTACAGCAAAAAAGCCAGCGAAGGTAGTGGGGGGGCTGGAGGTGGCACCAGGAGAATATAGGGTCAGGACCACAGGGCTGCAAAGGCCCATCCCTTCTCACCTCCACAGCTGCGGGCTTGCTGGTGCCCTATGCAATCCAGGCCTCTCTTGTAACTCCCTACTGGTCTCCTGCCTTGGATTTCAACCTTTTCCAATTTACCCCGAAACTCCCCCTCATTCAAAGGTTGTGTCCTTTTCTCTGCATGCATGACACATTGGTCATATTTCTGATATAGCCTGTCCCCTCCCCACCTCCTTCCTCACTCAAACACACCCTGTTTTCTGTGCTGGTGGACCACGTGATGAACATATCGACACGAACCACCAGACCGGTCCAATAAATATTAACTGACCACCTACTACTGTAGATATATGTCCTTGTGTCTGCCCTCTACTAAACCTTCCCAAGAGCAGAGTCTGTGTCTCGTGTGTGTGTTTTTTTTTTTTGTTTTTTGGTTTTTTTTTTGCGATACGCGGGCCTCTCACTGCTGTGGCCTCTCCCGTTGCGGAGCACAGGCTCCGGACGCGCAGGCTCAGCGGCCATGGCTCACGGGCCCAGCCGCTCCGCGGCACGTGGGATCTTCCCGGACTGGGGCATGAACCCGCGTCCCCTGCATCGGCAGGCGGACTCTCAACCACTGTGCCACCAAGGAAGCCCTGTCTCGTGTGTTTTGATCCTCAGTCTGGCACACAGCAGATGCTCCATAATAATCTGCTCAAAACCCAGGCCATCAGCCCTCGGGTAAGGAAGGCACTTCTCTGGCCCCTCAGTAATCCTTGGGGAATGAAGACCCTTCTGCTGTGGCCTGGCAGATGCCTGGCCCCTGTTCTGTTGGTCCATAAGGCTCTGAGCTCCTGGATGTTCAAAGTCAAGTCTAAAATCTGTTTCTTTTTGTTTAGCACACCTGAAGCACGTTCGATGGTTGCGAAGGTGCGCTTAGTCTTCAGTGAAGAAGAAACCATTCTTACCAAGGGTTATTCCATGCCAGAATTTAGCGTCACTCATTCACTCACTTAGCGGAACAATTCAACTGCCATTTTCCTAAGCACCTACTATATGCCAGGCACCGTGCTGGGTGCTGAAGATCAGAAGCCAGACCCTGTGGCTCCTCTAGGAGTTCACCATCTAGTCAGAGGCAACAGCGGGCCTACGGCTAACACAAAACGCGCGCCCGGCACACGAAAGAGGGGGTACTGCGGGGAGGAGAGGCAAAGCCCAGGGCGCTTCTCAGGAGAAGTGGACAGGTGGGGTGGCCTCCAGGTACAGGGCAGGGTGAGTGCACGTCCCTCCCTGGCTTCTCGCCCATGTCGCTGCTATACCTCCAGCGCCTAGCACAGCGCCTGGGGCATGTAGGTGCTCACTATACATCTGTAGAAGGAGTGCATCTTTCTGTTTCAACCCCACACCCTCAGCAGGTGCCAATTTTCCCTGAAGCTGGCACCTTCTCCTTGGCAACACCTCCTATGACAAAAGACAGACTACTTGGCCTTTCTGCTTCAAAGTTTACATGCTTAAAAAAAAAAAAATCACATTCTAGTTTCTTGCATGGGGGCCGTTTCTGTTCTCCGTTCGGCTCCACAGCAGATAGGATGGCTGGCTTGGGAAATGGCCTTTCCCTCTGGGCTCAGAATCGCCCAGGTCCTGTCAGTGACTCATCCTTCACTCACCAGCCCGTGGAATCCTCTTACAGAGGCTCTTCGGTGCTATTCTGGAACATCAAAAATACTTTAAACATACATGAAGTGTCAGACAAAATTTGCACCTAAGAAAGAGAGAGACTGTTCCTTTCCAACATTCCCATAGCAAGACGTGGAAAATTCTACTTTTCTATAGAAAGAGAATGGACAACTGTCATTTTCAACACACCAATGGTTAAGCTTCGATATTTCACTCCATTGGCTCTCCTGACAGTGTACATGGCTGATACGGCATTCCCAGATGTCCAGATCCTGTGACCCTATAGGGGAATGACCCCCAACAGAGATGTGGACGCCACCCGAGTTGAGAGGAAACATGCAAGATCCCATGTTCACAGGTAGAATAATCCAGTGCCATTAGGTTGTGGCTGTATACCGATCTCCTGACGTTGGTAGGAGGATGAAACGAAACAGCATCACAGGAAGCACCTAGCCCAGGGCCTGGCATGGAGCAGGCAATCAACAGATAGCACATCACTTGTCTATAACGTGTCTAAGTCCACGCGACAGCAGTTAAATAAAGAGCATCCCTTTCCCTCATTTTTAAGGTCCATTTCCTCCTTATAAGTTGGGACATTAGGAAAACTGTTTAAGTATATTGAAGCATACGCATTAAACATTTTTGCTTCATTTATTTATATGAAAAAGGTACAAAGATTAATATGACCAACAACTAAGTCGCTACCATTTAGCTTTAGAAAGAAAACTGCCCATCCGCAGCCCACCCCCTTCCTCCTACCGGGAAGCACAGCTCTAAGTCTGCATTGCCTTTCACGGTACAGTCTCTTCCTCACCCAACCTCCCCCCGGCCAAGTCCATGTCTCCATCAACCACACAGCACACTAATAAAACAAGTGCAAGGTTCACGGCCACTCCCAGCTTGGGCAATAAATCTGCAACACTAATCAGAGAGCACAGGAAGAACTGTGCATTTCTGGAAAAATGTTACTCAATTTCTCCGAGTTTTTATTTCCCCATCTATAAAATGTGATTATTAATCTTGCCTTTTTTTTTTTTCTTGCCTCTACAGCAGCTTGTGAAGATAAATTATGGTCGGTAGAATTATAAGGCAGTTTGAACTCCTTGGAAGCAAGACACTTTGTTAGCCCATGGTATTTCATACTCACTGATATTATAAGGTGTACTTGAACTGAACTGCAGTGAAAAAAGCCTGTTCCCACAAATATATGTAGATTGAAGGTAACCTCGGTATGGCTAGGGCAGAAGCAATCAAAATGTAAAACTGTATTTCAGATGGGTTGTTAAATCCTATGTTTCCACCACAAAAATAAGGAGACTTGGAAATGCTGACATGCTCTCAGAGCCACTATTTGAGCTGGTGACCCGGAGTAGAAGGCAAAGGATTACATCAGAGCAACACAGGACCCGAGAAACGGCAGAAATCTGAGGGCTACGAGGAGGCTATTTTAGAGAAATTGGACCCCAAAG
The DNA here is from genome assembly GCF_003031525.2 of Neophocaena asiaeorientalis asiaeorientalis. Lineage (NCBI taxonomy): Eukaryota > Metazoa > Chordata > Mammalia > Artiodactyla > Phocoenidae > Neophocaena > Neophocaena asiaeorientalis. The sequence goes on along the minus strand of NW_020173036.1, from coordinate 918,448 downwards.
CCCAAAGGATCTGCATGGAAGACAGCATGGGTTCATACCATGTCTGGGGGATCCAGAAAGGTCCAAGTGGAGATCAACATAGCAACAGAGGCCTGGCTAATCTAAGGTCAACCTGGGACTTGATTTTGAAAAAGACACAGCTTCCTTGGTGAACAGGAGATATGAAAGAAACAGCTCTGTCTTTGGGGTGCTAGAAAGATGAGGTGAAAGACAAAGGAACTCAGAGACGGAGCTCCAGGGACAAAACACAGGGTGTGGTTGACCAGGAGCCCCCTTGTTGTGTGAGCCTGCACTGAGCCAAGGTAATACGGAGACTATCCTTATTACCAACGGCCTAGCCAAACACTGTGCACCCTAAGAGCTCCAGACACACCCCACAGAAGAGTATTTCAGCCCTGTAATAAGCTGAGGATGGCATGTCATCTGACGGTACCATGGCTCTGACTCTAGAAGGAAAGCCAGGAAAGACACCCCACTCGTGCCTGTGGTGGTCCCAGCTTGATGTTACATATGCAACAGAACTGCTGCAGAGAGGTTCTAGAAGCTCTACCTTGGGGCCACTGTTGATATCCATAAAACTGTGTGTGAGCTGATGAGGATTCAACACCCTCACTGGTGATTCTGCTGTAATTGAATATCTCCAGCTCTCACCAACAGAAATGCTCAAGACATCAGAATGAAGCATCACATCCATATGGAAAGTTGATTTTATATATATATATATATAAAATCAACTTCGGTTGATTGTGGGTTTGGCTGTGGTGTTGACGTCATTCTCACGCCATACTGGGACAGCCTCCCAAAGGAAGTGAGCTTCCTTGATTCAACTGACCATTTTCAGTACAATGTTACAATCAGAGTGGAAGTTTTTTGGATTTGGATTAGCAATGAACATCCTGGCTCGGAAGAAGACTTTCCTGGTGTGCCCTAAAGAAACGTATGTATCTCTCCACTCCCATCGCCCACCCCTGTGCCGACCCTTGGTTCCCAGCACTGCTCCAACGCTGCAAAGTGCAGGGCCAAAATCTAACCTTCTTGATTACATACCAGAAAAAAAGGTTGGATCTAGAACTCAAATGACTAAAATCTCCAAAGGCTTCTAAATGATGCTGGTGTGAACTGGAAACCAGTTCCCAGGAATCTGGAGGATAATCTGATGTCAGCCTCTAATTCCTTGTAAACCTCAGTAAGAAATGTTCATAGGAAGAACGCCTTGGACTCCACAATGGGTCATTTCAAAGACATGCACACTGCCCTGGCCTTCCTTATCCTCTTGACACATATCACTGTGCTGTGTCTACTCGGCCCGTCCCAAGCCCTGTATCTCCCAGTCTGGTCTCTGGGGCTTTTACCATGAAGCCAAGGATTGCTGGAGAAAGCTGGATCTTGCTTTCCAACACCCCAGAGGACTATAATGCTATCAGGGCTTTTTTTTTTTTTTTGCGGTACGCAGGCCTCTCACTGTCGTGGCCTCTCCCGTTGCGGAGCACAGGCTCTGGACGCGCAGGCTCAGCGGCCATGGCTCACGGGCCCAGCCGCTCCCTGACCAGGGCATGAACCCGTGTCCCCTGCGTTGGCAGGCGGACTCTCAACCACTGTGCCACCAGGGAAGCCCTGTTATCAGGTTTTATACTCATACTTTTGGCCAAAGAACATGCTCAGTAAATGTCTGTGGAAGCACCTGTCAGCCAGGGAAATGGAATCTCAGGTTCGCACTATCGACACATAATGATTCATGTTACACATGTCCTGCTCCAGGTTCTTATAAAGTTAAAAAGAAAACCACTTTGATTGTGAAAGATAACACACATACCAAGAAGTGCACAGAGCAAAGACATATAGCTCCATGACTTAATCAGAAGGCAACGCCCGGTGTCACTCCCAGCCGGGTAGAGAGACGCGGTTGGCATCACAAAGCCCCTCCCGTACACTGTCCCCTGTCCGCACGCAGTGGTGACGTACATGGAGGTGCAGACCGCACGCCTCCGCCGGGCTCTGCCTTCTCCCGGCTTTGCAGTAACGGGCTCAGCACAAAGGCCCGGGGCGGCCGGCTGAGGGAGAGGAAGGAGACAAAACCTCAGACGTTCCTGTTAGTTCCTTTGGTTGACTGTTTCTTCTGCTTTGTTGCTAGTCTGCTGACTGAAGCTGAGGGTTAAAACCGTGCGTTTAGAGCTTCCCTGGGAAGCATGCTGATACCAGGAAGGCCTAACCCATGTTGTCACACTGTCACCCTTGTCTTCCCGAGGCCACTCCTCTTTTCTCTGCGCTAGGAGGGAATTTGGAATTTCAATTCCCGTGGACCAGGTGTAGATGCAGCCCCTCCACTTTATTCAGAGTGGTGATGTGTCACCCCCAGTGGAGTGAAAGTGGGACACCAGGCCGGGAAGGAAGGCAGGCGGGCCTCCTTCACACCTTTGAGTCAGTGAATTCAAAGCTCACTAAGAAGGTACTATTACTTACCTACGTGCAAAGTAACCATTTAAATGTAAAACTTCCCATTGGTTGACATTTAGCTTCGACTGGCTCTGCAGGGAGTACTCAGAAACGTTTGTCGGGGGAAGGGTTGAACCAGCACAAGGCTGGAGAATCCGGATGCTGTCCTCCCGGGGGTCCCTGGGCCTGCCCTGCATAGAGGCCCCTGAGCGCCCAGCTCTCAGCAAGTGAACGGTACCAAAGACAAGGCTCATCCTCAGGTTATTTCCTTTCCTACAGCACCAGCTGATCCTGTGGCTCGTGGGGCTAAATCACGAGGCGTTCTTTATGGCTGATGGATGGGGGTAAGGAAGACAAGGCCTGAAGACACAAACCTGTTCCTTCTCTGAAAGGGAGATGCATTTGGCGTCACTGACTGGAGAACTACCAATGGAGAGAGCGGGCGCCGAAACCTGAGACAGGAAAAGGAATCCACTGAGTAAAGATGCTGAACACACGCTGGGGGGTGAATTTCCCCTGCAGCTGCAGGGATATTCCCATTTCCTCAGAGAAGGCTTCCCTCCCGATACTGCGCTGTTCGTATAGAATTACAGAGAAAGAAGGGCCAATGCCAGCTGACATGCTACCTAAGCAAGTTTTCGACTAAAGTCAGGGGCCATCCTGGCCGACTGAGTAGGTTCTGGCCCACAAAGAGCAGGATGCGACCCATCTCCAAGCGGACAGGCGCGAGCAGGGGAAGGCGAGGCTGGCTTTGCTCCCTTGGGGACGTGCACACCGTTCTGGCTTTGCCAGGAGACCAGGCGGGCAGAAGAGGGCTGAGGACACATCTTTCACCCAATTCTACAGCAGGACATGCTGCAGAGTGGACTTAACCACGGTCTGTTAGGACCCGCCACGGTCAGTTCAAGGAGGCCGCACCCATGGCGGCTGGTTGTCGGTTCCGGCAGGAGTTAGGACGGGAGAGTTTCGCCAAACAAAGTGGGCATACATCCCGGGTCTCCAACCAAGGGCAGCTGATTTAGGGAAAACCTTCCAATATTCACCTCTTCCTAAAGGAACTGGAAAACAAAACAAAACGAAACTCAAGCTTGCTTTCTTGTGCTTGCTTGGGTCACGGAGGAAAAACGAAGCTGGCTCTTTGCAGCTGACCTCAGGGGCTGCCGGAGAGCAGCGGACACACCCTCTGAGAGGCCCCTGGACCTTCGGCTCCTGCGGGACCGAGGGACGGAGCCCACGGGGGACAGCCCGGGACCTCATGGTGGCAGATCCACAGCACACTGCAGACTAGAGCCCGGCAGACGTTTCTGTCGGTGGAAGGGGAGGCGGCTGTCCTCGCAGACGAGGACACCGCTGCTCATCTACCCAGAAACTGTTTTTCTCATCATAACAAGGAGGCTTCTTTGTGATCCAAGGGATGAGACTCGGATCTTGCCTCTGGAATGGAGCAGCCTCCAGCAAAAGAGATGAAAATGTTCACCTTGCTCTCTCGAGCACCGAACCCCACTCCAGCCGAGGGAGCTAACCCGCGTGTGGAATCAGGGCGCCGCACGCCAATCAGCTGGGGCTCAAGAGGGGGAGTAAAAGGAAGGGAAGAAAGGACTCGAGAGGGAGGGAGGAACTGACCTGCTGGGAGCACGGTTGGAAACAGGGCAGAACCCTGCAGACTCGCCAGAGCGGTCAGGACGAGGCCCTGGACACCCTCAGGCATCCCCCGCCTCCTCCACTGCCACCCCGAGTCTGCCTCCTTGGAAAGCACTCCTCTGGACCGCAAGGTTTCCAACTCGAATCCTGCTTCCTCCAGAGCTCTGCCCTGAGGCTCGCTCCTATTCTGTGTCCCACATCTGTCTCCTGACGATTCCGTCTTTCACTCATCCCTGCCCTGATAATTATTTCTTAAAACGAGAAAACTCTTTTGGCAGCTTCTCAGCTGGACTGGAGGCATCTTGAGGCAGTGGATTGTTCATTGTTCATCCGTATACCTGGCACAGGTGCTGTGGGGTGAGCTCTCCACAGATATGGACAGTCACGCTTCACACTCACAGGCCGGGAGAAGCGCCGGGCTCACTCTTTTTCCTACCACAAGCCCCACGCAAGACGTAGTAAACGCTCAACATACAGATGCGTGCTGAACGGAAGTGATGGTCTGAGAAAGATGTAAACACGGGGACTTCCTACTATTTGTTGTTTATGTATTTATGGATGTATGTGTTTATGTTTAAGGAAAGAGAAGGGGTAGGGAACAAGCAAGCCCTTTCTAGTACTTCTCTGACAGTGGGGATTTCCATGGAGAAATCCGAAGAGAAACCTATACAGCTTTATTTATTTTTAGTGGGAGAAGCTTGACACAGGAAGTTTGTATCCTTAAAAGATATGTCAGCAGAGGAATGGTGGCAGAAAAGGAGAAACTATTTATCTGGAATTGAGGAAAGGAATAGCAAATGGAGATGGGAAGAGAAGAGGCAGCCAGGGAGATTTTTAAAAATACAACTAAAAAAACCACAAGCAATTAAATGGATGTTTGAAAGAACGGCAGTCATCCTTGGTATGAAGAGCTCGGTTTTTTTGGGTTCTTTTTTTTGTCAAAGAATAAAAATTTTGAAAAATCATTTAAAGTAACCGAGCGGCTGCTTGTCACACTCGCGCCTCTGTAGAGTGTCAGCTGTGTAAGTAGGTTTTTGTACGTACACATTTAGGCTTGTCCTGGATTCCCCCATGAGATCAAAAGTTCCTTGAGAAGCGAGAGCCTATATTTGCCTCCTGCGGAAGTGCTGAGCTGCCGTGCAGCCCAGTGGTGCTCTGCACACAGCAGGTGTTCAATCAGCATTAACCAACTAAATGGAACTAACCAAATTCCATCCCCTCCGGTTTGAAAGCCTCTGACACAGAACTGTCTAGTTCCTTTTCATTCAGCCTCAAAAAGGGTCTGTTTTTCAAGAAACAAAACAACACCAAATACCCCAAAGATTCAACTCTAGATTCAACTTTGAGGCTAAGTGGAACAATTCTGCCTGACTCTTTAACGACGCTTACTTGCGTGAAAATCAAACAGATGTCTTCCTTCCTCTCTCTTCTGGGGTCCCCTGACTTTACAGAGGCTGATGGGCTTCAGATGATCATAGAGCCCAACGTTGCGGGCCATTGCCGGGGACTCACAGTTCAGACCAGGAAATCAATACCAGTGGAGGAAGTGTGGAGTGTACAACACCAGATATTCCGGGTTGCAGAGAGGAAAGGTTGATGAAAGAAATAATGGCACACATTCCCCAGCCTAGTTATGTTTTTTTTTCCTCTGCGATTGCCTCAGTAGTTTAGATGAGTCTCATTCCTGCATATGCACCTTAACATCTGGTGAAAATGAGTCTATTCTGCAAGCTGGGGCTTCCGGTCCATCATCGGTTCCGTCATCCCTCCTACTGAGAGGCCACGTCCCACACATTTCTCACCGGCCCATCTGCATCATCCCCGAGGGCCACTCGCAGGTCTGTCTTGCTTGGCTGGGGGAGCCAGCTTTGGGAGGGAAAGGCAGGGGGCAGAGGTGGGGAAAGGATGCTGCAGGGGTATTTTTTCCCTGTACACAGTGTTCAATATGGACAAACACATGTGTAGCCTCTGTATTTATCATTAATACCGGGATGAAGTAGTGACTAGATTTTACTATGGGAAGCTGCAAAGCACGGGGCGGGGCGGGGACGGAGTAGGGGGGGACCCGAGGCGGAGGGGGGCGGGTCGGGTCAGGAAAGCAAAACCCCAAATGGAAGAACGCAAACGCTAAAAGCTGGCATCTGAAGGTATTATTCAAAAACAATACGGGAAAAGGCAGAACTGCATTTCCTCTGTTCTTCTAAGGGGAAGTTCAGAAAAAGGTCAGAAAGAGAACAATGCAGGCCATCTATCACAGCAGCCTCTAACCTAGAAAGGTTACTTACCCGCCTGCAGCCTCATTTCTCAATTCTGTAACTACCACCCCGCTTTCCACAGATGGCACGCCATCACGGCCTTATGAATTATGCACGTCATTTCCATTTAGCAGCACTCTTCTCGGTGACCACTGCTAAGGCGGAGTGGATGGGACGGGGCGGGGCGGAGTAGGCCCCTCCCCCAGGTGCGCAGGCAAACGCTGCCCCCTCCATGCCCCTGAGCCCCGCGCATAGTGCGCACGCGTGGACTCGCCTTGTGCTCCCCTTCAGCTCCTAGCCTAAGGTTTTGTTTATTGAACAAATAAGCACTAGCTACCAGCGGGGATTTTCCTAGGGGAAATCACAGTGGGGCACTCTTCCTTCCCCCTGAACATTTGTATTCAGGCGAAATATGGTTAAAATGAGTATTTAGGGTGGTCTTAAAGGAGGCAAAGGCAAGGTGCAGCACGTGTGTGTGTCTATGTTTGGAAGTAGCGGCAGCTCCCACAGAGGAAAGGTGCAGAGAGAGAGAGACTCTGTGTGTGTGTGTGTATGTTTGGAAGCAGTAGCAGCTCCCACTTGGTCCTGCGGTTGGAGTCGGGGTGGGGAGTTGCACAGGGGGTACCTGAAATAGATCCTGTGGCAGGAACTGAGGTCACCCCTCTCTCTGTCTGACCCTCTGATAACTGGCACCCCTCTCCTACCAATTCAGAGGGCCCCAGGGAATCTCAGGGGGCTATTTGTCTTCACAAATGCTATTAATACATCAAAGAGGGTACTATTCTTTGTTCAGGACACTACTTCTTGGGGATTTTCCTTTCAAATCTTAAAAAAACCATTAGGCTCAGTAGAGAAATGTCATCTCCGGCAACCGAGAGAATACGAGAACAAGGAAACCCCACGAAGCAGACAGAGGGAAGCAATAATTGAAAGGGCTTCCTTGAAAAGCAAATGGTACACCTGAGTCTATCACTCTAAGAGGTGATACAGGTAGAATTTTTAAATCTACTTTTAAAAAGTGATTTTTGACACATTCAGGGATGACAGTTTTGAGATGGGCTATGAAAAATAGGATATTTAATTTCTGAGGTTGATCTCAAGAACACAGTAGTAAATGAGATGAATATTAGGGACAAATCACTAGGACATAAATATTATTCCCTTAGGTTTTTTTGGGAGATCAAACACTACTCTCAGTGTTTGATCATTTGTTTAAAAAGGATTTAGTGACTATTGTGAGCACGGCTGTGACAGACAGCTTCCAAGATGGCCCCTAGTGATCCTTACCTCCTGGTATTCATCAGTGAATCCCCTCCCACATGAACAGGGCAAATGTGTGTAACCCACAGAATACTGCAGAAGTGATAACATGTGACTTCTGAGACTAGGTTATAAGAGATGTTGCAGCTGCCACCTTGCTCTCTCTTGGATCATTCACTCCGGGAGAAGCCAGTGGCCACGTTGTGAGGACGCTCAAGCAATCTTATGGAGAAACCCACGCGGCAAGGAACTGAGGCTTCCTGCCAACCACCAGCACCAGCTTGCCAGCCATGACAAAGAGCCACCGTGGAAGATCCTCCAGCCCAGGCAAGTCCTCAGACGACTGCAGCCCCAGCTGAGAATTGGACTGCAACCTTACGAGAGAACGTGAGCAGAACTGTCCAGCCAAGTTGCTCCCAAATTCCAGGCCTACAGACACTGTGAAATAATACATGTTTATTATTGTTTTAAGCCAATGAATTGTGAGGTCGTGTGTTATGCAACAGTAAATAACTAACACCCACATGTGACCATACCTCTAAGAGAGGAGGGATCAGGCAAAAGAAGCTTGAGACTTGTTCATTTGACAAGCCTCAGCTGAGCATCTGCCTGGTGCCCAATGCTGTACTTGACGCTCCACCTGGTCCCTTTCCTGCAGGGACAGACACCCTGGATGTCAATCAACGATCACCCTCTTTTTTTTTTTTTTTTTTTTTTTTTGCGGTACACGGGCCTCTCACTGTTGTGGCCTCTCCCGTTGCGGAGCACAGGCTCCGGACGCGCAGGCTCAGCAGCCATGGCTCATGGGCCCAGCCGCTCCACGGCATGTGGGATCTTCCCGGACCGGGGCACGAACCCGTATCCCCTGCATCGGCAGGCGGACTCTCAATCACTGCGCCACCAGGGAAGCCCCGATCACCCTCTTAAAAAGGTAGGTGGCACGATGAAAGTGATGCCCAAGAAGGACCTTCAAGTGCCCAAAGGCAGGAAGGCCTGAGGGATAGAGCAAAGGTTGCAAACTGCTATCCCCATAGGAAGCATCTGACACAGACACATAAACTGTCTGGCCTGTAAAGAGTTAAAAAATTTTTTGGAATTAGTTATTAACATTTAGAAATCGAGTGAAATCTCCTAAAAATCTAGATTTCCAGCTTCTCTTGAAAATCCAAAGCTCTCTTGAAAATCCAAAGCTTTGCCAACTCAGGGCTACATGTCTGTGCTTGGCAGCCATCAGCTTGGGCCAAGTAGCGCTGCCCCCTTAAATGGCACCCAGGTGTGCCCCCTGCTGCGCCCTCACTGCTCACTGACCTTCGCTGACTTGCCCCGCCTGGCCCTACAGGCATGTGAGTTTGCAGCCCTTAAGAAAGAGGCGAGAGGCAAGACAAATGGGGTAGCTAAGCAAAATGATTGTTTTTAGCTATATACTGGGGACTTTTGAGTGGTATAAAACTAGTTTTCTTTGATTAAACAAAGAAGGTTTAGTCAACAGCTACCCCAGAAGCAAGGGACACTTTAGAACTTAGAAGGAATATAAAACAATTATCACACTTTACACTGAACAGCATGAACTTTAAAAAGGATCCCACGTGAAGTGTATACAGTGTGTGTTTATGAAAGTCTCCATTATATAAGACCTCAGCTGAGAGGAAGTGTGATGCTGGAGTCTCACTCTGCTGACCTGGCTTTCTACTGTAACAATAATTTACAATAACAGAAGAAAGGAAGGCTCTGGCGCCATAACTCAGTGACTATCTGCCGGATTCTTCCCTCCTACAAGATACAATAATATACCCTTTGTTGGCCCTCGCCCAACTCTCCATTTGAAATAGGATTATAATCAGTTTTCAGAGTGGCTTACTCAGGAGTCAACTAGCCAACCCCTGGATAGCTGATTCTTGAACAATTCTATACAGTCCTTCGCTAATTTACCGGAAGAGGAATGCAATGTTAACATCATGCTCTTAAGAATGTCCTTCTTAAACACTCAAGTGCTGGGCGGGAGGACAGGGGCCCTTGGACTGGCTTAGAAAGCTGCTCAGGGTGGTTTTGGTTTAGAAGGTGTTTTGTGGTTTTTTTTTTTTTTTTTTTTTTTTGCGGTACGCGGGCCTCTCACTGTTGCGGCCTCTCCCGTTGCAGAGCACAGGGTCCGGACGCGCAGGCCCAGCGGCCATGGCTCACGGGCCCAGCCGCTCCGCGGCATGTGGGATCCTCCCGGACGGGGAACGAACCCGCGTCCCCTGCATTGGCAGGCGGACTCTCAACCGTTGCGCCACCAGGGAAGCCCCTCAGGGTGGTTTTATGTAAGAGCAAGAGAAAGACACTCTGCCTGCCTCCCCACCCCTACCCCGCCCCACGCTCAGCGATTACGTCGTAAATGCAATCATCAGTATTTACTGAGCTCCCAGCGTGTTCCAGACCCTGCTACAGGGTGATACGAAGTCATGGATTCTGTTCTCAAGAAGCTTAGCATCTGGTCGACATGTAGAGAAGGATGGATACAGACAGAAGGGATATATGTCAGATGGCCACCAAGTTTACAGAGAGCAATCACTGTCACTCAACAAAACTTACTGAGCATCTGCTCTGTCCTGGGCGCTTAGTATTTGGCAATAAACAAAAAAGGTGGTCTCGCCCTCACGGGGCTTACACTCTAGTGGACTTCAGTGATTCACTCCAGGCTGGGAAGAACACAAGAAGGTAGGATTTAACTATGACTGCTAGGGATGGGTAGACTTTCAGCTGACTTTAGAGGGTCCAGAGAAGGCAGAGGGCCTGCAGATTGGAAAACTATAAGCGAAGGTGCAGAGGCAGGAGAACACAAGGAATGTCCAAGAGAACAAGCAAGGGACACGATGGGCTAGGCCGGCATGAGTAACGGGTAAAAGACCCCAGGGCAGCAAACACTAACTCTGCCTTTCTGGGGCCCCGGCCCTGAGGTAAGACAATAAGCTATTCTTTGATTCCTTTACTCAGAAAGTACAGACACAAGGGTGTTTGTCTCTAAATATGAGTAACTGGAAAAGGTGGTACTGAGACTTATTAAACGCTGTAAGATGGATGGTGGGATTAGAGATCTGATGGGACTCCCACGCTCCTAGCACATACCATAAACGCCTGACACACCGACCTTGGAAGGAGGCCAAGGTCTCCTGTTGGAGATGCCACTGAGAGCTGAGAAGTGACAAAGGAAGTGAGACACATGGCCTTGGGGAGCACAGCCCAGGACCCCCGGCCCCACGTGACGCACATTGCCAAGTTTTCTGTCGCGTTAGCAAGGCTTTTCCACCTGGGCAGTGTTTCTTCCCTCTCAAAGGTGGGGAGGGAAGAAGCAAACCACGCTCCCCCCGCCCCGAAGTCTGCGTCTGTAACAACCCGAGACAGTTTTACACACGTGCAGCCCAGCATGTCGGGTGACAAAGAGGCGAAACGGGGTCCCAACGGCGCAGAGACCTGACGGGGCCCGTTTTCACGTGGGCTTAATGGTACGGGACACAGAAAAGCGGCTGCTGCACGAATGCTGCTCTTCAAGGTAAACATCGTTCACAACATCTTTGGAGCTGCTTCGCGCATTTAGGAAGGGGTGGGTCTGTTCTGGACTAGGGCTTCATTGAGCCTGTCATCTGGCCCCCTCCGCCCCCCACCCCATGACAGCACCAGCGCTGTCTCCACGGAGGGGATGGCAGCAAGCGAGACTCCGATTCTTACAAATTCAGCAAAGTTCTGTTTTTGCAGAAAGCATGCCCGTCTCGATAATCTTGGTAATATCAACTCTCAAACCACTCCTTGGATCACCCACCCAATATTTATTTTGGGAACAGTTTAAATCAAGAGAAAAGCTATTTATTTAATAAGTTAAACAAAAGCCGTTGAAAGGGTTCCTTGTGAGCGGGAACCGGGATGGGGTGATTTCTCAAGTCCTCGCCAACATCATGATTCTAGGATTCAATTCTGCTTTCCTTCTGAACACGCAGTTACACAGGCACAGGCAACACAGAGCAGTGGAAGATCACGCATTTGCATGAAGGGCTGTATGACTGCGGAGGGAACCCACTCCGATCAGAAAGCGTCCCTGGGAATGAGGGTCTAAGGCTGGAGCTGAGGGCTGTGAGCAAGTGACTGAATTCCAGGTGCCCACAAAGTGCAGAGTCAACAGCAACAACCACGCTTAGTTGAGGGAACACCTTCACGATAAATGCAAACCAGGGAAACAGCAGACGGAAGTACTGAGAAGACAAGAGCAAATGAAGCAATTTATGATCGAGAAGCAAACGTAAATCTTCCCTTTGGAACAAAGGGAAGATGTACCGTCAGTTAAGCTATAAGCCGCAGTGCAGAGGAGGTTAGCAGAGCTTCGTGGGGAGACGAGGTGGGAGAGGCCTTCCGCTGGAGGTGGCGGCCAGTTCCTGGGCTCCCGGAGATGCAGGAAGGAGGGACCTGCAGAGCCGTCTGTCTCCTGCTGTAGCCGCTGCACCTCATCCCAGGCTGTAAAGTTTTTGCTTCGGGTTCAGACGTGCTCGCTCCCTCTTTCTTTTCTCCTTTCCCTTCTCTCCTTCTTCCTTTTTTTCTTTTACTTTTCATTTTTGGCTGTGCTGCGCCACATGTGGGATCTTAGTTCCCGGACCAGGGATGGAACCTGCGCCCCCTGCGGTGGAAGCTCGGGGTCTTAACCACTGGACCACCAGGGAAGTCCCCCCTTCTTCCTCGTTAGCATTGCTGCCTGTGCCGCCCTCCCTTTCTTCAGCACGTCCCTCTTCTCCCCACTGACCTAGAGCCCACACGACCTTCCTCCTCTGCCCAGGTAACTCACCCATCCAATTTAAGATGTATCATTAGATCTGTAGTTTAGAAACATAACTATTAATAGCTTATGATTAAGATTTTAGAGCAAGCGCATTCTCCTGACAGGCCTCCAGAGAACCAGTCAGAGCTGAGAAGGCTGGGGGCAGGGAGTCTGGAGCCCGGCAGATAATTTCAGGGGAGGCCCACCCTAAGGAAACTAGGGAGACTGCTCTCATACCAGCCCTGACCTCCCTCTGTGCAGACCCGCTGGCCTTCTCCTCAGTTCCCACCCTTAGCCTCCCCTCTCTTTGATAACAGACCCTGATAACCTTCAACTCTTTCGAAGTCCATTTAGATTTAGAATGTGCTTTGCCGGCTCTCCATAGATTTCTCCCATCGCTCTTCTCTTTCCCTTGCTGCCTCCTCTTCCTTCTCTCTCTTCGTCACTCTGGACCCCCATCCCCTCCTGTGGGACTGGTCCACTGTTCTTCACTGTCAGGCACTGGCTGTCAGACAGGTGCATCCCCGGCCCCAACCTCTTGGCCTCTAGGTCCATATTCTCAAAGACGGAAGGAAGTATCTCTATTTGGATGCCTCAAACTGAACTATCACCTTCCCCCTTCGAAATGGGGTTCCTTTCCAGACCGCCCCATTGATCCCAGTAGAACCATTATTTTTTCATTTCCAAAATTAGGACCCTCAGGTCGTCTCTGCCCATGGCATCTTCCCTTAAATCGCAAGTTTCTGCTTTCTTTGTTCCTCAGTCACCTTTTCCTCTTCCTTCTCAGTGCCACAACCCCCCCGTGGCTTTATCCAGGTTTCTGACAGAGTCTCCTGGCTGGTTTGCCTCTAATCTTTCTCCCTTCCAATCCCATCTAAGATGCTGCCAGACTTGTTTTCCCAGAACCGCTTTCATCATACCAACTTCCTTCCTCCAGAACCAATTTGCTTATCACATGCAATCCAAATTCGAATTGCCTCCCAGCCCCTGAGCAGCCATTCCCGTCTCTTTATCCCATCCTGTCTCTCTCTGTTCAATTCCTAACTTCTTCTGTCAGGCCAGAATCTTCCCTTCTTACTCCATACTTTTGTGTGTGTTGCCTTCTCCACCTGAAATGCCTTCCCTTCTCCGATTCAAATCTGAAACATCCTCGGGGTTCAGCTCCACCCCCTTTATTGGCCGTCCCTCCAGGCCTCACCCAGGCTCTGCCCCATCAGGAGCCCCAGACTGCTCTCTGCCCCCCTTGCCACGGTCTCTCCACGGGAGGCATTACATCAGCCCCAAGCCTTCTGTTAGACAATGTTTGCTTTGCCATCACAGCTCATGATCACACTGTTTACAGTGGCTCGAGTTGACCCAAATGTCCCTTCAGACCTCATTTACTCAATTTTTCACTTTACTGGTCCAAACTCTCGGGCCTGACCTCTGTGGAGCTTTCAGACCTCACCTTTAGCTCATCTCTAGATATGACAGGACCTGCACATTCTGCCTGCACCCACAGGATCCCTGGCCAGAAGGCCCTGCTTGCTAGACCCTCACTCTTGCTAGTGTATGGTTATGCAGTCCTATCTCTGCCCAAGATTCAGTTTCATTTCTTCCCCCAGGAACTTTTTTGGTGCATTCCAGAACTTTCTTCTTTCCCTTCACTCACCTTCCATTAAACCTAATTGTTTCTAGGTGTGGCAGTCTGATCCCTCCAATTAAGCTGTTAGCTTCTTGATGGGAAACCATGGCATCTTCTTTTCCTGGACACCCACATCAGAGGACCCAGTGTTATATACTAGGTGCTCATCAAGACACAACTGGTTGTCCTATTTTGTCTCACACCATGCACCTGGCCATCATTCTTCTAGATTCCCTTTAAAAGTTCTGGATCAGGGATCGGGAGACCTGGGTTCTACACCCAACTTTGCCATGTACATACTTTGTTTTCCTGGTTGAGTCTCTTAATTGTTATGAGCCTAAGTTTTCTCAAATGTAAGATGCTAAGAATAATTCCTACCTGGTCGCCTTATATATTGGGGTAAAGGTCAACAGAGTGTCAATATACGTGAAAGACTGTTAATCGTAAGCTTAGTTCACTCACTCACTCAATTATTCAATGGACACTATAGAAATGACAAAGCTGTTATGGGATGATGAGACAAGAATTTTCAATCCACGAAGTTATTTTCATGGAATAATTTCCATGAGAAAATGGGAAGGCAAAAACAAAATTTTCTTCATAGAAACTAACTAATGCCAACACGACTAGAAACCAATACTAAAAGTTTTTTGACAGGGGTGAGCCTTTGGAAGCACAGATTTGGTTTACTAATAAAAGACTTCATCTTGGGTAAAGAGAGGGGACAGCTGGGGTTCTGATGGGTACAGCAAAGTTGGGAAATGTTTCAAAGGTGGGTAAGACCTTGTTTTGTACATTCCCAATCCCCAGTGCCCATGAGGCCAGCTGCTTTCTGCAGTCCTCTTTAGGCAGAACCCCAGTAGGTTGCTAAAATACCTGACGGTTTTTTGTTTTTTGTTTGTTTTTTGGCGGTACGCAGGCCTCTCACCGTTGTGGCCTCTCCCGTTGCGGAGCACAGGCTCCGGACGCGTAGGCTCAGCGGCCATGGCTCATGGGCCCAGCTGCTCCACGGCATGTGGGATCCTCCCGGACCGGGGCACGAACCCGTGTCCCCTGCATCGGCATGCGGACTCTCAACCACTGCGCCACCAGGGAAGCCCGAGAAACTGACTCTTTACACACAGTGGATGTCTAGGGCGGCGGGGCTTCATTCTGCCCTGAAGCCCTGGCTGGAGAAGGTGAGATGCCGACCAGTGGATGTGTTTCTCAGTGAGGCCAGCAGCATGTGTCGACCAAAACCAACAGGGCCCCTGTTTCTTTGCTGCCACCAAGGGCAAGGGGGCAGGAGGGACTTTCTTTACTCACGGGCACCGCCTTAAGGAACTCAGTCCATTTTCTATACCCCTGTGTCCACATTTCCCTCGCTGCCCTACGTCTTTCCTGGGAGCATCCCTTTTCCTCACATTCTCCCTGACTTGCATCACAATCAGGCCATTCAAACCAAACTCTCTACTCTGCACTCAGGTATGCATTTCACTCAGCTGAAGATTTTCACGGGCACAACTGCACGGCATTGAGTTCTTTCTGTACTTATTGCAAGTCTTAAACAATCCTTTTCAAGTCCATCCTTTTGCAAGGTTCTCCAGGTCCTGAGCCCAGGGCTCGGCAGAGCTCCGAGCCCAGGCTGTGGCTTCTCTAAGTCTAGAGTCACGCTCTTCCCTGGGCTCCTAGGGTCCCAGGCCCGGCCTGCGGTTAAAATGATCATCAAGTCACCACCTCCTGTCATCCTACAGCTTCTGAAGTAGGAACCCGTCGGAACCCGTCTTCTCTTTATTCCCTGTCCTTGGCCTACACCTTTCTAAGGGTGGGTCCCTAGCCTGTAACCTTGTGGTGCTACAGCTGCATTCCATCTCTTTCCTGCCCTTCCTGTCTTGCCTTTATTCCTTTATTCAGTTCTCTCTGACCCCTCTTCACACTCCATCTCCATTCGGGGATACAGCTCATCGTCACTGGTTTTGTCACTTCTAAAACAGACCTCTTTACAGCTTCACAACACATTACTGAATGATAAAAGCAACCCCTATACTTCAACTCCCTTATTTATAATTTTTTTTTTTGGCAGTACGCGGGCCTCTCACTGTTGCGGCCTCTCCTGTTGCAGAGCACAGGCTCCGGACGCGCAGGCTCAGCGGCCATGGCTCACGGACCCAGTCGCTCCGCGGCATGTGGGATCTTCCCGGACCGGGGCATGAACCCGCGTCCCCTGCATCGGCAGGCGGACTCTCAACCACTGCGCCACCAGGGAAGCCCCCTTATTTATAATTTGGATATTGAGATTCAGAGTAGCTTGCTCCACAGTTCAAAAATCACCTTTGCATAGATTTATTTGGCAAGAAAACTTTTTATCAAATACAAGCCGTTCACTGGCTGGCCATATGAACGTTCCTGGAAGGGCCATCCCCCGTGTACAGCCTAACCATTCCCGGGTGCTGCTGTCTGTCTCCTGGGGAACCAATAACGGGTGGGAGTGAGGAGAAGGCAGCATTGGGGGAAAAAGAAAAGCACTGGGGGCTTCAAGTGGGACGTCGTAGACATATGAGAAAAGTAAAAACAATTTTCTGACTTAGAACTTCAGAACACACTCAAATAAGTATTATTTGCGTGACCACAGCTGACTTTGCTGTCATGTCTACCACAGGACATGTGCTTTTCCCTTACACACGATTCAGACTTCCTTCAAATCCTTTCTGAAAAAAGAAGTAAGAGAAACAGAATTAAAATCATCGTTTGCTCTCTGCCCACAAGCCACGGGGACGGAGGCTGATCTGAGGTCTGCTGTTGCCATATGGCCTCTAGGGCTTTGTGAGTTGGACCTTGCACCTGTGATCACTTGTCCTCCACAGCCCAGGTGTTTCCAAATCCTGTTTCGATGGCTGAACTCATTTGGGACTCACAGTTCTGTAGGCTGGTGCTGAGAACGGAGTCAGGCTGCCTCGTGCCCAGGGCTAGCCAGTCTAGATACTTAACAAGGAAAGAATTATTCCAAGAAACAGAAGGTATCTGAGTTTCCCTGGCAGATCCGGTGACAGAAAAACTCCCAGCCCTCAGATCTTGGCAGGAGATAGGAAGTGGCTTGAGCACCAACAAGGGGAGCTGTGTACAATGGAAGGAAACAGAATCTGAAAAGTCCAAAGAACATAAACGTGGACGTTCCCTTCTCCGATTTGCTGTCTCACATTCCACAGGCTCATGGCTTCTAACAGACATTTTTTTTTTTAATTGAAACATTTCTTTATGTATTCATTTATCTTCGGCTGCGTTAGATCTTTGTTGCTGCTCACGGGGGCTACTCTTTGCTGTGGTGCGCGGGCTTCTGATTGTGGTGGCTTCTCTTGTGGAGCAGGGGCTCTAGGCACACGGTCTTCAGTGGTTGTGGCTCGCAGGCTCTAGCGCACGTGGGCTCAGTAGTTGTGGCACATGGGCTCAGTAGTTGTGGCTCTCGGACTCTAGAGTGCAGGCTCAGTAATTGTGGCACACGGGCTCAGTAGTTGTGGCTCTCGGGCTCTAGAGTGCAGGCTCAGTAGTTGTGGCTCACAGGCTTAGCTGCTCCGCGGCATGTGGAATCTTCCCGGACCAGGGCTCGAACCAGTGTTCCCTGCGTTGGCAGGCAGATTCTTATCCACTGAGCCACCAGGGAAGCCCCTAACAGACACTCTATTTGGGACAATCCCGGGGTGTGCTGGTACGCTGGCACTGGGTGGGGGTGGAGCAGGTCATCTGTAATATTTGTGGACTTCTGTGGTGTAAAGACTGCCCCCATGGCTGACTTCTAGCCACCAACAGTTGAACTCCTGGCTTGCAAAATTCCTGATTATTTAACCACTAGCCCCTGAAAGCTGGTATAAGCCACCAGCACACCACTGGATAACACATTAGAAACCATGGAGTGCAACCCTACAACCAATAAGAGTCTCTTCTGCAGAATCCCTGACAATTCTTCATCAAAGCTCTGTCTAATCCTCCACTGATGAGCTAGCTGCTCACTGAGTCCAAATCTGCTCACCCTAGAATCCCCTAGGTGTGCCCAGTGGAAGAGTGCAGGATAAATCTACCTGTCTGGGGTGGTGTCTTCAACATGTCAACCCCCTACATATTTAGACAGTTACCATAAACCTGGAGGTGTTTTCTTCTCCTTACTAAACAAACATCCTCAGATTCTTCAATCACCACCCTTCACATCAAAAGTAAAACTGGCCCCCCCACAATAAAATGAAAAGAAAATGTTCTGTATGTAACATGACCCAAATATGATTCAATGAGAATCATATCCCTATCATCTCCCTTGTTGTAAATACTACGTTTTTCTTACTCTGTCCTAAGGTTGCATTAACTCTTTTGACAGCCATCCTATACCGACGACTCATCCTACACAACTGTCTTTCCCAAAGGCCCCCAACCCGGCCAACCCTGCATCCCAAAGTCTTTTAATATATTCCACAACTAATTCAGGTTTCTTCCATCAATCGGTTTTTAAAAACACCATATGCTATGACTATATTATTCTTACTAAATGTTATATGGTGAGCTTGGCTCGGGCTTCTGTCCTACTGAGATCTTTTCCAATTTTCCAGTAACGCAGTTATTCTTCCACAGTCTGTGTCACCCACAGACTTGATAAACAAGCCTTTTATGTCTTCATCCAATTCACTCACTTTGACAGAATTCTGCAGCAGCTGTAAAAGACCTCCTTCTACACTGAACGATTCTTTAACCCATGATCTTTGAGTGTGTTCCTCCCACCAGCTAAAATCCACCGACTCTAACACTGTCCAGTCCATATTTCTTCATCTTGCTCCTAGAGTTTCAAACACCTATCAAATGCTGAGCTGAAATTTAGGATGTACTTTTAGCAGAAAAGCACTATATAAAGGTAAAGATTTGCCTCTGACCCACCCCACCCCCCTGCAGATCTATCCCTCCAGAAGTGTTACGAAGAAAATAACGGGGACCTTATGATGGTTCCATAGCTGCTTATAAACCACTTGCCAGTTAATCCCTTTTAGAATCTTCCTGGGAATTAACAACAGGTTTACCACCTAGGTTCTCACCCAGGTTCCCACAGATCTCTCTAGCTCACTCTCTTGTGTGTTACAGCCAAACCAAGTTTCCTAAAACGCCACTTTCTTTATGTCGCCCTGTGTTCAAGACGCTCCTGGCCCCGCCACCCCACCTGGCCACCGCCCGCCTTCGGCTCTATGTCTGGTGCCTCTCGTCTGTCCACTGCTGGCTACACTAAGTCCTGCTTCCACCACCCTCAGCCGGTAAACTCTCCCTGCCTTCTGCCCTGCTCATTCCTACCTACTCTTCAAGGTGCACCTCAAGCCCCTTCCTCCATGAAGCTTTCCTTCATGAAGCTTTCCTCTCAATTCTGTTCCTCACTGACCTTTGCCTTCTTTATATAATATTCATTTGAATGTTTACAGCTGTGGAGTCATAGAATAATGGCCTTTACAACCTGGAAGACTGGACTGGAGACCACCAGGCCGAGCTCTCCCTTTAGCTTTAGAAGGGAGTTTACACCCAGAGATGCAGCAGCACATGTAGCTGGAGGGCCCCAGGACCTGGGCCTGAGTGACTGCGCTGCCATAGGAGCTGGGTGACACACCCCATGGGCTCCTCAACTGCCTGAGGCTCAGATACGAGACTATATAGCAAGTTCTTTAGAAAGAGCCACACGGCTGTTGGCTGCTGGTGGTATTACCAGTACCCTCAGCTAGAGGGTGAAAACCTTAGAGTTAACTGTGCATGGAGAGGGGCTTTATTTAGCTTTAAATAGTGCTATTTATAAGCATTAGGGGCCAAACTTTAAATAACAGCTACAGGTAAAACTGGGTTCATGAGACATTAGAAACAAACAAACAGAAACATGTGAAAGCTAAATTCGGTTAGACTCTGGGGTACAATTTGACCTTGAGAGACCAGCACTTTCCACCTTCCAACCCTGGAAACTAGCGACAGAGTAACTGATAAGAAGTAACTAGCCCAGAAACCTACACTCTATCTCCAGGTCCCCTCAAGCCCACCTTTGTTTTGAGCGTGCTCCGTCCAGCAACTGTCCCCAGCAGAATGAAGTGGTGTCTGGGCCTTCCTCCAAGAGGCTGCTCCCATGGGGACTTTCTCTCCTCACACTTGGTCACTGGCTTCATTGCCACCCCCACTTCATGCCTAAACACCCAGGCTTCTCCTAACTGGAAAAACCCTCACGGTAGTAATCACCCTGCTTTCATCTTCCTTTTTTCCCTGTCATCTGCGTTTTTCTTGTCCTCCTTTCTCAACTACTCCAATAAGTTTTTTCCCCTGAAAACTCTCTCCCTCATCCCTACAGCATGGCTTCTGTTTGCGCTGCTGTGTTAGAACATTCCTGTGGAGGCCACAGAGCGTCCCCTCTGGTGGTCTCTGCGGCGGCAGTGATGTGGGTCTGAGGCCACACTATGGCCCTATTTCTCTGCTGGCCCTTTTCCCCTCTCCACCACAGACTTAATCCTCCCCATGACTTTCAACTGCGTTTTCCTTCTGAGTGCGAACTCGTCCAAAGCACACAAGACTGATAAATCTAATCTTTGCTCCTAACTGCTCCTGAATTCTATACCTTAATTGTCCACATGAACATTCTACTGATACTGGATGGAGACAACACACCAAACAAGCAGCTCGGAATCCCTCTTCTGTCTTATTATAGGTACTCTGTCCCCAGCCTGTCATCAACACCAACACAACAACAGTTTCCAAATGCTTAAAATTCCTTTCCCTTGGTTACCCTTCCTTCTTCTTATCTCACATTCAATACTTTATGAAACCCAGCAGATTCCTTTTCTGTAAAAGATCTAACGTTGCTGTGTCTTCCCCCATTTTCTCAGCAGACACCCAAGCTATGCAGGCACTGACCCAGCTCTTCTGCCTGGACTCCTGTCTTCAGCCCCTGGCCACATTCATCAATCAATTCACGCCCTAGTCACAATTATTATTCCATTACCCACTTTCCAGAAATCTACAACTGCTCTTTATTCTCACTACGTTACCAAACTCATCCCCTGTTAAATTAGTACCTGGTACTTAACTTTCTCCTACATATATAGTCACCCCAGCTGGGACACCCAGGGCTCAGCTAACCTGACCCTGCTGCTCATCTGAGGATGACCCAGGACTGGGGTTTCAGTGCCAATGCTCACGGTGCGACCTGTTCATTTTGAGCTTTGAGAAAGTTCTTCAGTTGTTCTGTTTCCAACGAGACTGTAAGCTCTTTAACATCAGTAAGTCAGGGCTTCCCTGTTAAAAGTCAAAGGTCAGTCCATGTCATTTTATGGACTGGCAAATATCATGTTCTTCCTTGAAGTTTTAACTAGACAGATAAGACACTCCAGAAGGAACTGTCCCACTGTGTGACTCTCTGGGAGGTGGTAAAGGACTCCCAGAAAGTGCAGTCGTTCTTTGAGGATGCCACAAATAGATACAGTCATTTGCTAAATGGCACCATGAGACACCTTATTTTTCATGCTATGACCTGCAGTCATTTTGACTGATCCTTTCAATTCCTCCTTAAAGTGGTACGGAACAAAAACATGCTAGAAAGTGTATTCAACAACCTTGTAACAATATTAAAAAACTATATTTAAAAAAAAATCTGGGGGCTTCCCTGGTGGCGCAGTGGTTGAGAGTCCGCCTGCCGATGCAGGGGACGTGGGTTCGTGCCCCAGTCAGGGAACATCCAGCATGCCGCGGAGCGGCTGGGCCCATGAGCCATGGCTGCTGAGCCTGTGCATCCGGAGCCTGTGCTCCGCAACAGGAGAGGCCACAGCAGTGAGAGGCCCGCGTACCGCAGAAAAATAGTAATAATAAAAAAATTAAAAATCTGTATTGCCACTCTAACACAAAAGTTTTTCACTTACAATTTTTTATATAGTCGTAATCACAGTCCACGTACAATTTTGCTTTCTTTCGTCACTGATAGCTTGTAATTACTCCTGTATACTTTTGATCTTTATACTTGTAACCCAGACTCCACCCAACTATTAATATTCCATTTTCAAACTTTTATTCTTCATTGCTCATTTGCTGATTCTGTTGTCTCTAATATTCAATTCTTAGAAAAAATAGTTGGATAATTATATATATGCATACAGCTTTTAAAAATCAATTATTTGTAATTTTAAGGAATGAGATTATCAGGTGAAAGGATATAAATATATTTATGGCTGCTGTTATAATTTGCCAAGTTGATCTTTAGTAGGATTGTACAAACATATAGTTTTAAATTCAATTTTATAATTTTTGATCTACCTCTTGTGTTGAGTCACTGCTGCAGGGTCCTAAAATAGTGACTGCCATTTCAGAAACGGCATTGACTTGCTGGCTTTTGTAATAAGAAAAACAATAACAAAGGGAAAGCTCTCACAAAAAAAGCCATATATCCTGGAAAAAGTTTGTACATTTGTACAATGTACAAAACATATTGGTTAATCTCCTTTACACACAGAACAATCTGGTTTCATATGTAATAAGTTGTGAACACTTTCTATTTTACCTGGGTTATCTTTTAGGTAAGACAGAAGAGAGCATTTATTTACACATAAATTAAAATTAACACTATCTTATGCAACAACAGTTAGATAACTTACTATTAACCAAGTAAGTCTGATTAATGCTACATGTTGTGGGAAACAGACATGATTTACTTTGTATTTAACTGGGTGTCTGGTGAGACATCACTCACGTAAAGCACTGATAAGTGTGCTTTATCACATTTATTTCTTCTAGATTGACTAGAAGAAATTAATAAATGAAATCAATTCTATTAGAGTTTAATGCCATTAATTTTGTGATTAAAATTACAAATGTTAATTCAGATTTTCTAGGACTGTCTGGCTAATGTTAAAATTGCACATTTGATTGGATATTAGCTGTTCTATTTCGTTGAGACAAAATCCAGCTTTGAATCCAAGTGGTTAAAAATGGTGAAGTAAAAAAGGACTGATGACTGTCTTTTATTCCTCTAAATGTAACTATTTACACTGATTGGCTTTTGTCTATATGCCTTCCAACTGTCAAGATATTCTGAAAATAACGGACCATGGAAGAATTCATGAAGTGGCAGGATCAACTTAACCTGTGCTTTCTAATGTGAGGTGTAGAATTTACAGAAGGGCCAATTCAATTTTCTTATCAAAAACAAAACCAAGAACACGGCCTTAAAATCCCTTCCTTTGGGTTAATTAATCCCTTTAGCTAACAACCACTTTAAAAAATGGAGGTTTATCATTCTGACTAGGGAGTGACCTTTCTGGAAGAGTCTCAGAGCCCTCCTCCCACTCAGGAGGCCACAGTCTATCCCCTAGGCCAGTGGGTCACTGTGTACTCAGCCTGCTGTTAAGTCATTTAAAAGGATGAACCATAAACAGAAGCCCTGATCTCTCACTTTGAGGAGCTGGTGATCTGGCAGGGGAGATAGCTACACTGACTTCACGTAGTTAAAGACAGCGGTACCATTAATAAGCCCATTTTTTTCTTTTGTAACAGGGAAAGATCTTAAAAATGGTCTTCTTAAATCCAGCTTTTCAAGACTCATTTGTGAATGAGAAAACAAGACTATAAAAGGTTCTCCATAAACTATCTGATGAGTGTGGTTCTTACACAGATGATATATGGCAAGTGGAGGATGACCTGAAACCACGTAAACGCAATGGGAAATTCCTAGGTGTCACCGAATTGTTTCACGAGCAACGATACTACCACAGTCACACACACACACAAATTAAGTGATGAAGTAGAAAAGCACTAAAGCCTAGGATAACCAAATAGACTGTATCTCAAAAAAGACTTCAATAATGTGAAACTACATCAACTATGATGGAAAAAAATAGTCTACAAACATTATAAATGTGTTAGTGTGGCTTTTAGAGGAAACGGATGAAATATAAAGAGCTATTGACGGCAGTCATGGCAATGAGGTCAGCACAACAGCTAGGCACAGGCGTACCTGGCTGAATCTTAAACTGGGATCATTAAGCTTTATTTATGTTTTGCAATGCCCATCATTTAAATCTTTTATTTATGGAGATTCCAAGACAGAGCAAGACGTGGCACAATTAACAGGTTAAATGTATTTTTTACTAGCTCTACTAAAAGATTTGGT
This sequence comes from Neophocaena asiaeorientalis asiaeorientalis, assembly GCF_003031525.2. NCBI lineage: Eukaryota > Metazoa > Chordata > Mammalia > Artiodactyla > Phocoenidae > Neophocaena > Neophocaena asiaeorientalis. Next base: position 894,326 of record NW_020173036.1, on the reverse strand, counting down.
TTAAATTGCTTTCAGACATTGGGCAAGTGAGAACTGATACGGTAAACGCTAAACATTTTCAACTCTCATGATGGGTTTGAGAGGCCGGCCTGAGAAGGTTCGGAAGTCATACAAGAAGCTGTTCTTCCTTCAGTGGACACCTCTCCCCACACAACTGGTGGAGGGGTGCAGAGTCAAAGGGTCCCCCCAGGTCTGCGCCCTGATTAAGATTCTGGACTCTCAGGTGGCAGGAGCGACACGATGTAATTCCTGATCATTCCCGTAGCCGGCAGTGGAGGGGGAGCTGCACCTCTCACTCCTGATATTCAGATCGGATTGTTTTCAGCCAAGTTTAAGCATCTTCCAGCTTTGATGATAACTTGAAAAGCAACATTCTTAAAACCCACAATTTGAAACAGTGAACCAAAGGAGTAATTTGTGACAGAAAGAACATTAAGGTATTTTCATAATACTTGAAAATGAAGTATTACAACTGGAATTTGGTGAAGTGAAATTGGCACGTCAAACACAACAGAAGACTGTAAGAGTAAAAGGTAGGATAACTAAAAGAAACAGTAATTATACCCAGGACAGGTTTATAGAAAACCACACTGGTTAACTTTGTATTTATAGACTTGAAAAGAACTGCGAATGTGACATTTTCTCTAATACTGTGATTGCTCTGCACCCATCTTTATGCCAGTCTCTAAAATTGATACAGCCACTATGGAGAACAGTATGGAGGTTCCTTAAAAAACGAAAAAAGAGAACTACCATACGACCCAGCAATCCCACTACTGGGCATATACCCTGAGAAAAGCATAATTCAAAAAGAGTCATGTATCAAAATGTTCACTGCAGCTCTATTTACAATAGCCAGGACGTGGAAGCAACCTAAGTATCCATCGACAGATGAATGGATAAAGAAGATGTGGCACATATATACAATGGAATATTACTCAGCCATAAAAAGAAACGAAATTGAGTTATTTGTAGTGAGGTGGATGGACCTAGAGTCTGTCATACAGAGTCAAGTCAGAAAGAGGAAAAAAAATACTGTATGCTAACACATATATATGGAATCTAGAAAAAAAGGTTCTGAAGAACCTAGGGGCAGGACAGGAATAAAGACTCAGACGTAGAGAATGGACTTGAGGACATGGGGAGGGGGAAGGGTAAGCTGGGATGAAGTGAGAGAGTGGCATGGACATATATACACTACCAAATGTAAAACAGATAGCTAGTGGGAAGCAGCCACATAGCACAAGGAGATCAGCTCTGTGCTTTGTGACCACCTAGAGGGGTGGGATAGGGAGGGTGGGAGGGAGACGCAAGAGGGAGGGGATATAGGGATATATGTATATGTATAGCTGATTCACTGTTATAAAGCAGAAACTAACACACCATTGTAAAGCAACTATACTCCAATAAAGATGTTAAAAAAAAAAAGTGTTAATGCAGATCAGAAAATCAAAGCCGATTGAGAACTATTTACACGATCTGTGTGCCCAAATGGATTGGACTCCATTACAGTGCTTTCAGTTGTGAGTAAAGTTGTAATGAAGTGACTTCAATGTATTTATTAGAAACGGGCTTTGCCAGACTCTGAGCTTTGAGTGCTATAGTTCAGATGGGCAACGCAGACTATTTTAACTACTCCCATTTGTTCACTGTAGGCAGACCTCAGAGATATTTCAGGTTTGGTTCCAGAACACAGCAATAAAGTGAGTCACACGAATTTTTTCGTTTCCCAGTGTATATAAAAGTTATTTTTACATTATACCATGGGCCTATTGTGCTTAAGAAAAGTACTTTATTGCTAAAAAATGCTAACCATTATCTGACAATGCAGGGTTGTCACAAACCTTCAATTTGTAAAAACTGTAGTATCTGTGAAGAGCAATAAATCAGGGTATGCTTGTATTTAGAGATCTAGTTTAAAATGACACATTTGAATTTTAACATTATAATACCTTGTTCTGGATTTTTGTAAAACAATTTTTATTAATTTCTTATAGTTTGTCTACAGCTCATTCATTCATTCATTAACTCAATATTTAATCTAGTGACCACAATGCATGCTGGGCACTGTTTTAGATGCTAGAGATAATACAGTGAATAAAACAGACACACCCACTGCAAACCTCCCTGCCCTCATGGAATTTACATTTTACCTCATATAACACACGGAATGTTAATAGAATTGATTAGCTGTTGACTTAGTGATTTGAAAATACATTACATTTATTTAAGCTGGCATGAAATTATACAATATCTTTGATATGGAAGACTAGTCAGGCTTATAAGAATAACTGGGAAAGTTTTAAATATGTCATATCAACTAGTCATTAATTACTGGAGAAAGGTCAGTTCAAGTCCTGACTTCAGAACATAAGGACTTAAAAGTAACATTTTTATTAATTCTGGGGTCAATTAAGATCATTAAACCAGAATCATGATTTATTTAGTCACTGTGGGTTGTCCTCCACATGACTACCTCATCTTTAACTCCTATCATAGTTATAAAGAATTTACACTTTTACTATCCTCAGACATGGTATGATTTAGTATTTTATAACGTATTCAGTATCCTCCTTGCAAAAACAATAACGCAAGTTGGAACAAAGCCTAGAAGGCAAAATTACCACCTGCAACAATTAAGACAAATATTTTAACAGCCATAAATCTGTCTAGAACAGAAAGTCCTAGTGGTTAGAACAGTGGTGATTAGAAAAGCAGTGGTTAGAACATTTTTATGGAAAAAAAAGGAGGGGGAGGGGAGGTTGGGGGAGAGGATGGCCAGTAAATGACATTAGAGACCTACAGAGTCATCCCACCTGCTCTGAGGCCCGGGTAGAGGTGAAGAGTGGGCAAAGGATGAGCTGACAACGCCGAGACTGAAAAAGAGTGTCAGTCGGGAAGAAACAGAAGGAGCATGTTGGCTGGCAGCAAACGAAGGGAGTGGTGGCAGTCTCCTGACCTTGACAGTGATGTACTCTCGCTCTCATTCATATTCTGTCAGTTCTCTCTCTCCCTCACAGAGGAAAAGTCAGTCAGCAACCAGTGCTCTGAGCACACTGCCAAAACCCCCCTCCCCGAGCAGCAGCCCAGCACTGTCTGCTTCTTTTTATAAGATGAAATGCGGGAGCCCCTGGGGACTGAGGTCTGTGGGGCTACCTGTGTGAGGCTCTGGGCGGACTGGGGTCGGGTGGAGATGCTGGCCGGGCTGTGGCCCCAGGTGTTTGCATTCGAATTCCCTCTCACTGTTTCAAGTGGGTCTTTGCTGTCCTTCTACCTGCAAGGGCAGCAGGTACCCTAAAGAAGTCTATTTTTAAAATGTTTTATCTCCAGCACATGGTCTGGCACCGGGTAAAGCCCATTCATAGAGGGTGGTGTTCAAACACCTGCTGTCTTTCGGTTTGGGATCTTCAGTATAAACGTAGTAAAGAAGCTATATATAGCCAAAAATAACAGTGATGCCGATAACCAAAGTTTGTGTGGCTCTTCACAGTTTATAAGGTGTCTTCCCCGACACCCTGTCTTCCGTCCCTCAGAGCTGTGCTGAAGGCGGCTTATGGGTTCAGTGAGGTCTGATTTCACACTATGCAAAGTGAGGAGAGATTTTTGTTTTTCATCTTTTAATCCTCTTCCGTTATCCCACATAGAAAGCAGCAAGAAAAATCAAACGAGAAACTGCTTGGTATTGATTAGGTAAAATGGTGACTTAAACAAAGGAGAGATCCATAAGGACAAGACAGCCCGAATCCATCCAGGGAGCAAGGTGTGAGCTGAGCCTGAGCAAGGAAGGTGTTGCAGGGAACGCGGTAGAGAGAGGGCCTTCGCCTGGGGATAAAGTAGGAACAGGGGCACAGAGAGGGGAGCCAGGCCGGCTAGGACAGAACAGTAAAAGCAGCTCTCAGGCAGACTGGTCTAGTCTGGCCCCGAGTATCAAACCTGGCATGGACCGAATGCTGCTCCTTTCCACGAGAGGAAGAAAGAGGAACACGGTAATCGTACTAATCAATTAGTCTTCTGTTTCCAACCTCAATTACCAGAGCAAATTAATTACTTCATTAAGTAGGAGATTCTCCCTTGATTCCAGTCATTAATGAATATTACTAAGTAAAACTGGATTTGTATGTCTAAAACTTTCGCTTTTCATACCCTTGATAGGGCTTAGGGTCAAGACGAGAAAGAGGTGCTGGATATGAACTTGGGACTCCAGCCCTGGCCATCACCTTCCCTCCATCCAGCCAGGCTGTTCTCTGTAAGAACCATCGAACTGAACTGTCCTTGGAATCCAGATGCCTTAAGCGTCTGCCTCTATCAGTCTTAAAACTAATCCTGGGATAAGTGCTCTCATCTTTTCTGTATTTGTGCTGTGTCTAATTTTAGTTTTATTGTACCAAAATGACTGACGTGGGTTTAACTGCTTTCTCAGATGGGTGTTGGTTCATCCGACGGACAGATGCTCGCTCCTACACTTATTAGCCTGGTGCGTTCTGACTAATTTATGGAACGAGGTAGGGTACGTTTTCTCCAGCAACACATCCTGCTCAGTGACTGTATCATCACCAAACATTTCAAAGTGACTGTAGCTATGTTAAAAATACTAGCTAACCACTGAGAGAGGTGTGGCGGGCTGAAGTCCCTGGCCCCAGGGTATGGACAGCTTGTGAGATGGGACACACACCTACCAAAAAACAACACGAAAAGTCAGGGCCTGGCCAGCTGCGTGGCGCTGACTTGAGTTTTTTGGAAGGAGCTTTGAGGTGGACCCTCAAGCTAGTGCTAAGAGCTAGGAGAGGGCAAGGGTTTCCAGTCCAGGGACAAAGTGTGACAAGCCAACTCTCTGATGAGACTCAAAACAACCTACTTCCTTCAACGATGCCTCAACAGATGGCTGCGCTACGCTCCTCCTCGGTGGTTTTCCTACAACCAGTTCCTTCCCCAGTATGAATCACTCCCACAGCAACGTTCCCAAACTACACGTCCCATCAGGTCAGTCCCCTGCTCTGGAGGACCAAGTACAGGCTGTCACCCTAAAATATGGTCCTAAGGTAACTGTATTCGTCCTGGTTCCTTCGTCTGAGTAGAGGCCAGCAATCTCCTTCTGCAAACGGACAGGTGATAAATAATTCTGGCTCTCAGGCCACACTGTTGCAACTATTCACCTCGGCTGGCCTGGCGTAAGAGTAGCCACAGACACCTGGCAATGAATGGACGGGGCTGGCTTGTGGGCCGTGGTTTGCTGACCCTTATGTAGACATCCCAAGGCTGGGCCCAGCCATGCTAAGCCCTTGGCCGTCCCACTTGGGCCTTCCAGCCGAGAGACCAACCTCCTTCCACGGAGTCCCCTCACACTCATTACTGGCTGTCAACATCCCACACGCTCTTCTGCCTGCCTCAAAGACCCCTCCGCCGTTACACCCGTCTGCTCCCCCAACCAGCCCCTTCAGCAGACATTTGTGGGCCGCCCACTGTGTGCTCAGCGCCAGGTATACAGAGTGGAAGGCTGGTCCCGCATGGGAGCGTTAAGAGTCCAGTAGGGGTGACAGACAGGTGAGGATGACCTCAACAGCACGGAGGACCCGGATGAAGCTCCCTTGCCTCTGACCTGCCACGGCACCTGCTCTCTACAACGGAACACCTCGCGCTTCCACATCTACACCCTGGAGTTGAGGCCCCTCTGGAGAAGACACCTCACATGGTTCCGTGCACACAGTGGGTACTCAAAAAACAGTTAATAAAGTGAATTAAAATTTAAATTAATAGTGCCTCACGTCTACCTGACACATGCATACAAATTTTAGAACTTTAAATAAGAAACTACTGTATAGCACAGGGAACTCTACTCAATATTCTGTAATGACGTATATGGGAAAAGAACCTAAAAAAGAGTGGATATGTGTACATGTATAACTGATTCACTTTGCTGTACAGCAGAAACTAACACAACAGTGTAAATCAACTATACTCCAATAAAACTTAATTAAAAAAAGGTGTATCGAACCCATTGTGCACCTCAGATTTAAACAATGCTATATGTCAATTATATCTCAGTAAGGCTGAAAAGAATTTTAATAAATTTTTTTAAAAAATAAAAAATTTTAGAACTTTAATATTTTTCAATAAATATAATACAATGTTAAGGTGAGGGGACCGATTTCCAAAGAACAGAACCATAAAAGAAACCGGAAATAAGTAGGAGCTGGAGGCTGACATACGTATTTTTTTACGTATGTGTCAAACAACAACACAACAGCTCTGTGACCATCCTTCTAGCTGGCGAAATGACTCTTATTCTGTGGACATGCACTTGCAAAGATTACCCTGAGGAGACGTGGCCACTCCGAGTAGATTAGAGAAGTGGAAATGGGGCTATGGAATCGTATTAGGAACGCCATATGCTTGGAGGGACCACCTTTAAACTAAACCTCCTATCAAAACACCTTCACGGGGCACTGCCAGTTATAAATGTGCTATACTCGACTGGGAGAAAATTCCATGAGAGCTTACAAAACCTCACTAGAAGCGTTAAAAATTCCTAGCCGTTTCAATATTTGTCATTCAGCAAATGTTAATGTTTCTTTTTGTATTCCTACTGAAGCTTGAAATTAACATGGCTTTTTGTTTATTTCTTCATTTCTGCACTCTTGTCAGCTCATCTCAGGAATGTACTTTGTTAGCTGGCTGCTGCAGAGCCAAA
>NW_020173036.1:871153-887618 GCF_003031525.2 Neophocaena asiaeorientalis asiaeorientalis | reverse complement strand
AAAAAAAAAAAAAAAAAAAAAAAAAAAAGCCTCAAGACATTCATACCCTGACTAGTAAAAGGCTCTGCCTGAAATTACATTTGTTCTTTAACCTCTCAGAAATAGAACCTTCCGCTTAAAGTAAATATTTAACACCTAGGATGCCTTTATCAAGAAACATTTTGAGACAGACATTAGTCTCTCTCGGTCCCCAAAGCCAGAACCCTGGCGGTGCAAAGTTCTCTGCAGATGATGCCAAGGGACCGTGTGTACAGTGTATGTAGGCTGGAAAGCAGGGGTGAACACAGAATTTTCTAAGGCAAACTGATCTTTGAAAAACACCCCTCCCCCTCCCCAAGACTCTTTAAGTCTTGTATTTTCAAACCACTCTGGATGCAGGTCCCAGGGAAGGTCCTCTCTGCCCCAGGGCTGTTTGTGTTGGATCCAGACTGCTTCCCAAGGACCCGACTCCGGGAAGCCTCCTCCCAGCTGGGAACCTGATTTACACCCCAGCTTAGCTGCTGTCCTGACAGCTCTGGTGGGCATGGGGCCTTCAGAAGGAGAGAGCCCTGACCTGGGGCACTTGGGAGGGAGCAGCCTCTGGCTCAGGTACCCAATATTGAGTTTATGTTGCTGACTTAAACTCCTGCCTCACAGGGTGCCTTGGGTGTTTTGGGGACGCTGCTTTATGAAGGCTTTTGTGGCGGCAAGGGATTGTTTTGAAAAGTACAGACCGGGACAGACATGGGTACTGAATGCCCCCGGTAACAGAATTATCAGAGTCTGTATCCCAAACTGGCTTGAAGGATGCCTCAAACGTGGCAAACCATTTTTAACTTGATGTTAAGATCAGCCAAAGTCTTCAGAAGACAGAATCTTTCTCACATCCGTGGGTATGTGTATGTTTAAATATGCTTGCTGAACTTCCCAGCCGGGACAGAAGGGCACAGCCCCCCGCCCCCCGCCCCGGTTCAGAACATGGCACCTGATAAAGCTCGGAGGACAGCCACCGATGGTGGCTCTGCGTGTCCTTTTAAGGCCGTTTCCACGGGCTGTGTCTCCCGCCTGTCACGAGGACCCCGCTTAGAGCACAGGGCCCCTGGGTTACACAGCACCCCCTGTCCCGGGTACCCGCTCGTGGATTTCCCGTGGAGACTACTATTCAACCTCGTCTTGGCTGACGCTGACTCACTACATGATAAAGCCACTCTTCGGTCTCTATTTCGGGTAGACTATGCACTTCGGGGGAGCTGGTAACACACCTCTCCTACTATAAACGTACAGGAGAGGCCATTAAGTGCGGGCCTCTGAAGTTTTAACTGGGTCAACGTCTTCACTGCCACATCCCATAACCGACTTGAAAACTAAACTTGCGATGTTTTCTCGGACTTTGGCTTTTAATCGTTCTCTTTCTTGGCTTGTTTTGAGAACGCAAGCCCGCTGCTATACGACGTGAGGACCGGGGACAGGATGGGGGCGAATGGGGAGGAGGGAGCAAGAAACCCTGCTTTTGGGTCCTTCTGAGTTGTCCTTATTAAAAGTTGATTTCAAAAGTTTGTGGTGAATTTTCAGAACGCCAGGTATAACCCCTCTATATAAACAGAAGCACAAATCCACTTCCACAGCCCATGTCTGGATTATCTGCCGTTTTACACACTGAGCCCCAATGCTCCACCCACCCTCCCATCTCCTCCTCCCTTCAGCCTGGACGATCAAGAGGCGACCATGGAAAATCATCTCCAGCAACTACTTAATGCCACGTAGGAAAAACGTCACATTTTCTGTGAACCCAAATTAAGCTGTTTGCTCTAAATGAAAATTAAGGATGCCGCAGCCCCGACCAGGCAGCGCATTTAAAGATTCTCACATGACATGTCCCGGTACCCCAGGGACAAAACGTTTTCTTTAAGAAAAGTCTCAGAAGGCAGCCTGGACTCTCCGCTGGCCAAGCCGAGTCCACTGCAGCACCCACTGCTCCTGGGAGTGGAAGGCCTCAAGTTCTCCGGGCCAGAATCCCCCCATAGGTCTTTGCCCAGTGACCCGGGGCCTCGCTTGCAGGACAGCCTCCCTGTGGAGTGAGAGTTGTGCCAGCCCACAGCTGCTTGGCCTGAGTGGGCTTTGTTCTTTCTAGCCCAGGAATCACAACTGCATTCTTCAAGTCTGGTTCCTTCCCTTAATGTGCCACGTCTGTTGCTGGCCCACAGCTTGTGCCACTTTCGGTACAGACCCAGGGTGACGCTGGGCTCATGGTAACACACCGATGTGGCCACTGCCCCAGCTTCCAGCTTTCCTTGGTGCTGCTCATTCCACCCTAGAAGGAAAACATTCTTGACTGCCAATTACTAGCTCAATATTCCTGGCATCCCAGCCCCTGATAATTCAGTCCAAGTTGCCAGTCTCATCAATCACCACCACGTCCATTCACTCACTCCCTTTTTCATCTGTTCATTCATTCATAAAGATCCCCTGAGGCCTACAGCAAGTCATTGTGCCTGGTACCAGAGACACTAAATAACACGCATCTCTAGCCGAGTTTCCTCAAGAAACTCACACTTGGGCTTCCCTGGTGGCACAGTGGTTGAGAGTCCACCTGCCGATGCAGGGGACACGAACCCCGGTCCGGGAAGATCCCACATGCCATGGAGCAGCTGGGCCATGAGCCATGGCCGCTGAGCCTGCGCGTCCGGAGCCTGTGCTCCGCAACGGGAGAGGCCACAGCAGTGAGAGGCCCGCGTACCGCAAAAAAAAAACCCCCAAAAAACAAAAAAAAGAAACTCACACTTGAGTAGTGGTAGGCAGACCTATAAGCATGTATGTGCAGTAAAAGGTCCGGACGAAGGGTTCTATCCAGGCACCAAGGATGGAGAAGGCAGTTCTTGGTTCCTTAGGGCCCAGCTTGGATGCCACCTCTGACGGGAAGCTTTCCGTCATCACCCATCCTCCTCTGGGTCCTTTTGGGGGGCAGGGCAGTAATGAATGTGCTCAACCTCGGCCCGCACAGGCATGAACAGTCCTCGATAGACACCCTGGCTTGTACACGGCGAATGCTCCGTGCATGTCTACAGCTGATTCAAATGTACCTAATAGTAAATCTTAGGCTCAGGGTGAACAGCAACCTTCCCAAAGTACTGCACCGAGAACCCACGTTCCTCCTTCTTCTGATGGAAGGGGCAGAAGCGTGCCAGACGACTGAAGTCAGGAGTCTGCCTGCCGGCCCCAGCTCCCCACTTTGAGTTGTGTGCTTTCCAAAGCCTGTCCTCAGACCCCTCCGGCCCTTGTCCCCCATCTGCATCTGCAGGACAGTAGAGGCCCCGGATGGGGAGCAGGTGGAAGGAGAGGTCCAGGCCCCCGGGGAGCAAGACAGCAGCAGGACGAGACTTTCTGGTGGTGGATGGAGAATGCACCTCCCCCCTTAGAGACGAAGCATGTTCACCACTCACGCACCATCCCTTCAATAAGGTCACTCGCTAATTACTGAACAAAACCTTGCTGTTTGTGTGATATGGAGCATTACCCAGGGGGGCCCGGCTTTCAAACGCAGAGTCTGGACGACGACCACCATGAGCACATCACGCTCATGTGTTTCCTATACACGCATATGCTACATGTATCCAGATAAAAACACTGTAAGACACTGCACTGGCTACTGTTGCAGGGTGACAAATCACCACAAAACTCAGTGGCTTAAAATAACAGTCATTATCTCATAGTTTCCATAGGTCAGAGATACAGTAGCGGCTTAGCTGTGTGGTTTGGTTCAGGGTGTCTCGTGAGGCTGGGATTAAGATGATCTGCTTCTAAGCTCACCTACGTGGCTACTGGCAGGAAGCCTCAGTCACTCTGGCTGTTGGCTGGAGGCCTCGGTTTCTTTCTACATGGGACTCTACTGGGCTGCTCACAACAAACACAGATAGATTTTTTTTTCCCTCCTGTGATTTTGAAGGCTATAGATGCTTTAGAGAATGGTTGTGAAATATTTAATAGGCTCAGAATCTGAGGACGGATATCTATCTATCCACACACACACACACACACATGTATGCATGTATATTTTTTATATCTACCCCCCCACACACGTGTGCATGTATATTTTTTATATCTACCCCACACACATGTATGCATGTATATTTTTATATCTACCCCACACACATGTATGCATGTATATTTTTATATCTACCCCACAAACATGTATGCATATATTTTAATATCTACCCCCACACACATGTATGCATGTATATTTTTGTATCTACCCCACACACACGTATGCATGTATATTTTTTATATCTACCCCCCCACACACGTATGCATGTATATTTTTTATATCTACCCCACACACATGTATGCATGTGTATTTTTTATATCTACCCCCACACACATGTATGCATGTATATTTTTGTATCTACCCCACACACACGTATGCATGTATTTTTATATCTACCCCACAAACACGTATGCATATATTTTTATATCTACCCCCACACACATGTATGCATGTATATTTTTATATCTACCCCACAAACACGTATGCATATATTTTTATATCTACCCCCACACACATGTATGCATGTATATTTTTATATCTACCCCACAAACACGTATGCATATATTTTTATATCTACCCCCACACACATGTATGCATGTATATTTTTGTATCTACCCCACAAACACGTATGCATATATTTTTATATCTACCCACACACACATGTATGCATGTATATTTTTGTATCTACCCCCACACACGTATGCATGTGTATTTTTTATATCTACCCCCCCGCACACACATGTATGCATGTATATTTTTTAGTGTAAGGCAAGTGACATTAACTCCTTTCACACTGCTGTGCAATCACCATCACCATCCATTTCCAGAACTCTTTTCATCTTGTAAACCTGAAACTCTGCGTCCATTAAATAATAACACCCACCCTCCCCTTTTCCCTGTCCCTGGCAACCACCATTCTTTCTGTCTGTATGAATTTGGCGACTCTTAGTACCTCATATAAGAGGACTCATACAATATTTGTCCTGGCTTATTACACTTAGTGCAATGTCCTCAAGATTCATCCATGTTGTAGCACGTGTCAAAATTTCTTTCCTTTTTAAGGCTGAATAATATTCCGTTGCATACGTATATCACATTTTGTTTGTCTATTCATCCATCTGTGGACACTTGGGTTGCCTCCCCCTTTTGGCTATTGTGAATTATACCGCTATGAACATGGGTGTACAAACATTATTATTTTTTTGGCCGTGCGGCACACCTTGCAGGATTCTTAGTTCCCGACCAGGGATTGAACCCGGGACGCATGCAGTGAAAGCGCCGAGTCCTATCCACTGGTGTGCCAGGGAATTCCCTACAAAGATTATTATTATTTTTAAAATTAATTTATTTATTTTTGGCTACATTGGGTCTTCATTGCTGCGTGTGGGCTTTCTCTAGTTGTGGCGAGCGGGGGGCTACTCTTTGTTGCGGTGCGCGGGCTTCTCATCACTGTGGCTTCTCTTGTTGCGGAGCACGGGTTGTAGGCGCACGGGTTTCAGCAGTTGTGGAGCACAGGCTCAGTAAGTTGTGGCCCACGGGCTTAGTTGCTCGGCGGCATGTGGGATCTTCCTGGATCAGGGCTCGAGCCCGTGTCCCCTGCAATGGCAGGTGGATTCTTAACCACTGAACCACCGGGTAAGTCCACGAAAATTATTTTTAAATGTTTTTAAATATGTAAACGTTGTAAACATTTTCAACCATCCATGTCACTGATACAGTATCATTTCAAGACCTCAGTAGAAAGTATTCTTGTCTCTGAATTAATGCCAAGGTTAGTGGTTGGGAAACTTTAAGGAATGAGGGTAGATCTTCTCTGGACCCGCCCTGGGCTGGGCTCCACCTGGTTCTCCACCTGGTGCAGGCTGGGGCATGGCAACCTGGTGAGTATCAAGAATGACCGTAAAGAAACTCAGGTTTACCTCTATTTAAAAATGTGACACTTTGGCTAATAACACTTAAAAAAAGAATGTTCTATAGTAAAATATATGTGTTCTTTCAAAATCCAAACGAACAGCCCTCTTGAGACAAGTTTACAACAGATCCTGAGTGAGAGCCTCTGCAAAGGAAATATCAATCATTATAACGCAACTTTGGCTCTTACAAAACTCAGATAATAATACTAAACAGCTGGGGTGGGAAGTTTAAAATTTAAAAATCAATAAATATATAAAGAGAAAAGTTCTTCCCTCCTCTCCAGTAGGAAAGCAAACTATGGCCATCTGGCCTATGAAACAATTCCTTTACTAGGCCACGGGTACCCATCACAAGGTGAAACGGGGCTCCGTGTAAATGAGGGGGGAAAGAGCCGCTGCCTAAGAGAGCTTCTGAGGCCAGAACATCCAAAGCCCTGGGGCCATTCCACAGAGGATGGAGGGGGTGTCTAAAGGCATATCCACTCATCTAGGGTTTAATCAAGTGTCAATTATAAGGATTAAAGATAAGTGGTCAGTGATGGAATTTTATGTATTTTTCAAAACTCTAAATGCCTACCACTTAAAAAAATTAATTTGTAACGTTCAACAACATATTTATTGAATTTTTATAACGTGCCAGGCATTGTTAGGTGCTTGGGATATGGAGCACATTGGTGAAGAAAACAGAAATGTGCTGAACACAGAACATCTGCTGTTATTTAAGAATTTCGGTTTTAATTTTAACAAAGAGTGTGGGTGCTAAGTTATCTCCAAGCTTTGTCTCAATCCCCCACTTCCGTGTGTCAGGTCTGCCACCAGGCACCCTTGCCAGGACCAGGAGGCCAGCACTGGGGAGGAAATACTAGTTCCTTGGATTCCTAAACTTGCAAACATCAAGCAGTACGGAGTGGGTCTCATTATCAATCCCTCCTGCTCCAAACTAAACAAAATTCTGGCCAAAACAGCCCAGCTTTGTGCTCAATAATATTCTGAGGCAGTTTTGGGGCTGGTGGATGGATGGGTGGATGAGAGAACAATCTAGATACGAGATGAAACAAGATTTCCCACAGAGAGGCAAAGATCTCTGAGAAGAACCCAGCTAGGGCCCTTCCTAGCCATGCTCTGAACAGCTGAGTTTGAGCACACCCGCAGGTAAGTCTGGCCTTGTTCTCTAGCAACACGGGTCCCTGTCAGCCCAACCCACTGCCAGGTACTGCCAAGGCTGGCAGACAGACACAAACGTCCCACTGGGCCTGCAGGGACAAGTCCAGCGCCCACCACGTGTGCGCACCCGCGCACGCTGCGTCCCTCCCGCTCTCCCTGAAGCCTGACCGGACCCGGCCCAGGGAGGTCTTGCTCCTGCTTGGCCGTGTGGGTCTGGCACGGATGACGCTCAGCCTCCAGATGCTCTCCTGGCTCTACAGGTTCCTCAGACTTCTCCACATTCATCCTCTCTGGCTCCTCTCTGGCCGCTGCCGCCAACTGGGAGTGTCGAGTAAGTGATAACCTGACCTCTGAATGTCAGAAGCAGTGGAGGGCAGCCTGAGACTGGAAGACCCAGGAAGGTCTGGGAGAACTGGCTTCTTACTCTCCCACCTCTAGAGTCTGGGTCAGATGTCAAGAACCAGAAGGTGGGAGCTGACGGCTGCCGTCGGGGTCTCTTCCCAGGGCTACTGCTGGGGGGTCTGCTCCCAGCTACAGGTACGTATCTCAGAGGGCTGGTCTTCTACTTATTTTCTACTACAGCCTACAACTTTGGCATCAGATGTTTCCCTGAATAATGTGGTACGAGATAATATTTGTCTATCACTTGTATGTCTCCGTTGACTACTATTTTTTTTAACATCAGAGATGAATTTCCATGTACAATCACTTTCCCTCTTCTCACCTCCTATCCAACCCAGACCCGGAGAACCAACTTAAAAATATTAACGTTCACTACAAGGTGAGTTCTGCTTATGTGTATATTTAATGTTACCAGTATAGAACCTGAAAAAAAAGTTGGTGAAAAGGACCCTTAACACACAAGACTTTGGGGGTACTTTCAGTAGCTTTCATGTATTAAAATATACTTATACTTTTACTTCTAGTTTTATTAAGTTCATGTCTTCAGGTATCATTGCAAGTCAAACCCCAGTATTCGCAAGGCATATGAAGAGAAATTCTCAAAATGAAAAAAACATAATTGCCAGTTGGTGACTCAGAGCAATAGCGAAAGATTAATCCTGTCGTAGCCAGGAGGTGCCTTTTGAGTGCCAAATTTGCCCAGGGTGTGATTGCAGCCGTGGACCCTGTGGTCTCCTCCCCAAGAGCTGGGGAAATAAGGGACTTCTGTCAGGGAGGCCTGCTCTGCTGCGGGTGAACACCGACCAAGTCGAGCCCAGGCAATCAGAGAGAAGTGGTCCCGTTTTGCTAGTGTTAATGGGGCTGCCTAATCCAATCACTACAGTGAAGTTCATGCACAAAACAGAACCCCGAAGTTCTCACGGTTAAGGTTTAGCCAGTACAAGTGCATCACCTTGAAGTTATTTATGTCACATCTTCTCTTATGAGAAGAATCAACTTGCTATCCATTCTAGAATGAAAATAAATATTGCCTGTGAAATGGTCCCAAATTATTTTCATACAACGTCATTTACATGTATTCGTACAACTGTTGAAGGTGCCCAGTACTCTGCCTGCCACAGGGGAGCTGTTCAGAAATGCTCCCACCTAATGAGCCCAGACCGGAGCTCCCCCCCTACAAACCTGACCATCCCTGCCCGTCCCCCACGTCCCACTGGTCCAAGGGTGGTCTGAGGGTGATGCCTGACTTCCACTGGACCATGTGGCTCAGAACGCCAATGTCATGGCTTGAACTTTGCTAGAGACTAACTGGGGTCTAGAGGTACCTAACTTGAAATCAAAAAAAGAGGAGGAGGAGGAAAGGGTCAGGACAAATGAGTCAGTAACCCTGAGAGACACAGAGCTTCCCTGATGGGGTCAGAGACAAAGGCGGCCCGGGGCGCAGAGGCACACGGGGTCCCAATGTCAGGGACCGAGGACAGCAAGCAGCAGAGACAACAGATTTCAAAGGGGCCGCAGGGCAGTGTTCAGAGGAGGCGTGCCCGGCGGGCCTCTGGAGCACCACAGAGCACATGTTGGCCGGTTAAAGGAGCAGGGACCACACCAACGCAGAAACGCCTGCCTGTGTTTAGTGTCGTAAGCACAGGACACGGCGTCAGGGGAGCCGGGCTGCGGTCCCGCACACACACTCGGGCCCTTGATGGATGCCAAGCCCCCTCCCAACCCGGGGTCTGATCCCAGCCAAACTCAGCCACGCAGGCCTTCCAGCTACTCCTATTCAGCCCCTGGCTGGAGGCCTGAACCCTAAACCTAAACCTAGTATGTGTTAGACGTAAATGTGCTGAGTGGGACCTACACCGAAGGAGGTGGGATTACGTAATTGTCGGATGGCTTTTGGCGCCCCGGTGCTGGGACTCTGTGGGAAAGGTTCTCTTCAGACAAAAGCAAATTCCCCTCCTTGCCATCACCGTCCAGTATTGGATATATATGGGGTGAGCTGCAGAGCCCCTACGGTTCTATAGTTTCTATCGTGCAAACATCTGGCATCGCTGCTGATAAAACTGGGCATCAGCAACACGGCAGTTGTTGGTCATTTAGCACTCGGATGAGCCCTTTACCATCAGCATTAACAAACTTCAGCGTCCAGGTCTGCGGAGGGAGTGCCAACGAACTTAATATTCTCTTTTTATAAGACAACACACTAGATATCCAATGTAACTGGGGCTTGCTCTTTAGAGATTTATTTCGCCCCTCATAGTAATATGTTGCTTGGAATCATGTAACTCTGACCCGGCACCACTGTATGGAACACAATTTATGCATGAGAAACTGGACTAAAATGAAAGCCTGGGTGTCGGGGGAGCAGGCAGGGGCTGGGGACCGCTGGCTTGCCACCTTTCTGGCTCTGTGTCCTGGGGTAAGGTAGGTTCTCAGCTTCCACGTGTGTAAGTGGGGATGATGAAACGGAGCTGTTCTGATGAGTAAAGGGAATCGTACACAAGGTCGTGCTCTGTAAAGTATACAATTATATTTATATATTAAAAATAAGCAATAAATTAAGAAATGTGTCCTATAAAAGAAATCCAGATATTCTTTGGAATAGAAATATGTATGTGGTACACTTATTTCTCCTTTCAGGGAAGGTACTGAAACTATCACAACCCGGTTGTATAAAAAGAGAAGTTTCCAGAAAATTCTTTATTCAAAAATAAAACTTAAAGGTAAAAGGTATTTACTGTACCGACATGCATAAAATCTATTTTTAAAAAAAAAAAAAACTCGTGCTCAGAGCAATGCTAGTCTGATGCAATCTCTAACCATAAAGTATCTGAAACACCATTTTCTTTTTAGTTGAGATATATAAATGTAGTAACATTTGGAGCTCATGTATTTGGCTTCAACGACGACCTAGAATATAATCCAGAAACTGGAAGTGAACTCCAAAAGGCCTTAGAGCGCCACAGACAGGTGTCCTGGAGTCTACACATGAGGCTCGTGTGCGCCGCATGGCGAGGGGGTCAGGCCCTCCCCAAGAGCCTGCTTCACACAAACGCCACCGGGCAAGGGCAGAGCCATGGGGCTGGCTCGGTGTCCCCTGCAATGTTCCACATCCTGGACATGCACAGCAAACCTGCTAAGGGGTACAGGGCGGGTACCCTCCCCGTGGTGGGGACTGTGGCCCCAGACATTAAGGAGAACTCTGTCCTTTTCTGCAAAATGGGCGTGGGGGGGGCAG
This sequence comes from Neophocaena asiaeorientalis asiaeorientalis, assembly GCF_003031525.2. NCBI lineage: Eukaryota > Metazoa > Chordata > Mammalia > Artiodactyla > Phocoenidae > Neophocaena > Neophocaena asiaeorientalis. The sequence continues at coordinate 876,883 of NW_020173036.1, read as the reverse complement.
TAAGAGCCACGTGATAGTACTTGTACTTTTCTTACTGTCTTCCAACTGAGATAATACAAAATGCCAAAAAGCTACGACAGCCAAGTAATGCTCTTCAATATTTTCATCACAAGAACGTCTGTATGCCTCAAAAAAAAAAAAAGTCCTGTGCACCTGTACCAAACATAAGTAGTGAACACACACTATGTGGGGGGAGCATAGAGAGTCCTCCTACATTTGTGACCAAGGCCCAGGCAGGGAAGCAGAAACTATGGGCCTCCAGCTCTGAAATCCCAGGAGTTAGTGACTTGCTCAAGGTCACACGTCCAGCCTTGAGGCCAGAATCCAGGTCCTTTGGTTCCTGCGTATTTTTTCATTACCTTTAACAAGGTGGCTACTTGCAGTCATGAACGGATTAGAACATCACACTGGAAGCGGGGAGGGCTCGGCACACTGACAGCAGTGAGCGGAGATGATTGAACCCTGGGAGCTCTATGGCTCAGTGGTTACACAATCACGGGCAATTTTCTTAACCTCTCTGAGCCTGTTTCCTCATCTATAAAACGGCGATAATAACTAGCTGCAAGACTTGTGCAGAAAAGAGATAATGTACGTAAAGTTTCCAGCACATAATGGGCACTTAATAAATGGCAGCTCTAGTTATTATCTTAAGAACTCAATGAATACAGCTAACAGGAGCCTTTTAACTCTGGAGCAAAGAGAATGAAACATCTACATAGAATACATAAGTGCATCTCTGTAGTTGAGCACATTTCATCACATCATAATGATAACCCTGAGGGATTCAGAAAAGGCTCAGCTGAGGGGAGAGCACCCTTTGGTGGGAGGAAGCTGTGTTTGGGAGTCTGACACTCTGGTCCCAATCCCAGCAGCCCTAGTTACTAGCCTTGTGACACTGGCCACTGGTTTCCTGAAACTCAATTTTCTCATCTACTAAATGGGGATAATAACGGTTGTCATGAGAATTAAATGTAGGCCCCTGGCTTTTAGCAGGTGCTTATTAAATGTCAGAGCCTTTCCCCCTTTGTCTTCTACTCCATATCAGATGGCAGTGGGTGCTTTGATGTCTTCTTGTTAGATTTCTGTCCAGAAAAATGAAAACATTTTTAAGTATGGTGTTGAAATGGGTAAGTTTCAGTCACCTGGAAAACTTATACACACAGGATATTCTTTAGTCTTCAGTATTGTGTGACTCGTGTGAGCATTTCTGAAAAAAATCTGCATTCATTAGAGCACTAAAACACAGTATACAGCATGCAGTAAGCGTTTAATGAATACTTGCTGCAAATTGAATACATGAAAGGAGTGATAATCCAACCAAAAAACAAGCAACTTTTATGTGCATAAAAAGTGCAATCTTGGGACTTCCCTGGTGGCGCAGTGGTTAAGAATCTGCCTGCCAGTGCAGGAGACACGGGTTCAAACCCTGGTCCGGGAAGATCCCACATGCCGCGGAGCAACTAAGCCCGTGTGCCATGACTACTGAGCCCGTGTGCCACAACTACTGAAGCCCGTGAGCCTAGGGCCCGTGCTCCGCCACAAGAGAAGCCACCACAATAAGCATGCGCGCTGCAACGAACAGTAGCCCACACTCTCCACAACTGGAGAAGGCCCGCGCACACCAACGAAGACCCAACGCAGCCTAAAATAAATAAATCATTAAAAAAAAAAAAAGTGCAGTCTTTCCTTGCAATAATTCGTTCTAAACTGAGAAAAAAAAATCTGGAATTGAAAAAGCAGGAACATACTTTTTTTCCTATTCCGTAAATAATCAAGAATGGTTAAGTCTAGGTGCTCTGCACAACTCAGTACTTTGGGTTTCTCAAGTTTCTCTTTTGACCTGGCTGACACAGACTAGTTAACTTCGAGTTAGCAGAAATTCATTTCATTTTCCTGACTCATGAAAGAGATGTATTCAGTAAAATCCGTGCCCTCACAACTCTCACACAGTTTGTCCTGCCCAGACACACGTGCACTCATAGTGCCACCAGACACCAGATGTAGGGCAAGAGTGAGGTTCTGTCACCCAGCCCAGCGAGCAACACCCTCCTCTCCACCACAGAGATAACGTGGACTGACCACGACATCCCAGCCACACTCGGCTTGGAGCTCCGTGGGGTGTCCCCCCCACCAGGGCAGGACCAAAGGCACATTCTTCCCGTGCAGAACCACCTCCTGTCTCTGGAGACACGTGGGCACACCGTCCTGGTCTACCTGAGTCTCAAAGGGCCACGGGCCAGGGTTCAGCGGTCTGGACAAGACTACCGTCACCTGCCAGCCCGATCACTCCTGTACATTCCAGTGCTGTCCAAGGTCACGCGAGAACAGAGAAAGATGGTGCAACGTGAGGGATGGGGGAAGCGGTGTCTGCTTTGAGTTGGTGGAAGGATGCTGATGAGCGGAGGAAGGTGGGGGAGGAGGGCTGCGAGGAGGGCGATGGTCCCATGTCAACCCGGGGCAAGTGCCTAGGAATCACTTAAGGGGCGAGACGCTGCCGCGGCCACATTAGAAATTCCCTGCAAAACTGGTGAACGATGGTACTTATCTGCCTCAGATGACGGTCACAATATAATGGTGGCGCAGTGGCTGAGAGTCCACCTGCCGATGCAGGGGACACGGGTTCGTGCCCTGGTCCGGGAAGATCCCACATGCCACAGAGCGGCTGGGCCCGTGAGCCATGGCCACTGAGCCTGCACGTCCGGAGCCTGTGCTCCGCAACGGGAGAGGGCACAGCGGTGAGAGGCTCGCGTACCACACACACAAAAAAAATTCCCAGGGTCACCCCATTTTAGAAGCCAGCTTCTCCTGGCTAGCTGCTCCTCAACATGCCCTCTTCTGGCCACGACTTCGCCATTTTGTCAAGAAAACAAAATGCCCATCTTCAGCTCAGCACATGGGCTTCCCTCACCAACACCATCTCCACGAAAACCCAAGGAAAAAGTAATAAAAGTGACATACAGTTTATGAATATTCACACTGTCTCCCACTGGTGGGCCAGCAGCCACATGTGTTCTAGCATTAGAGGCGGAGGCTGCTGGCAGCCGGTTCTCCAGGAACAGCGGTCCTTGTCATCAAAGGGACCATCACAGCGGGCAGCTCCAGAGCCAAGGGTGAGGCCTAAACATAACTGCACAGCCATCAAGAGGTCAGAAACCACCTTTCATCACCGGCCAGCTGGGTGGGCTTGGGGGGTTCACCACACCACCTCCTGGGGCCACCCCATCCATGAAATGGGACTGATGATGTCAACCCAGTTACCTGACGTCAGTGCTACCAGGAGGAAAACTTCTGTACGCATGACACAGAAATGGATCTAGCTGAGCATGAGGACGTTAGAAAGTTTTCCGAGGGGGCCAGAGGAAAGCAAAGAACCAGAACAAATCAGAGCTGTTCTACTGGACAATTTACAGGACAGAAAGTTTGTTACAACCAATACAAACTTCCAAGAGGACAAAGAATGTACACTCAGGAGAAAACTGTAGGGAAGTATCCCCCATAAAAGATGGCTTGGACAAATCACCCCAAATCATGGGGAAGCATGACTGGGGAATAAAATGGCTGTAAAAATAGAGTTTAATGAAATCTTATCCCACTTAAGACAGCTTAACTTTGATCACAGCGATTTCTAATTTTCCTTACTGGATTCTCCTTGCGAGAGGGGTCTACTTCTGATTCATCATGGCACACTGCCTGGCTTGTGACAGGTATCCTATAAACGTTTCCTGAATGAAGGGGGAACGAAAAGCTGTAAGTCAAGACTTGGAGAAGAACAGATACATTATGAATGTTTACGACAGTTCTGGGAGAACTGGCCAGAAGGGGAAAGTGCCTTGCAGACCAGCAGATACCAAGGCAAGGAGCAGGTACCTGGAAAGCCATCGATAAGATAATGTTTGTGGAACTTTGGTTCGTTTTATAGAGAGTAGGGGGAAAAAAGCAAATATGTAAATATACGTGTGGTAATATGCAAATTCCTTTTTCATCTAAAGGCCTGTGAGAATAAAATCTAATTATCTACGTGGCAATCCAGGGGTTGGGGAGGGTGAAACGCAGAGTCTTTACTGATTAGGGAAGACAGTTAATGTGAAAACAAAACCCAGGTACTTTGTACATCCTCTAAATGGCAGGGCCAAGGAAGGGTGTGACACACAATGGGCACAGATGTAAGGAAGGGCAGAAAGGGCCAGGGGGAGGCAAGCATGAAAGAAAAGTACTTGCGTCTCCCTGGGGTCCACACTCTCCAGGGGACTCTCGGCATTTTCTTCTCCAGAGAGGCTGACATCTCCGCGTATTTCCACGGGCCAGGCCTTGCATGCGTGGATTTCATTTAATCCTCACACTTTTCTAAAACAGTGTTGTTGTCCCAAATGTAGGGATTAGGAAGGTTAAATAAGCTGCCCAAGGACACAGTAAGTTGCAGAACTAGAATTTTATTTCAGGTTTGCCTGCTCTAAAACCAGCAATACCATATACTTTAAGAATACTAAAACTGCCATAAACAAAGGTGTTTTTTTTTTTTTTAGACCAAGATTAGTCTCCCTTATAAGACAGAGGGAGAGAGCGAGAGCCACCCCCGGCTCACCATCCACACTGCACCTGCTCTGTAGGTGAGATCGTGTTCCTCAGAACAGCACCCACCTACACTTTTGCACACTTGGTGCCTGGGGCCGTCAAAGAGGGTGAAGATAAAGCTGTTCCTTTTCTTCCCCAGTCAAGGAAAAAACAAAACAAAACAAAATGTTCTTTAGTGTTTCAGCCTAGTACCAGAAAAGTATAAATGATCCTAAAAAATCTGCTTTTGTACGGATTTTAAAATCAGCTCCATAGTTACCGCACAAATACAGTTCTCAAAGCTACTCATATTCAAGCTGGCATTTTTAACAATGCTGGGTCCCATGTACAAATAAACCAAAAAGGGCCTAAATCTCAGTTCCCAGTAAATTCTCATCCCACCCCAACTTTTTAGTCTGAAAAAGTTTTTCTTTTCTTTTTAAAAAGTTATTTATTGAGGTGAAATTCACATAACATAAAATGTACCATTCTGTGGTATTCAGTATACTTATAATACTGTGTGACCACTACCTCTACCCAGTTCCAAAACATTTCCATCACTCCAAAGAAAACCCTCTTGTCCTTTCAGCAGTTTCACCCATTCCTCCCCGCTCCCTGCCCTGTCAACCACCAACCTGCATTATGTCTTTACGGGTTTATCTGTCCTGTTCATATAAAAAGAATCACACAACATGAGGCCTCTTGTGCCTGGCTCCTTGCGCTGAGCACGGTGTTCTGGATGTACACCCATGTGGCAGGGTTGTCGGAAGTTCCTTCCTCTTCATAGCTAATATTCCGTCCACTGCTGGACATCTGGGTGGTTTCCACCTCCAGTTTATTGTGAATAATGCTGCTATGGATGTACAAGTATTTGTCTGAGTACCTGTTTTTAATTCCTTTGGAGTGGAACTGTGAGTATCATCTGGTAATTTGACATTTAAAATTTTGAGGAACCGCCGAACTTTTCCATAGTGGCTGCACCATTTTACATACCCACCGGGAATGTATGAAGGTTCCTGAAAAAGTTCTTTTAAACATATCTAATTTATGAAAAAAAATTCCTGAAATGATTTTTTATTAATGCTGACCTTTGCAGCTCATGAAAGGCTTAGGGGATTTATGTAACAGCTTTCCTTTAACAGTCCTTGTGAAATCTCTAATCCTCAACATCACCTCACC